>NC_085140.1:226852747-227198326 GCF_024139115.2 Armigeres subalbatus
GATGGAACTTACCAGGTTCCATAAAATCAATCTTGCATCAAAACCAGGAAAACATCAACAATATTCTCACTTTATCTCATCTTACACTTTCTAACTCTATTCATAAGGCAACAACTGATCTTGGTCACGCAGTCATGGATGGAACTTTCCAGGTTCCATAAAATCAATCTTGCATCAAAACCAGGAAAACGTCAACAATATTCTTACTTTATCTCATCTTTGTTGGAATATCAGGTAGTGTGCGACGATTCGCTGTAGATCGATGATAGATAGGAGGTAGGCGCCAGTTGGTTGTAGTTGCTCTTGGGTAGATTAAGGAATATTGTTATGGATGTATTGTAGATACCTATTGTTGAATAAAGAGAACTGCAGCTACTGGCAGAAGTATCAGTCAGTAGCCTGCCGTGGTGTAGAGAGGGAACTCTAGTTTGTTATTCCATGTGAGGGAGTTCCCTTGTCTGCCCAATAGGTTATGGGCCCAGGAACGATTCTTATTCTCCATCTCGAATTCGTCGAGGAGCTTCGACTTCACCAGTTGCATGGTGATGTCGGCATCGGCACGACTTTCCAAAGCCGTCACTAGCCCACTGTAGGAATCTGGCAAGCTCCGGAGAATCATTGCGATTCGAAGGGTTTCGGCCAGAGAACGATTCTTATTCTCCATCTTAGTGGGATGTTATTGCCGTCGACGTTATCGCAGTGGGATCATGGATCGGCCGCATAAGTTGTGTGGCGCAGTGGGATCATGGATCTGCCACGTAAGTCTTGGGTAGCGCCGGACGGAATTCATCAGGAGGTTGGAACGTTCGGTAGGATGCTGGCTGGTCAGCAGGCGTCCAGGAGGAGCGTCGGAACATTCAGGAGCTGGTCAACAGAGGGTGCTGTGCAAACGTCGGATAGAGGCCATTTGTACGGGCAACGGATTGGGCCAGGAGGAATTGTTCGGCGAGGAGGAGCTCTGGACTAAAGGCTCGCTGTTAGGAGGAGCCAGGACAGTAGCGACGCGTGCACACTAAGGAGGAGTGTTGGAATATCAGGTAGTGTGCGACGATTCGCTGTAGATCGATGATAGATAGGAGGTAGGCGCCAGTTGGTTGTAGTTGCTCTTGGGTAGATTAAGGAATATTGTTATGGATGTATTGTAGATACCTATTGTTGAATAAAGAGAACTGCAGCTACTGGCAGAAGTATCAGTCAGTAGCCTGCCGTGGTGTAGAGAGGGAACTCTAGTTTGTTATTCCATGTGAGGGAGTTCCCTTGTCTGCCCAATAATCTTA
This sequence comes from Armigeres subalbatus, assembly GCF_024139115.2. Lineage (NCBI taxonomy): Eukaryota > Metazoa > Arthropoda > Insecta > Diptera > Culicidae > Armigeres > Armigeres subalbatus. The sequence continues at coordinate 226,854,025 of NC_085140.1, forward strand.
CACTTTCTAACTCTGTTCATAAGGCAACAACTGATCTTGGTCACGCAGTCATGGATGAAACTTACCAGGTTCCATAAAATCAATCTTGCATCAAAACCAGGAAAACGTCAACAATATTCTCACTTTATCTCATCTTACACTTTCCAACTCTATTCATAAGGCAACAACTGATCTTGGTCACGCAGTCATGGATGGAACTTACCAGGTTCCATAAAATCAATCTTGCATCAAAACCAGGAAAACATCAACAATATTCTCACTTTATCTCATCTTACACTTTCTAACTCTGTTCATAAGGCAACAACTGATCTTGGTCACGCAGTCATGGATGGAACTTACCAGGTTCCATAAAATCAATCTTGCATCAAAACCAGGAAAACGTCATTGAGATTGGACGTTTGACTCAAGGGTAACAATGTGTATTACATTTACAGACGCGTTGAATAGATTTCAAATAGAGGATGGAGAGCATATTCATTTCACATGAATCAGTGTTTGTCTTGGAAAGGGGTGACAAGGTTTTGTCTGAAACGTTCGACAAAATCAGAACGTGATGAAACCGAATCGAAAACGTCAAACTGTATTTTGAAATTTAGTTGGAGACTAAATTTCGGGATACTATTTGAGGTTCTTGAACCTCGATTTTTTTTTTTTGGAAATTAATTTCAGCATTATTTTTGGAGATTGAATTTTAGTGGCTTGTCGATTTGGGCATTTACGACTCGTTTTTTTTTTCTTATTTAACGATTAAGGGTCGTGTTTTGGCCAAGTGGAAGTGTGACGAAAATTATCTCCATTCAACCTCTTGTATATTTTTGTTTGACGGAGAAAAGAAATTATGATTTCTGCAACAGGTCAGAGTCACAATCTCTGTTGTGCCAATAAACAAATTATTGTGTTATGTTAAAGATCATAACAGCTGTACTAAAATTTGTGACTACTATATGTGTTGGGTGTATACTGGAAATAAATAGATATAGAAAGTTGAAGCCCTGTGCATAGCTGTTCAAGGTTATGGTCATAGTCTATCAACATCAGTATTTCATTCATCTCAATTAGAAGGAGAATGATCTTTCTTATATGATTGGTTTAAGGATTATAGTTGTGCATGTTTATGCTTGGTTTTGTTATGATCGTTCAAATGAGTAAAATGAATAAAAAAAATGTAAATTAGTGAAATAAACCCTGCCAATGTTACGTACGATGCCACGGAATGTTTCATGATTGGTCACAGGTTAAATGATTAGCATCGGTTTGTTTTGGAATAAATTCACTATGTGGATCTAGTGTCTTCGTGCTAGTAGATTAATTTGGATTTGTTGCCTTGAAATATATGATAACCTACGAGATTTATTTTGAGGTTCTGGTGGTTCAGGCACTTCAGTCGTACAGGAGCTGGATTCAATATTGCAAACTAGCAAGATCAACTATTGCTTTGGTGTAGTATTGAAAATTTAAAAGAAGCAGGAGATATTGTTAACTATTTTCTTGATTTTGATGCTTGATTGTATTTTTGAAATTTAAACTCAACACATGACAGCATGAACTAGGTCAGCTATTGCTATGATGCGGATATACAAAATGTTAATAGGGCATAAGGGACAGATTTTGATGCTTGATTATTTTTTTGCTCAACTCATGATAGCATAAACAGGATCAGTTACTGTTTTGGTGTGGTATAGAAATGGTAAGATACGAGGAGCAGAGGACATTTTTTACTATTTTCTTGATTTTGATGTTTGACTGTTTTCTCAATCGTGGAAAACTAGCTATGGCTTTGGTGTAGTATAGATAATGTAAGATACGAGAGGCAGAAGATATTGTTGAGATATTGTTTTTATTTTGATGCTTGATTGTACTCTAGAGCCTGGAAAACTCAACTCATGATAGCATAAGCAAGATCAGCTATTTTATTTGGTGTAGTATAGAAAATGTAAGATACGAGAGGCAGAAGACATTTTATACTATTTTCTTGATTTTGATGCTTGATTGTATTCTTGAGCCTGGAAAACTCAACTTATGATAGCATAAACAAGATCAGCTATTTCTTTGGTGTAGTATTATAGAAAATGTAAGATACGAGAGGCAGAAGACATTTTATACTATTTTCTTGATTTTGATGCTTGATTGTATTCTTGAGCCTGGAAAACTCAACTCATGATAGCATAAACAAGATCAGCTATTTCTTTGGTGTAGTTTAGAAAATGTAAGATACGAGAGGCAGAAGATATTGATGACTAGTTTTTTGATTTTGATGCTTGATTGTACTCTAGAGCCTGGAAAACTCAACTCATGATAGCATAAACAAGATCAGCTATTTCTGTGGTGTAGTATAGAAAATGTAAGATACGAGAGGCAGAAGACATTGTGGACTATTTTCTTGATTTTGATGCTTGATTGTATTCTTGAGTCTGGAAAACTCAACTCATGATAGCATAAACAAGATCAGCTATTGAATTACTATACATATAGAAAATGTAAGATAGAGGGATAGAAGACATTGTTGACTATTTTTCTGTAAACATAATCAATCTAGCAAAACAAAAAAAGAAAGAACACGGGCAAGAGAACATTACCTAACATTTTCTGAGTTTGATGCTTGATTTATATTCTTAAACCTTGAAAACTTAACTGATCTTCAATGCAGAGTAGAGGTGAGAGGAATTGTGGTAGTGAATGTAGTATTATATAGGAAATAAAAATAGCCCGCAAAATACATTGGATACACCGATATTGTTGACTAGTTTTTTGATTTTGATGCTTGATTGTACTCTAAAGCCTGGAAAACTCAACTCATGATAGCATAAACAAGATCAGCTATTTCTTTGGTGTAGTATAGAAAATGTAAGATACGAGAGGCAGAAGATATTTTTGACTAGTTTCTTGATTTTGATGCTTGATTGTATTTTAGAACCTGGACAACTCAACTGATGATAGCATAAACAAGATCAGCTAATGCGTTGGTGTAGTATAGAAAATGTAAGATACGAGATGCAGAAGATATTGTTGACTAGTTTCTTGATTTTGATGCTTGATTGTATTTTAGAGCCTGGACAACTCAACTCATGATAGCATAAACAAGATCAGCTATTTCTTTGGTGTAGTATTATAGCAAATGTAAGATACGAGAGGCAGAAGACATTTTATACTATTTTCTTGATTTTGATGCTTGATTGTATTCTTGAGCCTGGAAAACTCAACTGATGATAGCATAAACAAGATCAGCTAATGCTTTGGTGTAGTTTAGAAAATGTAAGATACGAGAGGCAGAAGACATTTTATACTATTTTCTTGAATTTGATGCTTGATTGTATTCTTGAGCCTGGAAAACTCAACTCATGATAGCATAAACAAGATCAGCTATTTCTTTGGTGTAGTTTAGAAAATGTAAGATACGAGAGGCAGAAGATATTGTTGACTAGTTTCTTGATTTTGAAGCTTGATTGTATTCTTGAGCCTGGAGAACTCAACTCATGATAGCATATACAAGATCAGCTATTTCTTTGGTGTAGTTTAGAAAATGTAAGATACGAGAGGCAGTAGATATTGTTGACTAGTTTCTTTATTTTGATGCTTGATTGTATTCTTGAGCCTGGAAAACTCGACTCATGATAGCATAAACAAGATCAGATATTGCTTTAGTGTAGTATAGATAATGTAAGATACGAGAGGCAACAGATATTGTTGACTAGTTTTTTGATTTTGATGCTTGATTGTATTCTTGAGTCTGGAAAACTCAACTCATGATAGCATAAACAAGATCAGCTATTGAATTATTATACATATAGAAAATGTAAGATAGAGGGATAGAAGACATTGTTGACTATTTTTCTGTAAACATAATCAATCTAGCAAAACAAAAAAAAGAAAGAACACGGGCAAGAGAACATTACCTAACATTTTCTGAGTTTGATGCTTGATTGATATTCTTAAACCTTGAAAACTTAACTGATCTTCAATGCAGAGTAGAGGTGAGAGGAATTGTGGTAGTGAATGTAGTATTGTATAAGAAATAAAAATAGCCCGCAAAATACATTGGATATTTCTTACAGTGTTGAGCTTTACGGATTACACCCTTCAGTATCGTCACGGTAAAGAACACAACGAACGCGTTCCAGAAATTCCATTGGAATTCGGAACTGTCACTCTCTCGCAAAAAAGGGAGACAAGAGAGTAAAATGGAAATGAGGGAAATTTGACTGGACAGAGTGATCGAGAGCAAGGAAAGCGAAGGCAGTTAGTCGGATATAGTTGAACGCAACGGATGTGTTGCAAAAAGTGTGCCTTGTAATTACGCCAACATTCGGCTGGTTTAGCGATTACGACAACTTGTTCCTTCTTTTTAGGATTCAATCCCTGATTATATGCTTAAAGATTAAAGATTAATGAATCAAAGCGATGTTTGCAATGATTAAAATTGATGATTAATGAATTAACTCAAAACAATTATGAATATGATGTTATATTTAAAATCCATTTGGTTCCCCTCCCCCTCGGATTTTTTTTGTCAAAAAATAATATTTTCAGGGGGCAACAAAATAAAATTCGGATAATTTTGAGGATTTTCAAAACATTCTTTCACAAATCCGAGGAGTTTTTTTCGATTTTTTTCATTTTAATATTTTTTTATTATCAAGGCTTTCGGAGACCAGTAGGACAAAAAGTTAATTAAATATTTGTAACGGCCTTATTAATGATTGAATATGAAATTCTATGATTAACGATTAGTGAATAATGATTAAATCACATTTTTTGTATGATTTTTTATGATTAATGAATAATGATTAAATAACCCATTACAGTCGCGATTCGCTGGTTGGGCCACGACCTCGGCCCAACTAACGAATTCGGTTTTTTAGTTGGGCCAACTGACAGCCATTTGAACACGTGTATTTCGACTTGAACATCACAAATGATGTCCAGTGACGCCCAATCCCGTTTTCCGTGTTTACATTGAATTTTGACGTACACGGAAGCTTGGGAGTACCCATTAATGGGTATTTTCGTACCCATTTTAAAGAAAAGCGGCATAACTCATTTAATGGGTAAATCGCATTTACTCATTAATGAGTAAGCTCACTAAACTTCATTAAATGGGTATTTTTTATACTTGATATTTTTATATAAAATGGGTAAAAAATCCACATTAAGTATAAACAAAAGATTGAGGTTATGGCATAGAAATCAAAAATAAATGATTTAAAATAAAATCGAATCAAGTATCCCTAATCAGGGACAAATATATTTATTTCCATCGATTTTTATCATATTTGAAAATAAAACATAAACAAATTCATGTAAAATGTGTGGTTTTGGGAAAGCCGATTCGGTCGCGCCGGAACAATTTTTGCATCCAATCACCAGCCCCTGATGAAAGCGGCATCGGTATCGCACAGGTTTTTTTCATTCTTTGGTTGCATTCCATCTTGTTGAACAGCAGCACCGGAAGGCAGTTCCGGAGACAATGGTGTGGTTTCTGGGAAGAATCATTAGAAGTTCAATATGGAACTTCGTGGGTCTACTGGAAGTTGCGGCATCAACGGGTCTACTGGAAGTTGCACTTCTGATGAAAACTTCACAGTTGGTTAACGGATTCACTATAATAGGTAATAAATAAAGGCGTTGATTATTTTCACTTACCGCACGAGTGATGTATAATTTAGAATCACAATCATCCGGGACTGAAATAAACTTGTATTTTCCTTACCTCGTTTAAATAATGACACACCGCTGCAATTCGCCAATCAAATTGAAATCGATTTTCTTGATTTCTTTCGAAAACTTCTCAGTTTTAATCGGTTTTTGTTCGATAAACTTATGGTTTTCCGATTTCGAAAGTTGAAAGTAAAAATGGCGATATGGCTATCCAAAATTTTCTGTGGGTACCATTTACCCACTATTAAGACTGATGTACAATCTTATGAGTGGGGATAAAATACCCTTTTTTTGTCTTCGAAAAAATACCCATTTTATGACATATCGGAACAATTTAAAAAAATGGGTGAATAAACTCCATTTAATGGGTATTCTCAATCTTCCGTGTACGGTTGCTTTTTAGTTGGGCCATGGCCCAACCAGCGGAGGCCCAACTAAAAAGTGACCCAAGTATTAAGATCCCAACCAGCGAATCCCGACTGTATTCATTAATACTGATTAAATCAATGATTAATTACTTATGCTCTGCGTGATATCTGTATAAAGCATTGTAAAAAAGATCCAGCTTTACACTGCAATATGTTTCGTGTTTTGGATCTTCGGACGTCTATGTTTGAAAGATAGTATGACTTTACTTATGGGTCCTGTACATCTCGAGTGGCGCAAAGGGCCGACTTGAAAAATCTCCGTCTTGAAAGATGAATATCACCTAAAACCTGTTCCAACGTTTGATTTCGGTCCACTTCTATTATTCTTTATTGAGGCTGCGCCGTCATGAGCCTTTGAGTTTACCTCTGATGCACTTCCACTTCCGTTCCCAAATTTCAGTTGCAATATACGACGATGGAGCTCATTGTTTGAGATACACATTATGTTTTGCTAGCGTATAGAAGCAAAATTTTCACATTAGAATTAAAAACAGATTTTGGTGCTTATATGCCTGTTTTTTTCAGATATTTCTTAAACTTACAAAGGCAATTCGGAATCATTTAGATGCTCTATGGTTATAGACATCCATGGTATTGGTATTGGCACTGCCATATCATTGTGAAATGCGTTTAATTTACGTTGGATTTAGAAACAATCTAATTCCTACATAGTTCAATTCAACCAGTCGAAAAATTCCAACTGTGAGAGGCTAATAAAATGTAAAAATAAAAACCCAGATTAATTCGTTGTGCATTGCTCGTGCATTAATAAAAAAAAACAATTTCAATCAAATACATTATTGGAAAAAAGTTGAAATGCTGAATTATTGACGAATGTATTCACAAAAATATTAAGTAAAGTATTACTCGTGCTTTTTGTATTATACGATAAAGCTGTAGAAGCGTTCTGGTGTTATACGTTTCAACTTCCATGCTATCTTGTGTTCCATTTGTTGTAAGTCGTGTACTAAATCATAAGGAAGAACAGTTGAAGAGCTTGCATGGCTTGATTCTACAAAACATTTCAAAGCATGTTTTTTTTTTCATTGGGTAGGCTCAGGCGTGTTTAATACTTAACGGAGCCACAGTTCATTGCGATGTGTACAATCGATATCATTTTAATAATTAATGTAGTAAGAGAGAGCCATACGCCAACGTACTCATGGTGTTTATAGCATGTTATGACTTAGTCACTATGTTTCATTTTTTTTTATATTATATTTTTTCAATGCGAAATCATTATAAAGGTGACGATTTACGGACCCTCTCAAAATATATCAAATAATAATAACAAATAAGGATGATAGTGTTGAACGAATAGGAAACTTGTCACAATACGAGTATTAGTACTACCTTATTTAATTCCACATCTTAATTGAAACTTAATTATTTGATCTCAACAGTAAAGTCGTCTTCAGTGTCTAGTATGATTCGACTTAGAGTCAACTTGGGGGAGCAAATGCGATAGTACTAACTCGTTGTATGACAAGTGAAGATATTACAATAAAAAGCTTTAAATAATTTTCTTCTAAATAAAATTCTTCTTTTCTCTAAATAAAAAAGTTCGATAGAGAAGTAATAAAAGTGAAGAAAGTAAACACAGTATTGATAATAACAACTATTTTATTGCGCAAGCCACCTCTGAAAAGAGATATTCACTAAATTCCAACATGCCCATTGCCCTAAACCTAATAACAACTAATGTGCACCTCTCGCTTTTTTGTATTATTTTAGAAAGGAACATCACAAAATATTAAACAAATCAGTATCCATTTGCTTCAGGTTCCCGCTTCAGTTCACGTTCAAGCTTTAGATAATCTTCGCGACTTAATTGGTTAACAGGTAATAAAACATTCGTTTGTTGATGCCGATTGGCAGATGCATGTACAGGGTGCATTCCGGAAGACGATGGTGAAATGTATTGACTGTTATAAACATCATCATTAGATGGATGTATATAATTTTGAACATTCTCATCTCGCTGAAAGTTACTATTAGGTTGCGGCATATTGTAATTACTAATGTCTTCAATCATAGCCGGAGCCATCATCCTGTTAGTTCCATCGATGCTCTCAGAGTCCATTGTGTCACAGTTTGAGGAAGTAGTTGCAGGATTACTTGGCGATGTGTCCATTGCATTCGGTCGTGGGGTATTATCGCAGGACAAAACTTGCGGAGGGCTGTTACTGCTATTCGGGAAGCTATTCAAAGGGGGAGTAGTTGGCGCTGTATTTTCGATTGTATCACCTAAAAATCAAGAATATAGAATCAACAGGGAATATTTAAACAAATATTATTGCCATACAACCTAGTAACATTTCTTGTAGCAAACTATCGATATGAGCCACGCCAAACATTTTGGCCAGCTCTATTTGCTGTATCATTTGCCATGTTATTGATTGCAGCACTGGTAATAAGAGCAATATCTCTCCAAATCGGCCTCTGGAAGAATACATAAAAAATATATTATCAAACTTTTTGGAAATAAATGTAACTGTAAAAATTTTGATTTGTTTTTTTTACTTCATCGTAATAGATAAATGGAGAAATAAGTTTTCTACAATCAAGTCTCCACCAAATATTGTTGGAACAATTGGGCATAGAAGATTGAAGATATAATGCTGAAGGAGTTTTACTTACCTAGAGTCATACTGTTTATCAGAAACGTAGTCTTCTAAATTGTTTAAAACTTGATGCCGTAGAGTTTTGATTTTTTGTGGTTGATTAAGGCCCCTAACAGCTGTAATGAGAAAAGCAAAGTTATCGCATATAAATAGAACTGTACATATTTTTTATACATAAACTATGTTACCATCTAACATAAATTATGGATGACTATTTGTGAGTGACAAAATAATGTTTCTTCAAATTTTTGAATACTTATATGATACGAGTAGGTATCGATACTTTTAATTCGATATTTAGTGGTATAGATACTTTTGTTCGATACTACTTTAAAATTGAAGTATCCATACCCTAGTAGTATCGTTACATCCCTGGCTGGCACCTGCTACTAACGCTACATTCAAGCGCCAGAAGTTCGTCAAAGTTCTGGGAAAACTATACGAATGCAAATGACATTTTACAACACTGCCTGCTAGTAGTTCAAACCATGGTACGAAAAAAAAGCTAAAAAATTTAGACATAAATGTGTACTGCCGTTATCTGATAAAGTGACGTATACGCCATCTTCCAGAAATAGAATTAACGAGTAGCACTCATCGAGCTCTTTAACAGAAGAATGGAAAATATGCATGTTTCAATTTTGCGCTTACGTCACTTTCTCAGACTACGGCAGTGTAGTACTAAGATGTTTTATGAAAGATTATAAACTAAGCTTCCATGTAAAATAGAGTTTGTTGCAATAAAGTATTTCTATGCAGGAAATTATAGGTCCTAATTTTGATCCGTCAAATAAAAGATATTTTAGTAACCAGATAAAGATTGTCGCTGTCGTCGCTGTCCGGAACATCTTTTGCTGGCGGGGATAAGGGAGCTAAATGTCAAAGAAGGAAAATCCATACGATTTGACAGCTTGGTACCCAACATGTTCCGGACAGCAGAACAAAGGGAACCGAAGCGACAATCTTTATCTAGTAACTAAAATATCTTTTCGTCAAACACTTTTATTTTGGTTTGAACCATGAGTGGACAATTGGACCCACCCTAGTTGTTTATCGAAGAATTTCGTCAGCACCACAAACAACGCGTTATATTGATTTAAAACTGATAAATATGAAATAATAAAATATTTAGGGCTTTTTGGTGGAATGTCCTTATTAACATAAAATAGTGGTACCCCTAGTAACATTTTGGTTTCATGCTGGTTTTATAACACTCTTGTAGAGTGGACTATTCGGTACTAGGAATTAGTACTCTTCCATTGACCTCAAACGCTTTGTAATTGTTACATATACATATTTCGACCTCAGTAGTAGTCGAGTCAAGTACGAGACACTGAAGACGACATTACTGCAGAGGCCGGAATACATACAAAGTTGTAGGAATAAATTGAATAGTACTGACTCGTCTTACGACAAGTAAGGCCATTCCACTAAACGAGCTTATTATATAATGGTGGAATATTAAATTAAAATTACTTACTTGGATCGAAGAATACTAAAGCTTTTATGCAAGCCAACTCTGAATCATCAAGTTTTATATCTTTTATGGCACTAACGAGCTCATCGATGATTCTTGCACCTATTCTAGATATGTCGAGATTCGGTGACACTTTTGAATCCGGGCACTGTTTAGTTATAATACAGTTATTTCCGAGCAGAAGCATCTCTTCCAGATGCATAGATCGTCTCGATAATCCCAAGAGCAAGTGTTCTCCTGCATGGGCTCTCAACAAAGCAACTTGATCATCCAGTTGTAGCTCCACAAAAGCTGGTATCGATTTGGCCCATTCCACCAAAATTAGCAGCTGTTGCTTCATTGAATCGCATACATCATTTATGCTAGCAAATCTCTTGTTTGACAAATCACCATCACCGTCGTATGCATCATCCAGTGCTGCACCAAAATGACGACTACGGTTTTCTGCCAGTAGTAAAAATTTTACCGAGAGTCCATTAGACGTATCTACCTCTTCCAGACTTGGTCGCCTGCAACTGATGCGGTCCCTTTCATTTTGAACAGCTGAGGAAAGAGAAACAAAATATGTATATTCAAGGCAGTATTAATACTACAAATAGGGTTAAGGCAGGCATTTTCGTCTTTTCGTCATAGTTTGGAAAACCAATAAAAGAGACACTTTTTTAGCCAAACTCACGGAAACGTTCTGCTATACGTGGAATTCGAAACGTGAAAATTCTAGCAAATGGACATTGCTTTCGTTGGTTTTAGCCCCTACGAAGATGGACGAAAATACATGCCGTGTCCCTAGCTACAATAATTTAGCTCATGGCTAGATTTGAGCCGAGGGATGACTATGTATCTAAAATTGGTAGGTTATGTTAGGCTTGCAAGGCATAAGATTGTTTGGCATAATGGACTTTAGGCTTTACGAACGTACACGCTAAAAATGAACTACTCAAAATTGAGTCGAATCCGACTCATTTTCATTAAAAACGGGACAACTCAAAATTTGAGTAAAAGATACTACTTCAATAAAATGATGATTGCACTTAAACTAGGAGTCTGTTTGTCGTAAAATGCACTTAGATAGATGGATAAACTTGATTCGCATCTGTCGTATTAAAAATTGATGGAAGGCCAAGCTTAACTTTCGCGAAATCATCATTTTATTGAAGTAGTATCTTTTACTCAAATTTTGAGTTGTCCCGTTTTTAATGAAAATGAGTCGGATTCGACTCAATTTTGAGTAGTTCATTTTTAGCGTGTAACGCCTGTTATACCTAACGTCGCGGACACAAAAACACGTATTTTTCAAAAATAATCCATTACTTTCAACAGCGTAGAAGTATATTGAGAGTATATTCTATTGATACTAATAAAACCCTATCACTTTTTTTATTTAGGGTTTTATTCGCACTATTGAAAAATTAGGAGCTGTGACAGAATTAGACCAGAAGGTTGCCATTTCACAGGTGTGTGCCGAAGCTTGATCGCCTGCCGAAAATTTCTTCATTTCCCGAATACTTTGGGATCGTACACATATAACGTAAGCAATTTATCTGTGTTTTTTTACCCCCCTTCCCACCATGTAAGATTTTTTTCATACAAATGATTTTTTATTTATATGGTGCTTAAGAAAACGACATACCCCCTCCCCCCATAAGTGCTTACGTAATATGTGTACGGCCCCTTTCATATTCCTCAGTTGTTACTTTCAGCTTACCTTCTTTTTTCATACCAGCCTTGAAGCACTTCCTTAGCCTACAATATCTACACTGATTTCGTTTGTCTTTGTCAACAACACAATTGCGAGAAAACCTAAAAGCGCATAGCAATAGTTTGTGAAAATAATAAAATAACAAGTAACAAAATAAGTACCTGCAAGTGTACGAATGGTTTTTCCGTACGCTGCGCCGAAAGAATCCTTTGCAGCCATCACAAGACGCAGCTCCATAGTGTTTCCCCGTGGCTCTATCGCTACATATGTTACATTGATTGTTTGCACTGCTTTGGCAATTATCTAAACTATAGTTCTTATTACTATCCATAGACTGGTCAGGAGTGAATCTCGACTCGCTCGTGTGAGAGGGTGATAAAGAGTCATTCGCGCCATGATCTGAAAATAGTTTTGAAATTTAGAATATCTTTCAATGGAATTATAATAAAGAACAAATTCACGAACATGGTCTTCTCATTTTGTACTTTATAAGCTTTCACAGCGAATTCGTAAGCGAAAGGATGTAATACTTAAGTAAGTTGTACTTATTACTATTCTATTGATTGTATCTTTTATAACTGAATGTAAATTTTGCTGCTGCCAAAGGGATGGCCATCAGTAGCACCTAATTTGCAAGAAAAAACATCCGGAAGCACACCTATAGACACCCAAATGGTGAAACTTTCAAGCAGATATACCATGTTCTGGTGGAGGGGCGCCATTTCTCGGATGTTATTGATGGGTGCACAATCAGAGGTCCGAACATTGACTCTAATCACTACCTCGTTGTTAGTAAAATTCGATCACGGTTGTAAACTGTATCGAACGAAAGATCACAGCAAATGATGCGTTACAATATCCAGCGATTGTCGAATGTCGACGGAAGGAGTGTCGGCTGGGTACCGCCAGAAGCTCGACGAACGGATTAGTACAATCAACGCTAGCGACAACATCATCGATCTATGAGAGTTGTTCCATGCTCATGGAGCGGTGAGAACAACAGCACGAGAAGTGGTAGGTACTGCATAGAGACAGAGGTTCCATGTGGGTGGAGTGTTAGACAGACGAGAAGAACGTTCAACTGTCTAAGACGAGTTTGCTACTTTCCATTCAATTCAGTTTTGATATCCTTGCAGTACGAGACACTGAATACGGTCTCACAGTCAAGGTCGAAATACGTATCTGCAAAGATAACAAACCGTAGTGGAATTAAATGGAAAGTACTAAACTCGTCTTAGACAGTTGAAGATATTCCACTAAAATAGCTTACATCTTTCGGAGGTGAACTAGCCTTGGGCTAAAAACCTCTTTAATAAAGATTTTAATAATAAAGCTTACATAATTTTTCTCGAGAAGAACGTTACCAGAAGCCGGATGTTGGTGTCGGGTACCCGATCGAATAGACAAGGAAGCAAGAGCTGCCAGAAAATGGAACCCGCCGCAGGAAGAAAAAAGTATTAAGTATTAAGAACACATGATTACTGAGGCGGAGAAAAGAATGGAGCAGAATGATATGCGATGGTTTTATGAGACTGTCAATGGACTGCGAAGGAAGACAGCGCCATATGTTGTCATTTACCAGCTCGACTGAGCACATGTATGTATGCTTGTGTGCATATGTGTGTGCGTTACAAAAATGTCACATCAAGATCGCTCTGTGAACTGATTTGCACGCTTTCACCTTTAAACGAAAGCTATAGCTTTGCCATTGAACCCATTGATTTCTTTGCATTGGACGTATTTTGTTCACAACATTAGCAAATCAATCAACATTAGCACATCAAGATCTCAGCTGTCTGTGAACCGATTTGCACAATTTTCTCTTTAAACGAAAGCTATGGCTTTACAATTGAACCCTTAAAAGAATTTTACAATCGGATATTCGGATATTTTTCAATGGGATAGCTTTGATGTGTTAAACTTATGTTTTGTTTTTATCAGTCAGTCCTATTGTTGCGGTATCGCTTGTATTTCTTATGGAGAGCGATACCACAACAATAGAACCTTAGCACTACCGCAATAATAGGCTCGAAGGAAGCAATCTTTTAATGAAAAATGTTCATTTTTCATCGTTTTGAACGGTATTTTGTCAAACAAAAGGTGTTCTAGTTGTTTATTTAAAGACTTTTAGCGGAGCCACAATTGTGCTATTATGTTCAGGATGGACTATTTAAACACTACCGCAACATTAGGACATACCACAATGATAGGACGTTCTACCCTACATTAACATAGCCGACGCATAATACAAGATAGTGTCACTTTGAGATCTCAAACGTTTGCTTACTTATTTGAGCTCTATCGACTATAAGCGGAAGCCAAAATATTGCCATGAAATGCCTTTTTTCAATCGGATATTGGATACTGCGGTTATCTCTAGAATTCCAATGAAATGTACTATATGACTAAAGTTTCAAACTATTATTCAAAGCATAGAAATTTCATTTATTTGTTATCCAATTTAAGGTCAAATGCATGGAAATTGTAATATGCAAACCTGCCAAAGCCGTCATTTCCCCTATTTCTGCATTGTTTTGTCTTGTATTGTAGAAAACAATAATATTCAGGGTTCGTACTTTTCATTTCGGTGAGACGAAAACGAACGATTTTCGGGTCAAAGGGCCGCTACTTCTTTTTCTCTGGAACACACTCGAAAGATAAACGAAAATCGTGCTTATGATGAACTTCTTTTTTCGCTTCATCTTTTCTACGCATCACTAATTTTTCGCGAAAATTTTCAGAGTGCGTTAATAAAAATTGTAAGACTGCAACGGGATTCGAACTCACAAAAATTGCACTGGGTTGCGCTCCCTCTAGCCGCGCCACCATATCGACTGCTCATTGGGGATAGACCTTTTTTCCTTTTCCGCAAAATGATTTTTTGGCGCAAATCTGCGTAAGTGGGCATCCTCTGCTCGTGAGAATGAGGGAGCATTAATATCTATGTTTGTTTTGACAAGATCCGACATCGCCAATTCTTCTTTATGTTTCTTTAAATAAACAAATAATTTATTAGAATCCCTAATTAATACACCCAGCGGAAATGGTGCCTTTCTCATACATAATAAAAATTGCGTTTTGGCCATAACGTTTGAGCCCATTGCCCGAAACAATGGAACATGATTTACCGTCGAATGCAACTTGTGCAGATCAATCAGGTACCTGAAAAAAAGAGTGAGTTTTTTTGGCGCCCATACACATACATTTACAAATTTAAATTTACGTTACACGTAACACTTGTCATTGCATTACTTTACTCCTTCCCGAATTGCATTGCGTAATTTACGAACAAACTTTTATTTGCCACACTGGCGTCTCAGACAACTCATCAAGTATCGCAAAGATAAGATTAAAACAAACAAAATAGAGGTTAAAGTTTGTCCATCCCGTGATGTTAAAATTATTCGGGTTCATTCTGGTTCTAAAAAAATGCGAATAAAAGTTTTAAAGCTTCAATTGTCAACTAAATTGTTGCTTGTAGAGTGGGCCTGGTGCAATGATAATCGGTTGGTATTTCATCAGAGTTATAAATCCCACTAAATAAACAGTCAAATCAGTTCGCATGTATGATAAGACCAATCTGAACTCCATGGGTGTGATTTGAGAGGAAAAAAATAAATAAAACTGCGCCACGTTGTCTGGGTGAATGAGTTTGCAGATTTTTACCTCCACCGATCGTCTCTGCTCCATACGCGTGCCATAAAAGAAATCAAATGACTTCGATGAACTATGATCAGCCGAGACAAAATAGGTTCGTCTGCGGTGCTTTGATAAACCGGTAATATGATCAACGCTTGTTTTTTTTGCAGCATTGATCAATGTTTTTTTTTGCAAGGTCTCCTTGTACGTATGATCAATTCAAGCGGAAGGCATTAATCCACATTCACATTTCACAAATTTTGCACAAAATTTTTTGATATTTATTTTATCATTTGTCGTACTAACTATTCCATTTAATTCCACCAATTGATTGTAACTTAACAGATACGTATTTCGACCTCAACATCATACGAACTTTAGGCATCCTTCTTGAATCGTACTTGGGGCTTAGGGTTGTGTGAAAACAACAAAAAAACCAGAATAATCCAACTAGCGGTGATGGTGCCTTTCTCGTGTATTATAAAATGTAACAAGAAAAGCTCATAAGAAAGGTCGAAATTGCACTTAAGGGAGATAGATTCAGTTATTTTCATCAATTCACTTTTTTTGCGTTCATTTGAATGCATTGCAGCAGTTTTTGAAAAAAAAAATACGAGAAAGGCAAAAAACGGTTTTGATTTTTTTTCAATGAGGGACCCATGGGAAAAATGGGGGAAAAACAAAGTTTTCTTAATAACTCCGGAACGCAATGGCCGACTGGTCCAATTTTCAATAGCGAATCTATATACATAAAAATGAATTTCTGTCTGTCTGAACCTTATAGACTCCGAAACTACTGAACCGATCGGCGTGAAAATTTGTGTGCAGAGGTTTTTTACGCCGGGGAAGGTTCTTGAGATGGTTCGAAACCCCTCCCCCCTTTGGGAAGGGGGGCTCCCATACAAATGAAAAACCAATTTCTTCACAACTCGAGAGTTAATCAGACAATAAATCAATTTTAGGCGAAACAAAGTGCGTCGGGTCTGCTAGTATAATATAAAATAAAGAAGGATTCCGCGTCGAATGCAATCTGTTGCAAGCAAATATAATAAGGCTAAGGCTAAGTACAAAAAAGTGAGTCTCACATTTTTTTTACGCACACACATACATACTAGACCTCTTCATGTTTTCAAAAATTATCAAAAATTCAATCGTTCAGCCCAGCATCACAATTCTTATGCTAAAACAAGTCTCCTGTCAAATTTTCAGCTAATTCGGATAAAATTTCGAGGTGGCTCAAGTCGATTTAGTATTTTTGGGCTATTTTCAATTTTGGAAAAAATCTAACAAGAGATATAAACGTCGAAAACTATCGCAACAACTTCTATAAGGAAGCTTTTGGTGTACTCTACAAGTCTTGTGAATATTGCGATTCATTCCGTTCACGTTTTGTCCATGTTAAAGTGATTTTCAAGCTTTTAAGTGCATAAAAATACTGTTTCCCCCAAAAGTCGTTTTTCTACAAAATTCTTGAGTTTATGACAAATGATTGTTTACTTATTATATTATAGTTCCTTTTTTTTTCCTGGAAATTTGAGTAGTATAATTTCCCATGTGCGATTTACCGTTAAATTCTTAAAAATCAAAAGCTGAACATTTGTCATAAATTTGCACGCTGAGATTTCTTCCGTATAGAGGTTGTTGCGATAGTTTTCGACGTTTATATCTCTTGTTAGATTTTTTCCAAAATTGAAAATAGCCCAAAAACACTAAATCGACTTGAGCCACCTCGAAATTTTATCCGAATTAGCTGAAAATTTGACAGGAGACTTATTTTGGCATAAGAATTATGATGCTGGGCTGACCGATTGAATTTTTGATACTTTTTAAAACATGAAGAGGTCTATTACATACATACATACAGACATCACCTCAATTCGTCGAGCTCAGTCGACTCCGGGACTCCGAGCCTTCTTTCAAAAGTTTGGTTTTGGAGTGATCCTATAGCCTTTACGTATAGTTAGTGTACGCGAAAGGCAAAAATATTCACCTAAAGGTAGAAAGGCTTATTCTTTGTACACACATGCTAGCACCAAATTTTCAAAATGAGTCTGAAGTTGCCTCTCTGGTATAGCATCAATGAACTTCGTAGAATATTTAATGTACAGATACTGGAACAAACGTCCAATAGAAAAAATAAACTTTAGACAAAAATCGTTGCAGTCTTCTATTGCTACGATTAGGGTTAATTTAAGTCAGAGTCAAAATGGCGAACCTTTCATACAAATTTTATGTTTTTATTTTATGCAAAATTTCTGACACATTATAAAATACGGATTGAAGGTTTTAGTAAAGAAATCGGAGTTTCCGATCGACCATGAATGCCCACATTCAAAATTGTAATTTTGATCAATATTGACAAACAAAAACGGCCAACGACTATTTGATTTCTCCGTCTCCAAGAATATAGCCATTCACATCACCTATTTCTAAAATAGCCTTCCTAATCGGTACACCTGGAGATCACCACTGCAGACAGAATCAAAAATCGATCACGTTCTGATTAATGGGTTCCATTTCTCTGACATTATCCACGTCAGGGCATATTTTGACGCTAACATCGACTCTGACCACTATCTGGTGCTGGTTAAACAGCGCCTAAAACTTTCTGTCATCCACATTTCTTTGATTTGGTACCGACGGACGCCGCGATACAACTCAGAGCGACTGAAGCAACCTCATGTCGTCACAACATACGCGCACATCGAGGCAGCGTTGCCGGAAGAGGCTGAGCTCGATGGAGCCCCTCTTGAGGACTCTTGAAATACAATTAAAGCAGCCATTAACGACGCAGAGGAGAGCAACGTCATGTATGTTCAACGTAAGCTCCATCAGATGCTCAACGCATCCAGCAAAAGCTTCGTTCCGCAAGTCAGGTGTGCAGGGATAAGGATGAGACCATGAGTTTTACCACTTAGTCCAACAATTAATCGCACTGAACATTTTTTTCACTAATAAACATTGTTTTATATAGTTTTTCTTCGAAAAAAAAATAAATTTTGTATGTACAAAGATGGTGCGCGTAAAATTGTAGTATTGTGAATATAACCAATAAGGATTAAAATGAAAAAAATCGAAAAACTCCTCTGATTTGTTAAAGAATGGTTTGAAAATTCTCAAAAATACCCAAACTTTATTTTGTTGCCCCTTAAAAATGTTATTTCTGGGCCAAAAAATCCGAGGGGGGACAGAATTATTTTTGAATATTTGTATCGAGCTAATTATCAAAATAATAAAAAGAAGAAAAAAAGTTTGGAATATCAGTTATTTTAAAATTAAATTTGAATATTTGAAGTTTTATCTTGATTATTTGATATGTTTAGTTTCTTGAACTACCGCTCCATAATTGCACAACTTTTATCATATGTTCTCTTCCTCTTATTTACTCTTCTTATAACGATGCAAATCAAAAAAATTACATCTTTGTGAAGATTGTCCTTAGGTCCTGTGGTCCCTCCTTAGCCGTGCGGTGAGACGCGCGGCTACAAAGCAAGACCATGCTGAGGGTGGCTGGGTTCGATTCCCGGAGCCGGTCTAGGCAACTTTCGGATTGGAAATTGTCTCGACTTCCCTGGGCATAAAAGTATCATCGTGTTAACCTCATGATATACGAATGCAAAAATGGTAACTTGGTTCAGAAACCTCGCAGTTAATAACTGTGGAAGTGCTTAATGAACACTAAGCTGCGAGGCGGCTCTGTCCCAGTTTGGGGATGTAATGCCAATAAGAAGAAGAAGATGAAGATTGTCCTATTCGCCGCGACTCCACCCCATACTACCCCGAATGCCAGTACCCCGAACGCCATTACCCCGAATGCCACTACCCCGAATAGGACATTACCCCGAAAACCATCACCCCGAAAGGGACACTACCCCGAAATCCATTACCCCGAACGGCAATTACCCCGAAAACGTTTCGAATCTGCAGTATTCTATTATTATGTTTAACACCAACAGATATCGATGAATCGTAAAATGACAATCTTTGCAAAGAATGAAAATAGAGATACTTAGATAAATGCATTACAGATTCTGTTTAACCAACAGTTTTGATTTTTCTTCTAATTATCTTTAACTGTCATTCCTGTCATTATGACCTGGAAAAGTACTATTCTACGAAATGGAGTAAGAGAGCCTTCTTTCAATAGAACTCGTTTTTCCGGTGTAAGGCGAACGGAGGAGATGATGCCTTCTCTAAATGAATGCGAAATAATGTATTCTTCAAATAAACGCGTTTGCTCGCTATAAGGCACACAGAGGAAGTAATGCCTATTCTAAATGAACGCGCTTGCCCGGTATAAGGCAGACAGAGGAGATGATGCCTTCTTTAAATGGACGCGTTTGCCCGGAATAGGGCGCACAGAGAAAATAATACCTTTTAAAAGTAGCGCGTCAGCACGGTAGAAGGCGAACAGAGATGATGCCTTCTTTTAAATAAGATCTCTCTTTCTCTCTCTCTGACTTCCTTTATCACACTTATTATTACTCTTTCACCCACTCTTATTCATTCACCCGATCCTACTCACTCAACCATTCTTACTCAATAATCCACTTCAGTAATCCACTGTACTCAGTAAACATTACATTAGACGCAATTTTCACGGCCTCGTTTAATATTTTGGATAGTAATACATATTCTTTTGGTCTCAAAACCAAAATATTAGCTCAGGTTCCTTATTTTATTTCAAGGAAGACTTGTACATGGTTAACATACGTCTAAATAGTGTTCTAATCTAAATAAAGCATACTGTTCATTTTACAACACCTGTTTATTTTAACTCCTCTTCCCCTACTTCAGTTCAGCGGACGATGGTACCCAGCCAACACAAAATCGCATATGCTAGCGAATAAGTGTACAAGGTGGAGGCGATATAGGCGCATTCCTCCATTTGACTGCATGTAAAGTGCACATATATGGCCTCCACTTTGTACACTTATTCGCTATGAAATACGATCTTGTGTTTGCTGGGTAACCAACCAACCTCCACCGTGAGGGAAGTGAAGGATGCCATCCAACAGCTATAGACCAATAGAGCAGCTGGTAAAGATGGTATCGGATGCTATCCCTACACGCTAACTTTTATCTACTCAATAACAGACAATTTCCCATTCGTTTTCTCCACGACAATGTAACTCAGCTTCCGTCAAATGTGGGACTATACCGCTTTTGACGGGAATTCAGTAAAATTTCCGAGGGAAGCGGCAATACAATTTTACTCAGTCACTTAGTACATGAATGTTAGAATGTACATAAGTAGGGTTACTATTCATTCCATAAAAAAAACAAAGCAATGAGAAGGAACTTGATTTGTTCCTTATTTTTTGTGATTTTTTTCAGCAGTGTGCACTCATGTTAGCAAAAAGAAACGACGAAATAGGTGCTTTATTTTTTTATTTCACGATGAGATGAATATATGTTCATTGAGATGGAAAGCGGAACAGTTCCCCTAGAAATCCCACCATTTTGATGAACAGCAATATGGGTATCCGAGCCTTCTATAAAAACTTCGTTTTTGGAGTGAAATGACAGCCCTTTGGTACAACTTTGTTGTTCGAGAAAAGTAAAAAAAATATGATCGGCAAAAGGAAAAAAAGATATAACAAAAACTGTATTACTATTGGATTTCAACGACTGCGTTTAGTATGATGAACAAACTATTTACATCAATTTATTTTAACATCCACAAATATGTAGCAAGCTGTTTAAATTGAAATAGTTAACATGAGTTATAGTTTTGTTCACTTGTTGCTACAGTAGCTTCATCACCTTGAAATGCGAACCATTCGATTACCGCCATTGGGAGTGACAATGTGTCTGAGGTGTGAGAACAGGTCAGTGATTCTATCACCATTGCTTGACCTATTACTGTTTATGAGTTGTAAATATATTACCATCCAAAACCCAAGCAAAAGACTGAAATTAAAGTAAATATTTGACCCGTTCAAAAACCTTTTCAGCTTTTCTGGCGCTTGTTTGACGTAAAGACATTCAACATGCACACACAGAACGTCCACAACCAAAAAAAACACTAACCAGACATGGAACTGGCAAAAGCAAGCAATTCACGCAAGCACTACTGTGGAGAATCTCATTTACATTTATTTTCCAATTTATTCATTATGACGAGTAATTTTGTGTTGATGAAAATTTTATGTGTGAAGCATGGAACACAAGACATTTTAAAACGTACATGTATAAAAAATCGATGAAAATAACAAGTATAGACATACCTAAAATGTGTTGAAACAACGTATCATCTAGATTTAAAAACGAACCGGAGTAAAAGTCACTTCTATCGTAATCACAAAAAACATCCGCAATGCTCTTCATGTTCCAGGTATAACTGCTTGAGCCAGTGTGTACTGATTAACGTTTGACTTGGCACTGCATCTGAAGGCTTTCGAGATGTGTTGTATTACCGTATTGATCGAATGAAACTGTACGAGGATTAGCGTATCGAAAATATCAAATGATTGCCTTTATCAAGGAGCATGTTTTTACCAAATCGAAGAAAAATACACATGCTTTGTGGCTATATTCTAGACGCCACGATAAGATACGGTTACGTTCACAGAGGTGTGCAGACAGGTGAAAACACTGATCTCAGTGTGGCAAGTAAATAAAATTGAGATTGATAACCACTATGGATGCTCAATATTTCGAGAAAAGATTTGCTAAGCTCAAATAAAACGCGTACGTTATGATTTGGCAGAATAGTTCCATGTTAATTAACTTCAATTATATATTTACTCTTCATTTATTTCCATAAAGTCGTTCATTGAACCATACAAATATCACACTCAACCTCTAATGACACAGAATAGAATGTGGAAAAGTCATTTGCACGTAATACAGAACTTCTATTTGGTAGGCGGCATTTAACACAATATAAATAATCATGACACAGACGCATAAAGCGACTGGGAAGCCTTCCAATGATTGGTAATACAATACCGATAAGAGCCGTACTTGACTCATGTAGAGTTTATTTACTGCACATCAATTAACGATCAGCGGCATTCGAAATGAATCACAGCTTATTAATCAGGTCACAAATTCTAACCGGAAAATTTTATTCGTTGTACAACTTGGTGAAAGCAGAAAGCTCACTGATTTTCCACATTGAATATTTTTGACCAACAACACATCACATCAGTTATATGACTAGCGGACCAGTTATCAACAGATTATTCCCCCACCCTGCTTAGTATCGTAGAACCCGGCTCCAGGGTGAAGTGTTATCAACGGACTGACTTCGCTGTTGATAGCAGTCAGTAGTCTTCTTGCTCATGCATACTACCTTTGGAAGTGAGATCCGTGAGTAAGCCATTGTGAGCCGCAAACAAATTGATTCCAATGATTAACAAGAACATTCGTATCAAATATGCATGTACAATATTCCTCGTTGGTGGAATAATTACTTCCGCCATGGCCCAACAATTGGAAATATAGACTTTTTTTAAGCTTACCCTATGCTTTCGATGATATTCATATAGTCACCCTGAAGGTTGAGTATTTAGCATCGGATTCTTGCGCCTACTGGAATTAGTTTGGATTACTGCTTGACCCGACTAAAATATAATGAACATTTTTCAACTTCGAAATTTACTACCAATTTCAACTTACAATTATTGAGGCGTGAATCCTAACACGTTATTATCCTAAATATTATCCTTTTACGTGCTATCCAAAAAACACCTTATTATGTTTTTATGTTTGCCTTTCTCATATACAAAATATACGTAAAGGCTATATGATCACTCCTAAAACCAAATTTTTGATAGAAGGCAAGGAGACCAAAAGTGTTATATGCCAATTGACTCAGCTCGACGAATTAGGCTGATGTCTGTATGTGTGTATGTTTTTGTGTATGTGTACAACATTTTGTAGACACACTTTTTAGACCTTAGCATTGACCGAATTACAACATTTTGTAGACACACTTTTTAGACCTTAGCATTGACCGAATTACCCGCAAAAGATTTCTTCGACGTGGAATTCTGTCCCTGTTGAAAATTGGATAAATCAGACTGTGGGATTAGAAGTTATGGCCCAAATTCTATTTCTTGTGCACAAAACACCCTAAAAACATTTATGTACTAATATTTTCTGTACTTTTTGCACGGGAAAGGCATCAACACCGCTAGGTGGAATAATCAGGGATTTTATATAAATTTCGTTCGGTGGTTTATGTGAAGCCTTGGGTCAGGGGAAGGCTGAGTGTAAAACGGATAGGGGTCCCGTTTGACCTAAATCTTTACAAATTTGGCACTCTATCAAGTGGATCTTATTGCTTGTTTCAAATTATGAGTGCAACATGATTCTTTACATCAGTACAAATAATGAAAACTATTCTGTTTAATAAAGATTTAATATACCCAAGTAACAATTTTCATGCTTGTTAGATTTATTTAATTCTTATAGCGGATTTATGACAGCAGTCACCATGGCTAGTTGCTCAGATTTATTAGCGATCTTATTGCTATCAATAAACCTCTAATAAATCTATTCGAAAAGCTTCAAACGTCAAATGCCGACTGGTCTTGTTAGCAGCTCTACGGTTGTAACGAAGAGCATAATAAGTCTAATTTTCAAAGCTTGATCAAAGCCATAATTTTGGGTCGTAATGTGGTCAAATGAATAACCCCAATAAGAATATTCACATTGCAAAGGGTTTATAACGGTGTTTAATAAGAGCAACATTTTTCTGATCGAAATCTATGATGGCCATATTGGAAATGGAGAACCATCCTCAAGTCAGTGAAATTTATCACTGGAATTTATGATTAGACGATGTTTTCGCCGCAAAAAGACACATTTTTGGTGTAGGATATAAAAAACAAACATATCTGGGTGTAATATCAATTAGTTTAGCGAAGATTTACGTTATTGATATTATAATAATTTTAAATTCATTGCCCAAAACTATATTATTTTGCGGGCGCGTAGTGCTTAATCTCATTTTTGCACTAGCTTTCACCATGAAATCGAGCGCGCACCTCGTTTCCATGAAAGTACATTGGAGAAAAAACTTAAAAAGTATTATTTTGTAGTCATCCTCATCATGATTTTCATCAACACTTTAGTTTGTTATTATTTGTTTGCAAGATTTTGTTTCTCTTTTTTCAAAGCAAATTTTTGACAGCTGCCGCAGCCAAATTCCCTTTTTTGCGGGCGGCTTGAAACGGATTTTTATATACTCTTATAAGAGGTTTATAGTGGTAATCTAGAGAGGGCCACTTGGACATATCTTACTCTTATAGTGGTCATCAGAAGGTAATCCTGTAGTAATGGGTTTTATTGTCAGTTCTTGTAATCCCAAGTAACAATTTTCATGCTTGTTAGATTTATTTAATTCTTATAGCGGATTTATGACAGCAGTCACCATGGCTAGTTGCTCAGATTTATTAGCGATCTTATTGCTATCAATAAACCTCTAATAAATCTATTCGAAAAGCTTCAAACGTCAAATGCCGACTGGTCTTGTTAGCAGCTCTACGGTTGTAACGAAGAGCATAATAAGTCTAATTTTCAAAGCTTGATCAAAGCCATAATTTTGGGTCGTAATGTGGTCAAATGAATAACCCCAATAAGAATATTCACATTGCAAAGGGTTTATAACGGTGTTTAATAAGAGCAACATTTTCTGATCGAAATCTATGATGGCCATATTGGAAATGGAGAACCATCCTCAAGTCAGTGAAATTTATCACTGGAATTTATGCTTAGACGGTGTTTTCGCCGACAAAAGACACATTTTTGGTGTCGGATATAAAACACCAACATATCTGGGTGTAATATCAATTAGTTTAGCGAAGATTTACGTTATTGATATTATAATAATTTTAAATTCATTGCCCAAAACTATATTATTTTGCGGGCGCGTAGTGCTTAATCTCATTTTTGCACTAGCTTTCACCATGAAATCGAGCGCGCACCTCGTTTCCATGAAAGTACATTGGAGAAAAACTTAAAAAGTATTATTTTGTATTACTCCCCATCATGATTATCATCAACACCTTAGTTTGTTATTATTTGTTTGCAAGATTTTGTTTCTCTTTTTTCAAAGCAAATTTTTGACAGCTGCCGCAGCCAAATTCCCTTTTTTGCGGGCGGCTTGAAACGGATTTTTATATACTCTTATAAGAGGTTTATAGTGGTAATCTAGAGAGGGCCACTTGGACATATCTTACTCTTATAGTGGTCATCAGAAGGTAATCCTGTAGTAATGGGTTTTATTGTCAGTTCTTGTAATTCGATCTTGAAAACCATTTCTAGAGCGGAATAAAACTTGAAATGTTACTTGGGATTCGATCTTGAAAACCATTTCTAGAGCGGAATAAAACTTGAAATGTTACTTGGGTACACTACTGCTGAAATGCCATGGTGATCTAATTTTTGATGTGCAGTATTTAAGTTTTAAAACTAATTCGCATGATACTCGAGTATCTCAAACATAGTCTATGCAAAGATTGTGTACGGGTTCAATTGATGATATTTGTCAAAATTCTTTTTTTTTTTCGATGTTTTTGAAGAAATTGGATCATGGTGGGGTAAAACGGACACGTTCTGGTGTGGGTAATATGGACCATATGAAGTAAATACATTTAATTTTATTTTGAAAAGTTTGTATTGTTTACTTCCGAAACACCAAGAATTCATTAGGAAATTCTATTTCCGAGTTTTGTTCAATGGCCTTTTCAAGTAATTTTTATTGACGTAACAAGCTTTTTAGTGAAATACATTTTTATTTCAAGAGGCACATTTAACATAGGCCACTTAACATATATGTCCATTTCACCAGCATACTTTTAAACTGAGATTTTTCATTCTGATTCTCATTGTTAAAAAGAAATCACAAAATCCGATTGTTTACCACTAAATTGACTTCGAGCCTTTGCGATGTCGAGTCGAGTACGAGACACTGAAGACGACCTTACTGTTGAGGTCGAAATACGTATCTGTCAAGGTCTTTCAACAATCAAGTGGTGGAATTCAATGGGATGGTCTAAACTCGTCTTATGACAAGTGAAGACATTCCATTAAAAAGCTCAAAATAATTTTCTCAACAAAATGATTATTTCATTTTATCAAAAGCAACATCCATAAATTACGTAACACTTAGCTGGGAGAGGTTTGTGAGATGTATGACGATACATGCATTTTTTTAGAAGATTCATACAAAAAATGTAAGATAGGGGGGATGGGTGATGACATGGATAAATTTAGCGTTACGTAATTACTGGACTTTCTTTAAGGAAAATTCATTTGTTAACGCCACGCGTCACACTCCGCTTAATGGATTAACCGCAGGTTTTTATTCATATGAGTGAGAATTCAGAGGCCTGATAATAACTATTCAATAAACGTGATGTAGTTTTTCTGAATATTTTGCTTCCATTTAAGAAAATATTTAACTTCTATTTTGGGTCAGAAAAAATGGCTTGCACAAATTGAACATTTTTAGGGCGCCTTTTTTTTAAATAACATAGTAAAAAACCCTGATAAATCCACCTGGCGGTGTTGGTGCCTTTCTCGAGCAAAAAAAATATAATTGAGTATTTTTTAGCATCTTCGGGCATACAAATAGTATTTCGGCCATAACTTCTGATCCCATAGTACGATCTGGCCAATTTTAAATAGCAAAAAAATGGTACAAGATTTCCGTCGAAAGGAACTTGTTCCAAGTAATTCGGACAACGCTAAGTTCCAAAAAGTGTGTCTACAAAATTTGTACACATACACACACATACATACGCACATACAGACATCACCTTAGTTCGTCGAGCTGAGACGATTGGTATACAACACTATGGGTCTCCGGGGCTCCTATCAAAAGTTCCTTATTGGAGTGATTATATAGCCTTTCGGTACAACTTTGTTGTACGAGAAAGGCAAAAACGTAGAGCTATACTCCGTGCAATGGTGACGTCATCATATCGTCTATCTCTTTTCCACCAGTTGAAAATTAGAAAACAACAGGACCAGTACTTGTCGAATTTGACAGGTAGTGGTCCTGTTGTTTTCTAATTTTTATCGAGTGGGAAAGAGATAGAAAAGATTCGTGCAACGACCTATTAGATCAGTCAATTTTTTATTGGAAGTGTATACGAATGTTAGTATTGTGGTCAAGAAGTGGTTGCAAATATGTAGCAAAAATAAGAAAACCTCGAAAACGTGCAAAACTTTTGCTAGATAAATTATAATAAATTGATACCAGCGTGGCATAAAAATTAAATTACTTTGACGTTTGGCATATGTTGAGGCTCACTAAAAATCCTAGTCATAAGACAACACTGTTTAAATAAAGCAAAAAAACATGATAAATAAGTGAAAACGAAGGCTCGACATTTATTTGACGATTTTCGGAGCGGCACCCTGTGAATTTCAAATGCCTCTAATTCTCCTTCGGTTACAATATTTTAAGTTTTGACACCTGTAATGCTTGGTGAATAAATATAATGACCATACGCAATGGATTTAGTATGAATATTGATGAGAAATTTGAAGAAACTACTTGAAACTGTATTGTGCAAACACCTCAAAACCGCGTGAAGGAAAACAAATAAAAAACCATGAATTATATTTCATGAAATCGGCAAAACTCGATACTATAAGAAACTAGATAAAATAATAAACGCTACGTAGTGGAATGTCAATTAAAAATGGGATTGTACAAACTCGTCTTATGACAAGTGAAACTCTACGTAGCCAAAAACTTGTAAAAAAAATTGCAAAAAGTTCAAAATATTTTAAAAACCAATAATTTCTGGAACAGTCTATAATCGCATTCACAGACGGATCCAGAGGAGGGGGACCACTTGTCGTAATCACGCTATAGTTTTCAAAGGAAACTTTCTTGCATGGAATGGCGCTCCATTGCATTAACAATGCTGGCGCCGCCAGTGATCGCAATTGTACAAGGTACTAATGTATGGAGCTTGGGATTTTTAGATACCTTACGGTCTATTTGTGATGGGGATGTGGAGGGGGATTTGGGCACAGCAAGCCAAAAATACTTGTGCACTTCCCACGAGTTTATGCAGAATTTTTATTGGAATCTAGAGATTAGGAGTGGACTTGGTAGTCATATGGCTACTGCTTCTGCCTCATACGCAGGAGGTCGTGGGTTCAATCCCAGATCCGTTCCATTCTCCTACTTTGTATCTTTCTCTTTATTTCTCATGTTCTAGCAATCGCTAGAACTGGAAATGGACTTCCATACCGTTTCCATTACTATTCCTATACCTTCAACTTGAGTATTCTAACAGTAATCTGCTAGAATTGGAAATGAACTATGGAGCTCGTTTCCTACATCCAATTAGAAATTCCATCAGTTACCTTCTCCTATCTATCACATTGGCAGCTCGTTAACCAAGACGGACCTCTGTCTCTCCAACCTAACCCAGAAATTCCAACAAATTCCGCATGAACTCGTGGCAAGTGCAGAGGTATATTCGGCTTGCAGTGGGCGAGTGATTGCATCATCATTTCCTTCCCCTTCCTACATTGACTTGCATTCTGACGTGGCAGGCGCCAGTATGACCGAACAAATGAGATCACCAGTACTTGTACATTGAAGATGTGAGCTAGTCCCAAGCAAACATCTGTTGGTTCCCTGTGCAAGAACAGCTGATCTGGTCATAATGGAGTAGCAACTACGAGCAGTCAATCAAGCTCAAGCTCAAGCTCAATTTATTGGAATCTAGAGATTAGGTTTCATGACAGAGGTACGTCTTGATCAACGGATTGTAAATTTTCAATTCTAGCAATCCTTATCCGATTTTCCCGAAACAGGTTTGCATTCGACGGGGAATCCTGTTAAAATTATTGAAAATTGACCAGGCCGGACTATAGAGAACATGTAAAGGAAAAAATTACTTGTTTGGCACCTATATCCACCCTAAACGCAACGCAATTTTTTTACACGCAGAGATATTTTAGACTATGATAGGAAAAAAATATGGTATATATTTTTTGAAAAATCGCCAAATTTTAAAATTAGCGTGACTTGTGATATATTGCGAATTTCGACCTGGGCCAGGTGAAATATATAAATTCACTCGCGTTTTTAAGGGCACACCACTTAATACGGAAGCAACGTACACGGCTATTCAGCGCACCACTTCCGAAGTTAAGTTTAACGTACGGATTGTGAGAAAAATCCAACTTCGCTAGCCTCCAATTTCGGGTTTCAACTGGATTGAGTATATTTTTGTATGCAGTGTACGTTGCTTCTGTATTAAGTGGTGTGCCCTTAAAAACGCGAGTGAATTTAGTTTTGGATTCCGGGAGGATTGTCTTCAATTTCTTTTTTGTGTTGTTCTAGTACCATCTCACGAAACCGTTGATATAAGAAAAGTCTAAAATATCAGTGATAGGTGGGAGTGCTCTATTTTTCACATACACTTCAAATCATTACAAGAATTCCCGTCAAGTTACAAAAAGTTGTTTTCTCTGAAGATATTTTGAATTTTGTTGTGATTTGTCAGTATCAACAGAACCTGTAACGTGTGTGTGTAATTAGGTAGAAGAAAATCCCCCCACCCAACTAAGCCGGCCGGAGTTCATCATTAGATCCCCACACATTTGGACAATTTATCAACCTTCAATTAGCCACACGTAAGCTGATGTAGCGACCCGTATCATCGGGCACCGATATTGCATCAGCCAGAAGCAAAACGAGAAATCAGCAGTGTTACGCCTATCATCACCAAAGGACGGCAACTAACACTTCCAAGCGGTGGAGCTCACCGCCACACTATGGGGAATTCTCATACAAATGGGTGGCCAAAAATATTTTTTCAATGAAAACTGTTTCTATGCAACATATTTTATGGGCAGGAATATTTAAGATCCTTTTTTTAACCCTTTAAGGGCCATCGTCAACCCTTCAAAAAATGTCACCAGCGAAATTTTTTTCTTTTTTTTAAATTTTTTTCTTTTTTTTTTTGTTTTCTTACAATACAGCATGCGTAAAATATCAAACAACTATATTTCAAGTAATAATGTTTTTCATTTTCTAATCATAACGAGGTATACGGAATAAAAACCACAATTTTCAAGAAAACTTTGATTGCAGCGTTCTCGTAAACGCGCGTAATATGCGCAAGCAAATCATTCACTAGAAGCCGATACTAGGATTATATTTCAATCCCTCATTTACAGATCAGGGAACATTTGGGGACATTAGGTTTGCGGGACCATTTTATAGCAAAGAATTATGATAATTAAAGTTTTTCTTCTACAACTTTTAGATATAAAACTTCGCGTGCAAAACAAACCAATCTATTGGAAAGCTAAAGTTTTTAGCTTTGAAATGGTATATAAAACATTTATTTGGAGAAAAACTGACTTCATAACATACAAATCAAAGTTAGTAATGATTTTGTATTCTTATCAGCTTTTTTCACTTCACCAGCCCATATCTTTTGACTGAATAAACACAGCGCTTCAATATTTTCCGATTCTCTTATCTAGGGTATATACTTTCATATGATATATAAATTACACAAATTAGAGATAGTAAATTTTCCGATTAATGGCCACCCTTTTCCCCATAGTGCGCCAGTTGCCAGTTAGATAGTCAGATTTATAGTAGATGAGTGTCCCTGGTTGTGGGCATAGTTGCATTTTACTCTCACATTTTGTTTTACAAATAAATATTTTTATAGTGATGTGACACCGATGGAAGGCCAGAGAACTTAGATAGTTTTTCTATATTGTTTTGAGCAAACGTAAAAAATAGCTACTTAGGGGTTGTACACTAATTACGTAAGCACTTATGGGGGGAGGGGGGGGTCTGTCATTTTCTTACGCTCCATATAAATAAAAAATGATTTGTATGGGAAAAATCTTACATGCTTAGGGGAAGGTGGGGAGACTTGATCACCCCATGTTTTTTCGAGAACTAAAGTATTTTTGTTCTGGCGTAATTTTTAGTATAGATCCTCTAGACAAATGACCTTTATGTGCCGAGTTATTTTTTGGATTGACAACCTTATTTATTCTGCTGTACGGGTTGTATGTTTTTACCTTCCTAAAGATTTTTTAATTTGCCACGCAAAATTTGAACAACTTTTCATAACAATGAGAAAATGCTTTCGTTTTTTTACAGCACAAAACCATAAATATGCTTAATGATCTGTACTGATGAAAATGATAACATTCCATCAAAGTTTTAGGATATTTGGGTTTGAAGATATTGCCTCAATATGGGGACACTTGATCCTCCATTAGTCACCCATACAAAAATTTGGCGAAAAAATTCAAAAAAATATAAATCTATTCTCAGGCCTCTATTTTTTAGTAGATGTGACAGATTTGATGAAGGATTGGCAGGAAACATTATTCATTGCGTAGATATCATAGAAAGGGGATCAAGTCTCCCCAAATTTTATAATCGCATGTGCTGCCGAATTCAATAACAAAAATCGTTCATGTATACGCACAGCAATTCGAAAAATCTGCGTATTTTGACGGAAAAATATTTAAAAAATATGAGGGCACCTTTCTAATTTTATCAAAGCAAGTTCTTGGAGAGGGATCAATTTCCCCCAAATATTATAAAAGTCAATTTTTGACAGCATTAGCATTAGCATTGAGCATTTCGCACAAATTTGTAGGTGGTACAAGCCAAGACTATTGTATGAGAGTAGCATCACTTTCATCCGTTACCACAGATATTGATTTGAGACTAATCACTTTCTCTTAGATGAAAACAAAGCACTCTTCAATAGTCGAAATCTGTCCTGGCCACGTCCTTGCGAATGCTGAGGAAGGGGAAGGATGGTTTAGTTGAACACCTACTTAAGAAAGATGCAGAGAACTCTACGATCTCTCATAGGTACCACAGGAGGTTTTGGGATTGTGTGGGAGGTTATAACAGTAGGAATCGTTTTGATAGAACGTGATATACAATGGATGGAGTATGTATCGGCCCACAATAGTGTACATTGAGTGGCATGCTATTAGGAATAATAGGCACTTTTTTATATTCGGCAAATTTACTCGACACAAGTGTACCGTCAAATGGATCACTTAGAACTTGCAACACTTCCCACTTTCAAAGTCATTATATTAGGGGGGTCCCGTAGCGTAGTTGGCTACACGTTCGCCTTACAAGCGAATGGTCATGGGTTCGATTCCCAGCCCCTCCACCAAACCCTCGTCAGTCGCCAGATCCGCAGCCCATACGGTGGCGTTCTGGGGTATGCGCCTTACCGTCACGGCTGCCTGATGACGACTGACAACTTGTTCTTCTCGGAGGCATTCCTCCAACGTTACCCGGATAAATGGCAACCGAACAATGCAACGATCATTGGATAGACGACATGGACAAACGAACACAATGGACTCACGATCAGATGGACAGGCAACGACAACAACAATGATAATGGAAAATCTAAAAATAGATTCTGTGTGGATTCTGGCAGCAGAATGCCACAGTAGATCTCGGCACAGTAGCGGTTAAGTTACACAGAGTGCCTACCAAATAAAGAAAGGAATAAAAAAAAAAAAGTCATTATACAGTCTACTCTCTACATCTCGATGTTCTGTATCTCGATATTTCCCCATATATCGATACTATCGTTAGTTTCTTCGGTCCCTTCAATCTACGTATATTTAGGCATTATTTAACATAACTGTGTGAATATGTTTGGAAAGGAGTTTTCAAACATTGCAATTAATGAATATTCCGCTTGAAGAATCGCCGGAAAATAGACAGTGTCCTATGTTGAAGTAAGCATTTTCACTGTTATTAGTAACCCCATACGGGTTTGTTATTCAATTCATTCATCTTTAAATACACAGTTTTCTTCTTTAAAACTTATCCTTCCGAAATGTGGAAGTCTTGTGCTTTACGTACTTCCCGTCTGAGTAAAGCGAGGAACCATTTTCAGACTTAATTTTTAAACTGAAATTATGTAAAAACTTTTTCGCATATAGCTTGAAAACGATACGGAATCATATTCTATTCTGAACGTTATAACTGGCTATCACATACTAAAGTTTAATAGACTTGATGTCCAGATTGAAAATATGACGGACAGCCTTGAAAAATGTATCTGAATGGGATGAAGTCAAAGTGTTGCAAGTTACACCCATTTGACGATACTGTAATTTTTCGCATTTGAATAAATAGAAACACAAAATATTTTCCACGATTTTTATCGCTGCGAGAGAAACCATATGCCTTTACACGCTTCGTTATTAGCTCTTATTATATAATATGTTTATAATTATAACACATATGTCAATGAACATGTTTGAAATTACTTAGACTTACCGTATCTGTCAACTGACAAAAGTTATGCAAGGTGACTCACAACCGGAGCCAGCCCACAACCAGAGCCATTGCCCTACATATAATTTTGTGTGTAGTATTGAGTTTAAGCCACATAAAATCATCTAGCATTCATTCATTCAATAGTAATATATCAATAACACGAATCGTTATCTCCATTATTTGGGAAAGATGCGCTGAAAGGACGCCTTTTTATTTCCGTTTAGTCCTAATAACTAAACAGAAAAAATGGCTCTCGTGCTGTTCTCGCTGCAAAATAAATTTACTCATGATGTATGGCATTGGTACTGTTCAAACTAAATACGATGAAGAAATTTTATTTATTTTAGTTGCATCTCCATGATCTAAATAGGGGACGTATGAACACAGACAAACAGACATAATTTTCAAAATTAAAAAAATACCATCGTCCAAAAATTGTTAACTCCATCTGTTGTTTACACTATGTCTAACCAATCTCAGACCAAACTTTAACCTAACAGACGATGGTAATAGGCAAACGCCAAATAAGATCTAAAATGATGAGGGCACCACCAGTGGTCGATTGACCAAGGAATATTTCAATCTGGGAGCCGCGATTTTGATTGATACCAATTAATTTTCAAAACGGTTTTCTTGAAACCCGTTACAATTTTAACTACAATTTTCTGATTCATACCGTTAGCTTATATTGAAATCCTCGACACAATTTAAAATTAAATTTGATTAAAATGATTTATAATTAGTTTAAACGTGTATTCTCTCGGCTTAACAAATGCTCACAACCTCTCGATGCGTTCAGTACTTTTTGACAGCTGATTTTGAATTTTTTTAAAAGATGGTTTTGACTCTATTCGCAGTGACAATATTTCAATTCAAAGCATAGATAAATAGGGGCATCATGAATAATCTCTGAGTGCTATATTTGTTTTTCTGTGGAATGACTGTACTGCATGGTGCCGTAATCTGACAAAGACACGCTAACCTTGATTTTGTATTTTTAAGAGTTTCGTCATATTAAAGAAAAAACCCAAATTGCCTTTCTCGATTCAATATGTTGAATTCGAATTAATGTTGTAAATGTAGTGCTTATTGCCTGTTCCAATGCCCCTTTTTGTAGAAATCGTATCTTTCGATGGATATAACGCACAGATGAAAAAAGTTGTTGAAATTTACACCGCATTTCTACCAACGAAACTGAAGAATATAGATAGATATTCAACTTCGAAAAAAAGGTCTGTCCAGATTGGGTGGTTCTTTGTATGGACCATTCTCAATGCTCGAAGTATCTTTCAATTATTCTCTCATCGAATAACTCTGCTCCGGGATGCGATAATATCATATGCAATCTTCTTAAAAATCCCCAAAAATCTCAAAAAGACGATTACTTGACCTGGTCAACTGTTTCATGGAGTAGCACATTGTGCCTCCGGAGTAGCGACAGGACAAAGTGATAGCTATTCAAAAGCCTGGGAAACCAGCGCCTGATCACAATTCATACAGACCGACCGCATGCTATCATGCATGCGAAAATTCTTTGATAAAATGGTTGTAACGCAACAAACGATTTCCAAGCGCTGCTCTCTTGTTAGCCTTTGCACACAAGAAGAAACTGGAACACATTTTTTTCATATCGCAAGAATCTCTTTAGTTTTTAAGTTTTTTTAAGTTTTTAAAAAGCTTTTTATTTAGAATTTCATGTTGAATGATCGAAAGAACTTGTCGAAGAAATTCATTAGAATGTTAAAAAAAATGAAATATTAACATTTTTTTTCCAACGGGACTGTTTTGATTTTTCTAACCGCTGCGTTACCGGTTTTTCTCGATGCACACCTACGTATTTTCAACGCTGAGTTGAAAAAACGCTACGTAGGCATCGCTTTGCGTTTAATGATTAATAACATTTTTTTCATGAATTAATTTGAATACAGCAATCAATAGCTTTCATGTTGTTCTGTTGATTGCACTATTAAAATTAATTCATGAAAAAATGTTACTTAGGTCCTTTTGAAAAGTTAAGCGAGAAATCATTAAATTTTAATGATTTGTATTTTTTACACCGCTATTGTTATTTACCAAAAGTTTTTCGTGTAAAAAAACCACGTGGTTCGAGAGCAACACCCCCCCCCCCATGTGGCTTATCGTGGTAATTTTCCATTTTTTTTTTCGATTTTGGTTCGTCAGGGAGCATCTTCCGGATGGCCAGAGCTTCGGGGTACATGGTACAGAGAAACAGAAAGAGAAGAATATAGGCATTAAACTTTGATGTCAGCCAAGCAAAGGAAGGCATAGATGGCCTGCATAAATATCACATCGCGATCTCCCAAAACACCTCTTATATCCCGGAAGGGATGTTTACCTCGGGCCACAAGGGTATCCAATAGTTGCTCTCTGGAGGCGTCATTTTCCGAGCAATACCAAACTACGTGATCGATGTCATCGTAACCGGGTCCGCACCTACATAGGTTGCTATAGACCAGGTTTATTCTGTAGAGATGTGTGTTTAGTGAATAGTGATGGGACATAAGTCTCGACATCGTGCGAATGAAGCCTCGACTTAAGTCCTCACCTCTGAACCACGCTCGCGCAGAAACTTTAGGAACTATGGAAAATAGCCACCGTCCAAGTTCATTGTGTGACCAAATCATTTGACAATTTTGAAGAGTACTCTGACGGACTAATGGGAAAAACTCGTTATTCGAGATTTGTCTATCACAAACTTCACCTTCCTAGCGAGTCCGCCTTCTCATTTCCATAGTTGTAAGAAAGTAAGATGCGTGCTTAACAGGTTTCATCGACCGGAGTGCCTCGATAGAACTAAGACTATCCGAGAAGATGAAATAATGGTCTACGGGCTGATCGGAATTTATCCCCAAAGCGAAATTATTTGCTGCCAGCTCAGCAACATAAACCGAACACGGTTCATGAAATTTTCGGAAAGTTGGTTGAACTTACGTTGAAAACACCGAAGCCAGTGGATCCGTTAATGCGAGAACCGTCAGTGAAATATCTGTTATTGCAATTGACATGTTCATATTTTTCAGAAAAAATGGAAGGGATAGATATTTGTCGAAGATGATGTGGTATTCCTTAAATAGCGTGTTTCATGGACAGATCGCATTCAATAGAGGAACTGTCGTTGACGAAGTGAACTCGAGGTGGATTATAACATGGAAGACAGAGATCTGACGATATGTAGTTGAGATAGACTCGCAGGTATCTTGAACGATGAGCCAGTTCAAGCATATTATCGAAGTTTTCTAATACAAGTGTGTTACTTGTTCCACATTTGATCAGTATTCTAAGTGAGAGCTCCCAGTAACGGTGTTTTAAAGGAGTGACTCCAGCAAGCACCTCCAGGCTCATGTTATGCGTTGAATGCATACAGCCAAGAGCAATACGCAAAAAACGATATTGAATTCGGTCCAATTTGTTTAGGTGGCACTCAGCTGCTGAGGAGAAGCAGAAAGAGCCATACTCTAAAACAGAGAGAATAGTCGTTTTATATAGTTTGATGAGGTCTTCCGGGTGAGCGCCCCACCAAGTTCCGGAGATAGAACGGAGAAATTGGATCCTTTTTCGGCATTTCTCTAACAAATAATAAATATGGCTTTTCCAGGTACACTTGGAATCAAACCAGACCCCAAGGTATTTAGAAGATAAAGATTGGTTTATGTCATCTTTCAACAGCTTTAGTTTCAGTTGAGCTGGGAACCGCTTCTTAGTAAACACTACCAATTGAGTTTTTTGCGGAGAGAACTCGATCCCTAAATGTCTGGCCCAAACAGTCAGGTTATTTAGGGAATTTTGCAATGGTCTTTGCAGGACATTTGCACATGAACCTCTTAGGGAGATCACGGCATCATCTGCAAGTTGTCTAAGCGTGCAATGTCCTTCCAAACAATTGTCAATATCTTTAACATAGAAATTGTAAAGCAAGGGACTTAAACATGAACCTTGGGGAAGGCCCATGTAGCTATTTCTGGAAGTTGTCAGAGTGCCGAGAGTAAAGTTCATATGTTTTACTGACAACCAATTGTACAATAAATTATTCGAAATAACGGATAATCCACTACTGTGCAGATTTTCCGACAGTACTTCTATGGAAACAGAATCAAAAGCGCCCTTAATATCCAAGAAAACTACGTTAGTATCACTTTTGCCAGCACAAATATTTTTTTCTTGAATCCTTCGATTACTGATAGCTTAATTTGATAATCACTTAGAACAGTGGGTTGATACAATCTGATAAGTTGGTGTTATAAGGTTATAAGTTATATAAGTTATATAATTAGGGGAACTGCTCCTTGAATTCATACCATGTACCCAAATCAATACCATTCGAAAACGAAGAATTGGTGCGCAAATTGTTTTATTTCTCATTTTTGTGATTTTTTTCAGCATTGACCAGTGAGCACGCCGGATAACAACAAAACACGACACAAATTGAGTCTAAGTTGCCTGTTTTGCGGATGTTAATGATATAGGGGCATGTTATTAATACTGAAACAGATACTCTATATGGCACTTTTCTGAATATAGATCTAAATAAAGATATAGATATATAGATATAAAATAAAGAAATAGATTTTCAAGAAATCGATCAATACGATGCTGTAGGTATATAAATTCCCAGACATAATACTTTTACTAATGCCGCCATCTTGTACCTTTACACTGATTTTGTTCATGAGCATCATCCAAACAAATAACGCAAATTTCACCTTATATTCTGGAGAAGATCACCTCTATACCGCTGAGTTCTACGTTCACTTACATGTTATGTGTAGGATCTTTGTTATCAGGCATAATGACCGTATATTATACACCTATCTATTATAAAATATCCTTAATTACTGATTTGAATAACATTCGAAACGATTTGTGATTAACTGAAATTGCTACATGGAAACTTGTGCGTAAAATATTAGGGTATTTTTTCTTGCACCTGTTGCAGTTGCGCAAAACCAGTAACTTAGAAATGCATACTTAGAAATGCATACCACCTACAAAAAAGAGCGGACACAGAACATATGAAATTGTATGAATAAAGACATAAATACATATTTTTGGCGAGCTTAACGATCACAACAAAAAGTCATGACATAATCATGAACAAAGCATAGCAGAGGAGAAATGATAGAAGCTGTTCCATAAAAGCCATTACAAAGAAACGAAGACGGATTAATGCTATTAATAAAATAAAACAATAATTCTATAAGAAAAGTGGCTTCCTATAAGTAATTTTTCGAATATTCAGCAGAAAGTTTGAAAGTTTCACACACGCTCACTGTCGTTGGAAAGATGACATCATGAAGATCGTCTAGAAGAGTCGTTGTCCGACGATAAAGCCGATTTTTTTACAAGGTTCGTTGCATATGTACATAAGTTGTGATAAGTGGTTCCATGAGTTGGTAAAACAATACCAACCAAATGTGATCAAAATGTCCTAAAATTGAAGAAAAAATATTTGTAAAATTTTGCATCATGCCAGTAGATCATGAGTTGCTTCTAACATTAAAAGAATAACGAAAATGTAACTTTACACGCTTAATAGTACACCCAATCGGCGATTGTTAGATTTTCTAACAATTCTGTATAAGAATCTACCAAAACCTGTATAAGAACTGGGCATATGCTAAATAGCTAGATTCTTATACAAATATTGTATAAGAATCTAACTTGTACAATTTTGT
The DNA here is from genome assembly GCF_024139115.2 of Armigeres subalbatus. Taxonomy (NCBI): domain Eukaryota; kingdom Metazoa; phylum Arthropoda; class Insecta; order Diptera; family Culicidae; genus Armigeres; species Armigeres subalbatus. Next base: position 226,893,529 of record NC_085140.1, read on the forward strand.
AAGCTTTTCTTACATTTTTTGTATAAGAATCTAACAATTTCGCATATGCCCAGTTCTTATACATGTTTTGGTAGATTCTTATACAAAATTGTAAGAAAATCTTACAATCGCCGGTTGGGTGACACTTAACCAGCGGATGTCCTATTTTAATGTAGTTCTGCACATTGTTGGGAAAATCTCAAAATCTCAAAACTCATGCACGATTCAAATCAATCGTGAGTTGAAACGCACCCAATTAAGCACCTAAGAAATCATGACTGAGTTGAATCATGCATTATAATCACCATAGGTTTTCTTTTGTCCTCCTTCGTAAATTAACAGTTAATTGACGTTCAACACATAGAACTATGGATACTCTTGCATGTGTAAACAATAAATTGCCCCCAAATTGATTTTCAACATTTCTTGGAGCGGAATGCTATTTTGAGAAATTAGTGAAATGATCCGTTTTAGCAGGCGTGATGCATTCCTTCATTCCTTCAATACAATAATTATAATAAAATCTAACAATTTTGACATATTGCAATACGGTATCTGTATGAAAAGTTTACATTTTTTGTAATAAAACCTTGCAGAATCTATATATGCTCCGATTATATACAGAACAAGCTTTATATACCCGGCTTTAATCGGGATTGTAAAGTATATAATGCAATTGAAATGTCTAATTACAGCACCATACACACATAAGCAGATATATGCAACTCGATGTGTGTACTATGATTAGTTTCTCAATATGGTTGCTGTAACAGTTTGTCTCTGTGTCTTACTTGGTGGCCGAATGCCGTTTGGCCTGATACTACAATAGGTTGAAAAACGCAACTCTCGGGTCACGGTACATAGGCTCTCTCTTCACTCCTCTTTCCTTTGTTCTTTTTTCTTTTCCCATTTCTTCTTCGTTGTTTCCTTCTTTCCTCGTACCTATATCCTTCTCTTGTCTCCTTCCTCCATCTCCTTTTTCCTTCTTTTTTCTCCTTCTCCTCTCTCCTAAATTTTCCTATTTTTTCTTCCTTCATCCTTTTTTCTTAACTTCCTTTTTTCCCATCAGGATAGAGAATGAGTGTTTACAAAATGTGGTTGGAATGAGTTCAGGAGGTCAGAAGTTTCACTGAATTGTCCGTTTTCTGAGCAATACCCCTTCCTCTTTCATCTTTCTTCTGCCTTCAATTGGCAAACTTCTACTCGTTTCATAATTCCTGCCACTTCTTCCACTTTTACCAATAACCAAATATTAACAATAAAGTCCACTTTGTGAATCCCAGGCTATGGACATCCTATTGCTTAGCCCATTGCCGGATCGTAGCCAGGATGTCCCGGGCTATAATTTTTTTTCATACTGCGTTTCAATAATGACAGCGGACTATGTCCATTGATGATGATGACACCACGCTTGTCACCGGTTCGGTGAATCCCCATATATTAGGCAAGAGACAGCACATTCACACCATCTTGTGTCACAAAAGGTGACTAGCGCCTTACATTTTACAATTTCATAAAATTTGAATCACATTTTTCAAATTTTATTTTCAAACTCAGATATCAAAATGGGGTCATGGGATAATTTCTAGCATATTATTTCGACATGTTATACTGCATATTGAATTGTACGTTTTAGCACCCCTCGGAATGTCACTTCACTATATTGCTTGCCTTTTGTGACACTGCGGCGCACCTGCATTGTCTCTGCAAATCCGCTAGAGTGAACTATATTGGTAAAAGAGTATATTCGCAATAACACTCCTACTCCCTATAACCGTCTCCTTAGAACAGCGAACATGTATCCCTTATTTGGTTGAAATCGATTGAGAGGTTTCAAATTCAAGAGGTCCCCACCACACTGCCTTCTTTTCGAACCCTCTTTTATCATCTACATACATAGTTAGGGAATAAACTTTGAATGAACTGAACTCGAGTGGCGATCTCTCTTCGCTTATGTGGTCGGGTTGGAATATGACAACCAACTGGCTGGGAATTAGAATTTGAAGATTGGCTAGAGAAGTTTTTTGTTGACCACAGGAAAATACTGCTGTGTAGAATGTCGTTTCAGATCGTATTCTATCTGGAACGATACTAAGTGACCAAGCATTCTTGAAATATGATTTTTACATTGGACCAGGAAGAAAACAGAAGTTGTAAAAGCTTTAAAGGCATGGCGCTAATTAAGTTTATATTTCTATTAATGATTCAAATTAGTGGTACAACAGTGGATTTTGTTGTTTGTGATATCTTGCCAAACTGGGACGGTGAACTTGTTAAGGAATACATAACGACTGTTGCTGACTGTAGCCTGACTGTAGCATTCAATCCTACACTGACATCTTCTGCACTAAGGAGAAAGGCAACTTCAGCAGCATTAATTTGACGCAGAACACGGTAAAGAGTACAAGTTCACATAGATGATTTTTGATTCAAATTATAATTCTTGCAATCGATGTCTTTTTCTTCTTATTATTGACATTACATCCCCACACTGGGACAGAGCCGCATCGCAGCCTAGTGTTCATTAAGCAGTTCCACAGTTATTGACCGTGAGGTTTCGAGGCCAGGTTACTATTCTTGCATTCGTATATCATGAGGCTAGCACGATGATACTTTAATGCCCAGGGAAGTTGAGACAATTTCCAATCCGAAAATTGCTTTGACCAGCACCGGTAATCGAACCCAGCCACCCTCATCATGGGTTTGGGTTTGCTTTGTAGCCGCGCGTCATACCTACGGCTAATGCAATCGATGTACTCATGTGAATAACATGGCAACGGTAGCTGTCTTCATAAGGGGTAATGATTTTTTTTAACTGTTTTTATTTTCTAATTAACTAATACATGTATTCATTTGTTAGATTAGGTGTTTTCTTAATACTATCATCCTTATTTGCTATGATACATTTTTAGTCATTATTAATACATTTCAATAGCTTTTGGCAGATATGATTTTTCCATGTAGGACTCCAATGTATTAAACTTAAACTAAATTTAACCTAATTTATGCTGAGCCTACAAGGGACTTATCGTTGCAATACGATTTTTGTCCAAAAATTGGAAATTATTTTAATGAACATTTGTTGCAATGTCTTAATATTAGAAATTCTATGAAGTTCATTGTTACTATACCTCGGAGGCAACTTCAGAATCATTTTCAAAATTTTATTTGCAATCCTATGAAGCACCTTCTTTCTGGTCTAAAAATTTGTTTGTAAATAAAAAAAAATGCCTTCAATGTGATTTTTAAAAGTTAATTTTTGATCAAGTCCTAAATATTTAGCTTCGTTAGACCAATTTATTGAAACTCCATTCATAGTGACGAATTTCGAATTCTGATAGTTTACCTGCAGTAAGCGGTCTGATAAATAATTTTGGATCAGTTTAATAATACACAGAGGAAAATTAAAATTCATCAGTTTTGCAATCAAACTTTCATGCCAAACACTGTCAAATGCTTTCTCTATATCAAGAAGAGCAACTCCAGTCGAATATCCTTCAGATTTGTTGAGTTTAATTAAATTAGTAGCTCTTAAAAACTGATGATTGCCAAATTGCTCATTAGCAAAAATAGAATAATTGAACAACCAAGACTCGAATAACATTTAAAGAGTCTTTAATAAACATAAAAAAAATAGAATTGTCGTTAATATGAACCATCATTTTGTTTAAAATAATATTTTCAAACAGTTACAGGTTACTCAAAATCTCATTCATAAAGCCAGAAAACTCGGCAACAGAAACCACTATTGGCGGATTCCTTTGCTTCTTCGCATGAATCGCATCACCTAGGCTAGAGGTAGATTCGATTTACTCAATTTCGTCATGAATCAAATCGAACTGATTGCTCAGTTCGTCATAATTATTTTCAATAGAAGTAATATTTGAAGTTAGAAGTAATATTTGAAGTCTCCAGCTTCCTTCTATTTTTTCCGCGCATTGGCAGAACGGTCTTGAAACCTTGTTTCTTACAAGGAAGTGGAGAATTCATAGACTCCCCCTTCCTCTTGTTTTTTATTGATGCGCTTTGCTGAGTGTTGAGAAGTGACCTTCTAAGAGTTTTTTCCCAGAACGGTGTCCTTGTGGGATTAACATCACTTGTCGGAATTTCACTTCCGCAAACGGGTCCAACGTAAAACGAAGGCACGGGTCCAAACAAAGATCGTAACGGGATCAGTAGGTACAAATAGTGCTGAGAAGCACTGTTGAAAATAAATAGCTTCGGGTAGTATTACAAACTTCCTTCATCAAAGAGAAAATAGAACCGCACAGCAAGAAAGTACAATGCCATCTCATAAGGGGTAATCACAGAGAAACAGACGTCTCACTCAACACATGTTCCATCGTTCACCTTTTTAACGGTGGATTCAAAATTTTGTAGGTGGTCAATCGGCCACCGATGGCGCTTCCATCGGATTTGCTTGTGTTTGACGTTTGCACACTACCGCCATCTGATTGCCGTTTGACCACACACACTGCATTTAGCACTGGGCGATAATGCTTCCGTGACGATGATTTTGATTGCATTTTGTTCTAAGTGAAACGTCTGTGGGGTAATGATGATCATCTTAACTTTCCGGGACTAAAACCGTTGTACAAAGGCCTTCGATAAAAGCAAAATTGTCGTTTATAAGAGCAGCGGGACTGTGTGAGTGATCCAGGACCATGAGAGTCCAGGAAGGTTAAAATCACAAAGGAATTGGCAGTGAAGGGAACGACTACCGGAAAATACCCGAGGAAGTATAAACAAATTTTGAAAATGCAATGGTTTTATTCGTAAATGATATCGTTCCGCAACGTACTGATTCACAAATTATGCCAAACTGAGACCTATAAATCGAGTAATGTACATTTATAATCAACACTGTGAATCTATTGATTTTACAATGTCTCGCCAGAATCTTAAAACATATTTTAAAACAATTCGAAATCGCAACACATAAGGCAAAAACTTATAACATATTTAATCTGCACTATTTAATCGCAAATAAATCTTAAATCTATCTTCTTCTTCTTCTTTTAACTATTGAACCGATCAGCGTGAAAATTTGTATGCAAAGGTTTTTGGGGCCAGGGAAGGTTCTTGACATGGTTCGAGACCCCTCCCCATTAGGAAAGGGGAGCTTCCATATAAATGAAACATAAATTTCTGCATAACTCGAGAACTAATCAACGCATAGATCAATTCTAGGTGAAACGAAGTTCGTCGGGTTTGCTGAGTTTTAATAAAAAAAATCCAAATTAATCCAACTAGCGCCGATGATGCCTTTCTCGTGCATCACAAAATGCATTGAAAAATCATATAAGAGAGGTGAAAAAACACTTTGGGGTCTAGATCGCATTTTTTTCATCATTTTTTTCATGTTTTTGTATTAGTTAATATGCATTGCCACTACCTTCGGAAAAAAAAGAAATTGAAAATTAGGGTTTCCTACCCCATTCCTGGCCTAACATGCGGACGACTGCATTATTTAATTGATATTTATGACAAGGAGACATTTCCTAAATTTTGTGGGCCGTGTAATACTGCAATGGGGTTCACCATTGTTGAAAAAGAGCTATTCTTGCTAAACATCGATTGAAAAAGCTTTAATTCGATTTAAATTAACAAGGTGCAGCACTCATTTCAGTCACAGCGATGGCTTATCCGGCATACCCATACGCAATATTTTACTCAATCTCTTAAAATCTTAATCCAATTCTCTCTCTCGAGGCGGTAGGAAATGCGACATAAACAAAAATATGCTCGTTCTACGACAACGTAATGCCAGATGGTTCTTTCCATAATCTTTTTTATTTGGTTGAGAAGATATATTTACTCATCCAAATTCCTTCCAAATACTTAAAAACAATATTGTTTTCTCTTTTTGAAATCGAGAGAATTGTAAGTAACATGATAACGTCAACGTATTAGACAGTCTTCCTGTTAACGATGAAGGATTATTTTCATACTAAAAAAGGCTCCTGGCTTTTTGGCAGCACGGTGCGGCTAAAAGTTCTTGGGCCGAGGTGATTTTTTGTTCGGTTTGAGGATACGTTTTTAAATGTATTCTAGTATGTTTATGTAAGTTCTAGTGATACGAACAAATAGAAAAGATTAAAGTGCGGGAGTTTAGCATTATTGTGTTGTGATTAACAGCTTCAAACAATGGTTGTATCGAGCGCTGTGACAATTTTCAGGTAGGTGTTTATTCGATGATGTTATTAAAGTGTAAAGAATCACCCCGGCTCAGTGAAGAGCGAAAGTTTTAAATCTACATATTTATTTTCTATAATTGGGTCAATTGGGAGTGAAACGAATGGTTGAAAAATATTGAGTATTGTGCGAGATAAAAAAGAGCCTTTCTTTAAAATTATCAATCATAAACCTACGGCTTCCAAACAGTATAAATCATAAATTTTATGCGCAGTGAGCCGGGAATCGGGTCCATAGGCCCAAGTAGTGATTTACCCTATGTATATTTAATGTATTTACTACACTGCAAAAATTCCACACATTTTTATGGGCAAAAATCCAAATCCAAAAATCATGATGTTTATTAGTGCACACATAACCTGAAGAGTGGTGGTACAAATAGAATCTAGGGAAACGGTTCGGCAGTTCATCTCATAGCTTCCATATTCATTCCATCGAAAACAAAGCAACGAAAAAGAACTTGATTTGTTTAACATTTTTGTAATTTTTTTTTGTGCGGTAAGCACGCATGGTTAGCAAAAAGAAGCGACGAGATTGTATCTCTTTGTTTTGCGATGAGATAAATATATGTTCAGTGAGATGAAAAACGGAACAATGAATTTTTCAGCAAATAGCTTTTGTAGTAAGCATTCCCGCCTTTCATACGACTTTGTTGGATATGCAAGACAAAACATTTATAAACGCGTTGTTGTATGTTTCCGCAATTTCCATTAAAAAATACCAGTATCAAACTTCCATGGTATTGGTAATGTTATAAATTCGTTTTCACGAAGTTTCAGAAAGGACTCTATTTTTTATTTACTATTTTTTATTTACTATTTTTTAGGATTTATATTTTGACGTTTTGACGCAAAAACAAGAAATAAAGTTATATTTTTGCGAAAAAGAAAATCAATAATAAACTGAGAAATAAAGTTGTATTTGAAACTTTGATAGATCGGTCAATACCATAATCTGGAATGTGACGTAAGCAGCAATTAACTACTTCGGTGTAAACAAACCGTCTTTGCAATGTTTCATGGACGACAAATTAAAAAAATCCTGTTTGAACCGGTTGAGTCGCTTACGTCACATTGCAAGATTCTTCACTTCTTTTTCTCCGTGCCACTACACTAGATCTACCTGCCATTCAACTTAGCGAGCATATCGGCATTATTTAATTGAAAGCCATCATCTCTATTGGTGATGTGATGGTATATCGTTTCGGCAAGTAGAATGCTACGCTGTGCACAAGAAACGAACCTTGACAAGAATCAAATACATATTGTTTTGAATGAATCAAGAATATTTTTTCAAAATCGATGTTCTAAATTCTTCTTTCACTTACAAAACTGAATGACACATGTCAAAAAAGCTTGGCAAGGAATCTTTGAAGGTCAATCATTCTGTACATTATAAATAGGCTGTTATATGTTATGAACAGAGCATTAGTTTCACTAATTTAGGTTCAGATAAAATTAAAATCTAGCATAAATAATTCCCAGTGAGAAAAGCACAAAATAAACATAATTGATTCATATGTGCTCAGTCAAAAACCGGGTGAATCCAACCATCTCAACCAGTTGTTGACATGAAGATATTATAATCAATTTGTTTTCGTTATTATCTATATAAGCCTTTGTTTATCATTTATTGCTAACTATTTGCATTCCTAGAAATCACGATATCACTTAAATAATTGTATTGATGTTATTCGTAACTATTGTCATATTATGTACAATTAGTAGATCACCTCTTTGTTTTAATTAACAGCGATCACTGTTTTGCTTTATGCTGTTTCCCCAAGAGCAAATACTCACTATTCTGATTGATATCCATCACTTCACAGTCTGAGGATCTATCACACCATTGTTAGGACGTTTACAAATGTAAACATATTTTGATTATTACGATTAAAATAATAACATTTTCAAATCTGAGACATCACGCAACTCCTTTGCCCACTTTGAAAGAAATCCACATACTTGCAAAGATGGGTTTGTGAGAAGCATTTTGGCAGTCGAAGGAAGATAGTATAGAAAAATCTGCAATCATCTCTTTCACACTGACATCCCTTACTGTCGACAGTAGTGATATCAGGACAAAACACTTCGATAGATTTCACTTCCCTAGCCACGTTAAGGCAGATCGACCTGACAAGCATGCGCAGACAGACACAATCAACAAGTCTTATGAATAAAGCAGGTACGTAAATAAACCAACGGTATGTATATCGATGAACTATATTTGAAAAATATTCGAAATACGGGTAGAAGCCTGGCAGATCCCACGAGAAGAACCGCAAGAAAACATTATGTTTGTTGTTGCAAACATTTTGCATTCCTTTTACAACTTTTTTTTCAATAAAACTTTTAACTATATAAATAATTAAATATATTATAGATAGGAGAAAAAATGTTGTCGAATTCCACGGTGCACCCCCAGGATGCTCAATCGCTTGTTGCAAAAGCTGGCGCATTTTATTTGAAGTTTATATGGGGAATTCAGCCAAAATATATAGGAAAATGCATCTCCATCACTCATTCGATCTGGAAATTGGTTGGTTGGCTTGACCGTTTCTCACACACACATTTCAATGTGCAGAGATTTCACAAGCAAAAAGAAGACTTCTTTATTACTTACACTTACTTACACTTAGTGTATTGATTCACACTCGAGAGCGTTTACACGTCCGTGTGATTAAAGCCGAGAGAAACATGATCGATAAAGAGTGAGAATATTTTCGGTCGCATGTGTTTTGCTAAGGTGTATAAAAAAGGTCTATATTTAGGCGCTCAAAGCAACTTATTTACATGCCTAAATGTATGCATTTTGATAAACAGAAAATTGTCATTTTCCTGCACTCTTTACACTTGTGGGCTTGTGTGATGAAGATGGGTATGACGCACGCTCTTTCATACAAAGAGAAAGTGTATTTCTGCACGATACACTCAAACAACAGATCGAGAAAGAGAAGTTTTAACACCTTCTCTTGAATACTCCTTAGAGCGAACCAATCCTGCAGTGATTGCTCGATTGAGCTCAGATGATTAAATGAAATTTTACTTAGCTTTCGGCTGATTAATTAGGAGCTAGATTGTGTATTTTTGGATTTATCGATCGAAACGAATCAACCGAAAAATATATGAAAGTTCATTTAATCATCATACAATCTTCTATACAAATGTTCTTTAACATATCAACTGCCCTTTTTGCAATTCTGAGCTGAATCGAGCAATCAGAACCATTTTTTAGATCGAATTCAACAACTTTTTGTTTCCTGGGCCAGTCTATGGGCATACAACAGTTAAGCACATGTGGTCATTGGTCAAACTTACATCCAGATTGAGAAGAAATAAAGTAGTCGTTTTTTATTCAGATATTTCTCAAATTTAATGTGAGGCCTTTTCAGATTTTACTCCGTAATGCATCACGAAAAGATGTCTGTCTTGGGATTCGGGATTAGGGACGTCATATTGTCAGCTTCAGTGTTGTACTGAGCCTGCCAATATGACCAGATTTACACACACTACACTCTGAGGAAAATCTATGCTAACTGCGTTTCTCCTGGTTGACCCCACGTTCATTTACGTGCAGTTTATACTCGAATAGTATAACCTCCATATCCTCGCCGTGTAACGATTTAATCTTGCATAAATTACTTCTTTACACTAGCTTAGTAAAAACTTTGAAAATATGAAAAATTATTTGTTTGTATGGTACTACAGGTTTGGTCTTTTCTGAAAGTCTCGATAATAAAGAAATAAAAAAAGGTTTGGTCTATTTCTGAGTGTACTTATGAGTATCTATATCCCAACGTAATGCAGCGTACACACCAATCAAGCAGTTTGACCAACATTGACTCCACCTCTAGTTTAGTCAAGCATGTACCATGTTCTACCAACTGCGATGCGAACACTCAATTTATTCGACCAGCAATATCACACACGAAAAACCGAAGCGCCAACTTAAACACCAACCATAAAAAAAAATTATGGGGGTTTGTGCCACTTCACTACAAACGCTCAAACAAGTTCGGCGAACTTTGACTCTGCCCCCGACATGTCAAGCCTAAAGAGGCTGCACTCATAACAAAGAGACACAGTGTCGAAATTGGAACAGCGCGTTTGCTGTCAAATCAGTTGTTCCAATCGAGCACAAGGTTCTTAAAGGTAGGAATATTGCGCCACTTGTATAATGCAGGCACTTTAGTCAAGCCAACATCAATAAATCTTTGCTTATGGAAGGTCCCAATTTTGGGCCGTAGGGCCGAATTTTAAACCCCCTTCTCCAAGTGTCTCCTGACCCTGGTAGTTACGACGAGTTTGTTTTAATAACATTTGTACGATTATAGCGTTCATCCACCCAGATCAATAACTGTGTTCGGTTAAATTCATATGTTTTGTCCATCAATTAATGTTCATATGTGGTCGAAAATTGTGAGACACACTTTTTGATATTGTATTTCCCCTTTTTAAAGACCCATAAATTGATGCTATGCATTAAAATAAATGCAAATAAATTTTAGTTGATGGAAATAATGGAATCCATTTCACGGAACTGGAATTTCGCCTTCTCTTGTGTATTCACATCTCATTCCTCGGTGTTTATCCAAAGTTAAAAAAAAAAACAAAAGAGATTCATACCCGCACTAAACGTATCATATGCCGCACTAAATGTATAATGAACGCTCATTAGACCGGCGGTCCTCTATGTACGGACATGAGACTTGGACTATGCACGAAGAGGATTTGCAAGCACGCGGGATATTTGAGAGACGCGTGCTTAGGCCCATCTTTGGCGCCGTGCAACAGTGTGTGGTGACGAAGGATGTACCAAGATTTTTTTATGTACAGGTTATCCGACTTGTCAATATCCCCAACTCAGCCGTCTTGGATTTTTGTATGGAATTTATGCTCGTTTGTTTACGTTTTGCACTGAAAATGTATGTTTCCTCCCCGCGCTGGTTATTCCCATCTACTGACGAAGTCGGATAACCTGTACATAAAAAAAATCTTGGGATGTACCACGAGCTCGCCCAATTCTACGGCGAACCCAGTATCCAGAAGGTAGGTAGCTAAAGCTGGCACGATGGACAGGGCATGTCGAAAGAATACCATAAAGCAACCGTGAAAAGACGCTTCCAACTCGGCATGCACAAGAAAGCGTGGAGTGCAGCGAGCCGGAGCTGACAGCTTTTGGGGCCCCAAAATGTACAAAAAAAGGTTGTTTTTGGTTCATAAGATTTGTGGGGACCCTGCGCTAGAGATGTCGCAAATTAATCGATTACTTCGATTAATCGATTCATCGTTGTGATAATCGATTAATTTTGAATCGATTATTACCCAACGATTAATCGATTCAATAATCGAGAGGAATCGTGAGTAATCGATTAGTTACTAATCGATTAATCAGAATTTTACGACATCATAAGGATGTCGAAAATTAATTGATTATTTCGATTAATCGATTCATCGTTGTGATAATCGATTAATTTTGAATCGATTACAATACAATGATTAATCGATTCAATAATCGACAAGAATCAAGAGTAATCGATTAGTAACTAATCGATTAATCGGGATTTTACGACATCTCTACCCGGCGCCACAGCATACCGCCGCCGCCCCCTACTAAATCCGGCCCTGCACATAGGTTAGCTACAAATCGATTTGGCGAGCGTGCTGCACAACCGCGGCTGAAGAGATGTGGTCTCTGTATTGTAGGGTCAAGTTGATGATTCAGTGTTATCTGTTTAGATGTAATGCTACGTTTTGACAGGGCAAGTGAATTGAACAACTCAGTTGAATTCAATTGACTTGCCAAAAGTTGAACATGTTCAACTTTCTTTTCGTTCAAGTGAATTGAATTAAGGTGTTTACACGTTCAATTCGCGTTCGATTCAAGCGACTTGCTCAATTCACTTGCCTAGTCTAATCGTAGCATAAGCTAAATAAAAAACCCAGATTAATCCACCTACAGTGAGATTTTGACCCTTCCTTAAGCCCCAAACGCAATACAACGGAACGGCGACGGAAACGGCAAATTTGACAGAAAATATATGGGCTAACTGTCAAATTTTCCGTTTCCGTTGTATTGCGTTTGGGGCTTTAGTTATAAGGATTTTTTTCCAGACTCCAGTATTTAAACCGAGATAAAACTACTCAGCTTCCCACGGTGATTTACCGTGAAGCTGACAAAATAATTGCCTACCCAAAGGCGGATGTCATGGGTTGAATGACATCTTAACGAATGATAACGTACTGTGCTTTATGCTGCCTATCTATAAGGCGCTCGTCGGATTGAATAACTATTGTGACATGGTTAGTAACTATCGTAACGGTGGTTTAATATATTGTACTCGTAATTTCCAGAGACCTCGATATTAATTAATCCAGAACTAACTAAATCAGTCATTGATCTGAGCGAAACTCAATAGCGTTCAATAATAACATATATTTCGCCTTATGGATGCCTAATTTGGTAAAACTAAACTTGTAAAATACCTTAAAAATGAGCGAGATTTTTATGGTAGTAAATTTCAGAATTTGCACACATACGCACACATACATGCATACAAGTGATCTATTAGTGTCTCAAATCATGCTCACATTTGCTATCTAGCTTCCAGTGAAGAAATTTTTGAAATCCCTTTCAATTTTTACGTTTTTTGCTTTTCTGAGAAGATTTTCTTGTGCATGCTTCTATATGTTCCTAAATTAAAATCATTTGTTTCTTTGAAACAAATCAGAAAAATAGGCATAATTCCATGTCATATTATTTGTTATAATTATATTTTCAATGTCAAAGTGTATTTGTTTAAAATACCATACATTTTATTGAATAATTCACGAGATTTCTTGATAGATCAATACCGTAACACACCTGCGTAACGCATACAAAGTGAAATTATAGACACTTCCGAAGGAAGGGTCAAAAAATGATAAAAAAAAATAAAGAACGGAAATAATCGACCTGGAGGAAAATAATATAAATAATAAGTGTTCAATGTTGTGTGATAAAAAAAAACAAATGTTCATACTATTTCCAAAATAATTGACTCATTTTCTGGAAAACTTTACTGTGTCTGTAAAAAAATCATATTTTTTCCTCACACTTTCCACATTGACATCTAGTCTAGGTTGTGCTGAATGAAGAGTATGACGTCTATTTTTCAATCAATACATAGGAACAGCCAAACGATTAACGAGTTTCAATATGAAGCTGGACCTACACTCTCTCAGTATGCGACACAATATGCAATAATGTGAGTCAGCACGTGGATGTTTGGTATGGGAAGAACAAAAATCAATGTAGTTGTCATGTTCTGATGAGTTCATTCATATTCTACGTTTACTATGGGAAACTGCTTCCTTCGTCTTACAGGCAGTTCCTATAAGACCAGTTTCAAAGTGAAAGACATTTTTGCGTTCTTCTTCTGTCAGCATCTTTACTGCAGATGAAAAGTGAAATAATAACATCATACTTCGATGTGCTCACTAAGCAAACTCAAGTTGTTTGAAAACCTTTTTAATCCCAGTTTAGTTGGAAGCCATTACAATAACATTTGGGCTTATATGTAAGTACTACAGAACCCTGATCACGGAATCATTTGAAACAACCATGCAAGACACATATCAGACAGTTTATTTACGATGATGACGACGAAGCTATAGCAATGGGCAATAGTAGCTGATGCTTTGCGTGATACTACCCTGGTCTGAAAATTATATACAACTGTGTGAAATGATTTCATTAGTGCGATTGAAGTGTAAGGATTTAAAATAGCTACGGAAAATTCGGAAGCTTTCTTGGACAAATGCATAGTCTCTATTGATTTATTTTACCTTCAACCGGTCGTTGACGCAATCACACTATACTCAATGTTTCATCAACCACATATGGTATGTTTCAAGCTTCATAAGAAAAAAAATATGATCAAACTCCACCTGGCTTCATCTGTGTGTCGAGAATTAATTACTTTAAAACATTTTAAACAATATTTGTTTATCTATCATTTTCTAACTGTTTTAGGTAGAGCCGCAAAGAGTAACAATTTTTAAGAGTAAACGCATAGTCGATATGTTTTCCTGTACATCCCGAACACAGAGAGTATACAATGTTTTCCTGGTATCTGAACGATAAAGGAAAACGGATTAGCAGCGCTTTCGGATGTAATGTACATTTCTATCATCGTTATTTTAATCCTGCAACTAACAAACCCTGTTGCGATGAGGCCCAGTACATTGAACCTGCAACACCAACACAATCATGACGTATCCAAAAACATATTAAGGTATGTTCTAATAATGATGGTTTCCAGTATACTTGGAGCTCAAGTTATTGATATTCCAACCTAAAGAATAAAATAGTAGAACAGTGCTGAATAAAACAGCAAAAATGTAATTACTTTTCTTGTACAACAAAATTGTACCGAAAGACTATAATTTAATGCTAAAACGAGGTTTGATAGAAGGCTTTTAGACCCATAGTATTATATACCAATCGACTCAAATCGAAAACTGAACAAATGTCTGTATGTCCGTATGTATGTATATTGTATGTGTAAATCGGTCAACGTTTGGGCGGTGCTAAACTTGTTGGAAGTTTATATGGAAAAATATATGCAGAAACATCCAAAAACGGTGATTTGCAGTTGGACGGCACAATTTACGATCAAGAGTTATGATTCTCATTCAGTTCTTGTAGAATTAAATACAGAATGTTATGCTGAAAACCGCGAGAAGATTAGAGTTTATTAGGCAAAGATATTAGCATTTTACTGGAGTGTTGTAGGGGTGAATTGATTTCTTTTCAAAGGTAAAAGAAACGAAATTTGCTCAAACCCCACTTCAGAGAAATGCGAATAACTTAGCCGGGCAAACTCTAATCTTCTTGCGGTTTTCTGCATAACCATCTGTATTAAATTCTTCAAGATCTGAATGAGTAGCATAGTTCTTCATTGTAAGTTGTGCCGTCCAACTGTAATTCACTGTTTTTGGATGTTTCTGCATACATTTTTGCATATAAACTTCCAACGAGTTTAGCACCACCCAAACGTTGACCGATTTGTGTCAAGCCAAGATTCAAGCACTTTGGTTTGGTTCACCATTTTCTTTTTGAACGCAATGACCGGCCATTATCAAATTCAATAGCGATGAACAAGGCTTTGCCTTCTTTCAAATGCAACTTGTTATGAAAAAATCGGTTCATAATAACTGTGCGGAAAATTAGGAAATCTTTTACAAAAACACACACACACACTCGACTTGACTAGGAAAAATGGATATCATATCCATCAAACTATTTCAATCAATACGCGACGTAAATTCAGCAAAATGTGCAACAACTGTTCTGATGTTAGTTATTCATTATAGCACCCAAATGGGTGTTATAATGGATTTTTTGCCATTCCTGATCATAATACCTGGTTTACAGTTGGCGTTTGAGTGATAAAACGGCCTACTTTTAATGACCAATGACTTGGGTGTTTTAATGAACATTATGCAACTCAAATGGGTTGCATAAAATCCATTAAAGCACTCATTTGGGTGCTATAATGGAAAACCAGCATTAGAACAAAAGTTACATGACCACATTCAGCTAAATTGGCTTGGGTGAGTGTTCAAATAGTGTATTCTCTGTGCCACGTAATAAATGAAATAATTTAATGAATATGACATCAAAATCTCCAAAGGCTGGTTTATCTATCGCCTTACGGTGTGTCCAGCACACAATGGGGCACGATAACATGGAATCTGTTTGTTTTCTGCAGCATCATGATTTTTTGGCAAGATTGGTCATGTTAAGTGAATAAAATTGTACCATTTTGGTTCAGATTTATCATATTTAAGCCCATTTTTCGTCATTGCAAAAAATAGCGTGTGCAACTCGTTGCAAAACTCGATGTTTCAGCACTCGTAGTATTTATCCAACTCGGCAAGCCTCGTTGGATAAACGTACAACTCGTGCTGAAAAAATCATCTTTTTGCAACTAGTTGCACAAACTACTATTATACAACTTATTTAGGATGCATAATGGTCATTAAAGCACTAATTTCTTTGGTATGGGAAAGTAGGCCGTATTATCACTCAAATGCAAACTGTAAACCAGATATTATGATCAGGAATTGCAGGAAAGTATATTTTGCACTTAAGCTTTAAAAAATGAGCATAGAATACATTCATATAATAAAAATCTAAATAGTTTTGTTTATGATCTTATTGTCGAACAATAAAAGATGAGCCGGATATTCCCATAATTAGCTGATTGTTTTCAAGTACCTACTATACTGCCGTGTGCGGCATAGTTGTCCCATTCGTAAAAACACTGAATTGAGGAAAACGCATTTTAAACTTTTAAATGTTTTCGCTCAAAACATCAATATTTTGCGTGTACAATATATTTTGAATAAATGTACCACATGTATAATGCATTAATATACACCACCTGTTGATTATTTATAAACATACCTGTTTAGTTTTGATGAAATATTGGATGGGACTGTTATGCTGCAATTTATTATTTAAATTGACTGATTATCAGCAAACCAGTCCCACTGTCGGGTCACCCACTATGCGATATTTGGAGATTTAATTAAATATAACAAGATAAATGTAATTCGACTGAAATTACTAGACAAAAACATAATAAAAATTGCCTGAAAACTAGGGACCAGACAAACAGATGTAACAACCTATAAATGTCCTTCGTGGTCAAAATATAATAAATAAGCAATATCACACGTACCACATTTTTTCCTTTAGCGCAAAGTAGTTTATCTTAAAATATGCTCTTCAGACGGTTTGTTGTTACTATACAATGTATCTCACAAAAAAATGTTCGTTTGTCTGTGGCAATATGTAGCAATCATTTCGTCAGAGACTAAACAAGAGTGAATTGTTCTGGATAGTGCGTGAATATTCAAAGTTTATTCTTGTTTTAATCTCGAAAAGGTATTGCTAGTTAGCGTTGTTTAACCTGATACTTCTTAAAATTGTTGTTTTTAAGAAAAAGGTAAGGTCCGATTTCGATAATGCGTTGCTAATCGAAACTTTGATTGTTATGCCCTGTGGTAAGTGAGCCATAAATAATTAGGGATGGAACATTACGTTTTTCTCTTCCACGAATTGTATTTTATCTTAAATGATCTAAAAATTATGTTAATATTATTGAACTGGTGCTAATCAAGAACGGTTTTCAATTCAGCTAACACCACCCCTTATTATGCATGTACTAGCCACAGATTGGAAATCTAATTTATGAATAGCTAGTTGATTAAAATTACTTCACTAAACTCACGTGGGAGTCAAAAATTTTGGAATAATTTTCCATAACAAAAGAGCTAGAAGAATTTAACATATATTTTATTATCTTTTTTCAAATTATTCATTTATTTACATTTATAAAGGGTAATTTTTCCGATCTTCATCTCACTGAACATATATTCATCTCATCGCGAGACAAAGAAATACAGCACCAATTTGCGTCAACATGCGTGCTCACAGCTGAAAAAAAATTACAAAAATAAGAAACAAATCAAATGGCCTTCCATTGCTTTGTTTTTGACGGGATGAATATCGGAGCCATGAGATAAATTCCAGGAGCAGTTCCCCTATTACATCTAAAAGAATATGATTTCTTTGTATATTATTCGAAAAATCATATAGAGTTTTGCAAGGTGGAAAAAATATCATATTTTACATTATTACAAACAGAATTACAGATGGGACTGTTATGCTGCAATTTATAAGATGGGACAAAATGACTTGATATTTTTTTTAGAGTTTTGTAGAACAAACTTCCCCTTTTTATTAATTTCTTATAAAGATTAGCTTAAGTTCTGCTGATTTCAACAAATAACTTAAACTCAGTGAAAAATCGAATGGGACAATTATGCCGCACTTGGCAGTATACTCGACAGGTATTCCCGGCAGGCTATTACCCTTCCATTTATTTCAGTTTCAACTAGATGCACCATCATTTTACAAGCGAGTGCTGTTGATTGTTGTAAAGTTTTGGGAATATTGCCATTGCTTATTTTAATTGTGCGGTGTTACTGCCTATCTTGGGTGATTCTTCACTTCTTTCTTATGGACATAACGACATGCAAAGGACAAATGTTTTTTGTGTCATACTACTGGATACCGTAGGAGCTCTTGTCCCAGCAGAAAAAAATAAAGTTGTTAATGAAACTAAGATTGCGGATACATCGGAAAAAACACAGGCTGGAGAAGAAATTGTTGGACCGGAAGAAGAAATAAATGAAGTTCATACTGATGTGCAGGGGCTCAGTTACAGCAGAAACAAGAGTCCGAGATTGACGACGATTTCATCCTGCGGATCGACAGAATTCCGTACACGCTAACTTTTACCTACTCAGTGACTGAGTAAAATTGTATTGCCCTCTCTTTCTTTGCCACAGAAATTTTACTCAATTTCCGTCAAAAGCAGGACTACTATGAGTTATCCTGCTTTCGATGGAAATTGAGTAAAATATCCGTGAGAAAAAAAGAGATGGCAATACAATTTTACTCAGTCACTGAGTAAGCGAAAATTAGAGTGTAATACTAACAACTGGTTGGTGAATGGTTTCAAAATCATGATGAAATAAAAGACAGAGAAGTTAGGCACAATCCATTGTCGGGCCCAATTCACTTCATTGGGATCTAGCAAATACGTTAAATAAGGCGGAAAGGCTCTCGTCTTATCAATGAATAAATATTGTGTTCATTTAAATCAATTGCGGTCAGCTCCTTGATGTTCAAAGAAAACGCCTGAGCATATACACTCGAATATATAAATACGAAAAACATGTTATACATAAATTCCACATATAATCGATACTTTCAAGACACCTGGCCCTTATTATCTTCCAAAATATTCAAGAACCCTCGAGACGCGCCTGAGATAACATCCTGAATTAATTTTGTCAATATTGCCTCAATTTCAGTGAAGCTTACAGAGCTTGGAGTGAACGATCTGATAACTGTATTGTTCCAGAGCAAAACATTCAGCCTCTTTTCCGTGATTTTAAATTATTCCCAACGTCCGAACAAGGTATGTATTTTAGTTTTAGTATATTTACTCCTCTGTTTTGTTTTATGTATTTTTTTAATTAACTGTTCTAGTACATGACATGTTAAGAACCGCCAGACTCATCGTGAGAGGTTGTAACAATTGTAATAAAGTCTCTAAACATAAAAATGGATTGACATTCGGTGAATTCTCAGTGCTGTTATCAGACATACGTAAAATTAGGTAAGCATTAGTTATTCTTACATAAGAATACTGGCAATACAGTTAAATTGTATTTTTATTTCAGGCATACATCTATTCTCAACAGTCATGACATCACACAGTCGACAGGTTATAGTACTACTGATTCATCCCAAAACGATAAAGGAATCAGTTCAGGGCTCGATGAACATTCTATAGCAAATAATGAAGCCACTTCGGGGCCGGAGGTTTTCTTAGGAGGCTCTTGTAATCCAACCACCTGGCGAGCTGATGTTGCAATACCCACTTTAAAACAATTAGGAATTACGTTCTACAATCCGGTAATTATATAGAAACATTTTTATTATTTCATAACCATGTCAATTGTTTCCAACATCTCTAAATGGCTCGACATTTCAATTGGTGCTTGGCATGCATTTCAATTCAGTGTTATAGGGTAACGGTACCAATAGTGGAGGTATTGGTAGATCCACAAAAGTAAATATTTTTTAAAAATTGATAATTATGGAAAATTTACTGCGTTATTATGTTAGTCAATAGATAAACTAATGAATTTCCTAACAAAAATGAGATAGATTTCATTTATCATCAACAATTACCAAATATTGCTTGCACCACTATGGGTACACTGTTCCTTTAGTGGCGGTAAAAAATAATTTTGGTTCCTATAGTGGTGCTATCCATTGGTTTCTTATGAGACTCGCCACTATTGGTACAGTTGCACCACTATAGGTGCAAGGGAGTCAATTTTGTTAAAGAAAATCATTGTTTTCAATAGTTTTTCAAGCGAAATATTAAAGTAAGTTGCATTTAACAGAATATTTAAAGCACGACGCATCAACTGAAACCATCGTTAAGTCTATAAATATGATAAATCTCATTAAAACCCCACTACCTCCACTATTGGTGCTACCTTCACTAAGGGTACGGTTACCCTATTAGCACTTCCACAGGTATTAATTGAAAGCTTTTGTTTGTGCTTTCATTGAATGAATACAATTAAGTTTTCAAATACTTAGAGTAAAATCAGTCGTGATTCAGTTTCATTGCAAATTTTCGAACTCTATTCTAGTTGAAATCTGGAACAAAATTGAATATGCCCAAGCATTCTAAGTTTTATAACGTTCTTGAAGAACCTAATCAAGACTATATGAGTGTTATAAAACAAGCATGAAACCAAAATGTTGCTGGAGAAGGTCGCTGGTTTTCCCAGCATATGCTGAGGGCATTCATCAAACGAGTGAACGGAGTGTTTTCTATCCTATGAAAAAGGCACAATAAATGTCAGGTTTAGAACGGATATCCATTTATGATTCTATTAAGACTGAAAGCCGAGAACTGTCTACATATGACAACAGAGTGCTTCATAATGGAATTAATGTGAGGGAACTGTTCCATTTTCCATCTCACTAAACAAAACAAAGAAATACAGCACCAATCTCGTCACTTTTTTTTTTGCTAACATGCGTCCGCAGTCCTGGAGGAAATTTCCAAAACCCCACTCAGTGCCGTAAGTGCCAAAAATGGGGTCACGGAACTAAATATTACCACATGGATGCAAGAAATTGTTATTTGGACAAATTCTGGACAACTCTCTTTTATTGCTGGCTACTTGCCTTTCCAGTGCAATGGGCAGCAAAGGAATTTGTTGAGAGCTGATCTTCAAATTCCAATTCGCAACAAATCCAAATTTTCATAATTGGTGACTTCAATGCCAAACATCGTCCATGGAATAATGCTCGAAACAATTCCAATGGTAAAATTTTATTTGAAGATTGTTCTACGGGATATTATACTATTCAATATCCCAATGGACCAACTTGTTTTTCTTCCAGTCGAAATCCTTCTACAATTGATTTAGTTTTAACGGATTCAAGTCAGCTGTATGGCCAATTAATAACTCATGCAGACTTTGACTCTGATCACCTACCTGTGACGTTTGAAATCTCACAGGAAGCCATTAACAATCCAATCAGCTCTACTTTTAATTATCATAGAACTGATTGGGATTTATATAAAACGTATATCGATAGGAATTTTGATGTTGACATTCCTCTCGATACCAAAAGTGATATTGATAATGCTCTCGTATCTTTGACAAATTTAATTGTCGAAGCCAGAGGTATTGCAATTCCTAAATGTGAAATTAAATTCAACTCCATTATTATTGACGACGATCTTCAGCTACTGATCCGTCTAAAAATGTGACGCGAAGGCAATACCAAAGAACTCGCGATCACGTGTTGAAAGTTATTTGGCGAGATTTGCAAAATGAAATTAAAACAGATTAATCCACCTAGCGGCGATGATGCCTTTCTCGTGCATCGTAAAATGTACTGAAAAAATCACATAGGAAAGGTAAAAAAAGCACTTTAGGGGGATAGATCGCATATTTTCTATCATTTTTCATGTTTTTGCATTAATTACTATGCACTCCCACCATTCTTGAAAAAAAAAAAAAATTCGATTTTGAATTTTTTTTTCCAAGGGAAAAAAACAATGATTTTTCAATAATTCCGAAATGCAATGTCCGATCGGGCCAATTTTCAAAAGCAAACAATGGGACCGCATTCCCCGTCGAATGCGATTTGTTGCGAGTAAATCAGGTAATGCTAAGTTCCAAAAGTGTGTCTACAAAATTTGTACACATACACACATACACACACACACATACATACATACACACAAACAGACATCACCTCAATTCGTCGAGCTGAGTCGATTGGTATATAACACTATGGGTCTCCGAGCCTTCTATCAAAAGTTTGGTTTTGGAGTGAAATTATAGCCTTTACGTATACTTAGTATACGAGAAAGGCAAAAACGTTTCGCTATTCTTAGAAATATCAACTTTGAGTATAATGCCTCGAAGTTGGATCCCAGCTCGAAACCCTTTTGGAAATTAACGAAAATTCTTGAAAAACCTCAAAAGCCAATTCCAGCGCTTAAAGAGGGAAATAAAATTTTATCAACAAATGGCGAAAAGGCTCAAAAACTTGCTCAGCAGTTCGAGAGTGCCCATAATTTTAGTCTAGGTATCACAAGTCCAATTCCTCAGGTTACACGGAGCTTCGAAGACATTCTCAATCAAGAGAATGTTTTTGACCCTTCGTTGGAAGCTAACTTGGAGGAAGTGAGATCTACGACGCCAAAGTTGTTCCAATTTTAAAGCCGGACAAAAATCTAGCTGAGGCTTCTAGTTATCGCCCAATCAGTTTGCTTTCTTCAATAAGCAAACTGTTGATTTTACGTCCGTTGACGTTTTTATTCGTTTATAGTCATATAGACTATTAATCCCTTTATATTGAAGGGTGTTGAGGGGGTGGGAATCTAACCCATGACCATCTGATTTAGAGTCAGATGTGTAAACAACTACTCTACGGACCCCCTGTTAAGCAAACTATTGGAAAATATTATTTTAAATAGAATGATGGTTCATATTAATGACAATTTTATTTTTGCTGATGAGCAATTTGGTTTTCGCTATGGGCATTCAACCACTCATCAGTTATTAAGAGTATCGAACTTAATTCGGCTCAACAAATCTGGAGGATATTCGTCTGGAGTCGCTCTTATTGATATAGAGAAAGCATTTGGCAGTGTTTGTCATGGAGTTTTATTTTAAAATTGATGAGTTTCAATTTTCCTCTGTACATTATTAAACTGATCCAAAACTATTTATCAGATCGCTTACTGCAGGTTAATTATCAGAAATCTAAATCTGATAGATTACCTACAAAAGCTGGTGTTCCCCATGGCAGTATACTGGGCCCCATATTGTATAACATTTTTTTACTTCTGACTCACCTGATTTATCACCAGGGTGTCAAAAATCTTTGTTTGTAGATGACACGGGCCTTTCCGTCAAAGGGCGTAGCCTTCGTGTCATTTGTAGTAGCTTGCAAAAAAGTTTGGATATTTTCTCCGCTTACTTGCGAAAATTCCCCAAATGCTTCCAAAACTCAGCTTATAATTTTCCCACATAAGCCGAGAGCCTCTTATTTGAAACCTTTTAGCAGACATATTGTCACTCTAAATGGGGCTCCAATTAATTGGTCTAGCGAAACTAGTACCAATGAACTTCATAGAATTTCTAATATTGAGACATTGCAACAAATGTCCAACAAAATAATTTCCAATTTTAGACAAAATGCAACGATTAGCTCCTTGTACCCTTAGTATAAAATTATAATGAATAAAGCTTTCAATAAATGATTAAATTTGTTATGATTAAATTATTCAACTGTATGATTAAAGAATATGAATAATTATTTATTCATTTTTGACAATGATTAATAGTTATGATTAACGATTAAATTTATTTTTGACAATAATTAACAATTATGATTAGTGAATAAAACGTTTGGAGTATGATTAACGATTGTCGATCGTGATTGAATGTTGACACAATGTGCGTATGATTAAAAATATGATTAATGACTAATGATTATGAATAATCAAATTGAATTATTTTCATAGTGATCAAAAGTCAAGCAACCATTCTACCCAATTGGGTTAATAAATGGTCTAAGAATCATATGATTAAGATTGAAGATTAATGAATAAAAGCGATGTATGCAATGATTAAAATTGATGATTAATGAATAAACTCAAATCAATTATGAATATGATTAGTGATTAATGATTAAATGTAAAATTCTATTATTAACGATTAGTGATTAATGATATAATCATATTTTGTGTATGATTATGATTAATGTATAATGATTAAATAACCCATCATTCATTAATCATGATTAAATCTATGATTAATCATTAATGCTCTGGTTGCATGTAACATTATAAATGTTGCATACAACATATATTATGTTGTATGGCACATGCTTATGTTGCATGGAACCTGTCTTGACTCGATATTTGTTTATATATTTCTTTACACGCATTTTATCATTATAGCAAGTTTCAGAGTGGACACCAGATCTGCTAGAATTGGAACACAGAGCGAAGGAAAAAGCGAAGGTTTTGTTTTTTGTTATGGATCCTCAAACAAGATCAGCTGCTGGTGCTATTGAAGTTGCTAACATAGCCGGGAGGAATTCTAAACACCTTGTTCTAGTTCTCTTACCATACGTACAGCAGCAGAAAATTTTGAACGAAACTTTAACATTAGAGTAAGTACAAGTTTTCTTCTCATTTGTAATCAAATGTACGCTAATTTGTAAATATCCAAACAGTGAATATAAGGACCTTTCTCGAAATCAGCAGCTATTGAAACAACTTGTGCGACGAAGAGGGCTACCAGTGCTTGATAAAATTTCGCTTGCATTAGAACACATAAAAAATATTTTGTCAGGAGGACCGTGTCGGGACCAGCCACATAACATAGCAACAAGATTGATGTAAGTTATTATTCACTAGTCTCGATTAAGAATATGTGCCAAAACATGAGTGAGTTGCATTGCGCCCATACATACATACACACACAAAGACATCGCCTCAGTTCGTCAAGCTGAGTCGATTGGTATATAACACTATAGGTCTTTGGGCCTTTTATCTAAAGTTCGGGTTTCGAGTGATCTTATTGTATGAGCAAGGTAAAAAACACCAAATAATAAAAAAATAACACTTTAGGCAGATAGGGGAACTGTTCCGTTTTCCATCTCACTGACCATATATTCATCTCGTCGCTTCTTTCTGCTAACATGCGTGCTCACTGCTGAAAAAAATCACAAAAATAAGAAAACCAAATTCCTTTTCATTGCTTTGTTTTGATGAGATGAATATAGGAACTATGGGATGAAGTGCCGAACCATTCTTCTATGTGCCATTTTTGGCATTGGAAATGAACGTTTTTGTTATTTCTTTTAAAAAACTATTTATCATATGGTTTTATCATGACGTTACTTTTATATTAGACATAAAATCTAAGTATTGTAATTTTCATATATATCACCAATTTAACATTATCAAACATTTGAAGAAATTATTTTAATTTTGCAGATCTATTCGGCGTACTTTTGATAGAGTTGTGGACAACAGTGATAAAGTAATGACCTTAACGCAATGCCAAACAGCACTGACTGCGCTTGGCTATCCATCTGGAATAGTGTCTATTAGTGTGATAAAACAAATTTTATCGTATTTCGATGATTTATGTCGACAGCAATCTACGAGTGAACCACAACATTCATCATTACCTAGAACTACCAACGGTTACACCGATGACAAAATTTCGATAACATTCGACAACTTTTGTATCCTAGAATCCTACTTATCCGTCCTTCAGCAAGAGATTTTAGAAACGAGTTGCGTTTCCCCCATCAAAGGAACTAACCTTCAGCAACCACCAATATATCTCACAGACTTCCAAGGTAAGTAAGTAAAATTTAAAAATGCGATAGAAGGTGAAATTCTCGAGTTTTATTTCGCTCACTGCGAAAAATAAATGTTTGGAAATATATTTCCTTAGGTCGATTTCCTATTAAACATACATGGTCGGGGTTCTGCCAAATCGCACCAGGCAGCTTTTTAACTGACTTGTGATATTTTGTTCGTAAAAGGACAACGGGAATAATTTTACATCAATTCATACGTACATTAGTTGTGGGTTGAAGGATATTCCATACGATATGTGTTGAAAAAAATATGCTAAGAAAAACCCTGGACTGAAAAATGGGTAGTTTTTTGTAAGCGCTTTTGTGTTGGCGATTTGGCAGAACCTTGCCACGTGTCATGAATGATTTCGATCATTTAGTAATGTAGATTCGATCCTATTGCATTTCGTCGATAACTCATATCAAAGGCTGCATTTAAAATGGAAATAAACATTTAATCATTTGGTATAAGTTACTGTAAGTAGCGTATTACCTCCGTAATTATTGGGATCTACAACCTCTTACGCACATTAAAATTCAACCTCCTGAATGAGTTATTGACCATTTATTAAATGATCGAGACCCAATTTACTTATCTATCTATCTTCTATCTTCTATCTATCTATATATATAAAACTCAATGTTTGTATGTTTGTATGTATGTTTGTATGTATGTTCCAGCATAACTTCTGAACCCATTTACCGATTTTAACCAAATTTGGAACACACATTCTTTATCTTGAGGAGACGATGATAGGGGGGTTAGGCATGCTATTTGGAAAAGGGGGATGGTGTGGAAGGAGGGGTATTGCTTAGTTATCGATCAACTCAGTGTAAATTCTGAACCCCTTGGCCGATTTCAACCAAATTTTGAACACAAATTCTTTATCTTAAGGATGGGACGATAGGGGGGTTGAGCATGCTCTTTGGAAAAGGGGGAGGGTATGGGGGGAGGGGTATTGCTTAGTTATCGATCAACGCAGTTTAAATTCTGAACCCCTTGGCCGATTTCGACCAAATTCGGAACACAATTACCTTAACTTAAGGCTTGTTCGCGACAAAATCTGGACACAACATCAAGAATTAATAAAAATCGATGTAGTCAGTTTATTCGGCACAGTTTTTACTTCAAATGACTTCATTCTCTGTCTATGCTTTGATATATGCACTAAAATTGGTGACATTTTAATTTCCCAAGAAACAGTTCGTGTCGAAGGATTTGTTCTCCTCTGTAGTATTTGTTTCACCTTCCCATCCTACTGCTGGTTCCCTAAAACTGTTCTTCTTCAACTCCTTGGCATCCTCATTGATGTCAAAAAAGCATCAAACTATTTCAAGACTCTATGAACAGCGTTTATATGAAAACAACAGCTTTTTAGCATGATTTCGAATCGAAAGACCTAGACCTTAATGGCGGCTGCACACAATTGATTTTCCAACCTGCTCTTTCTTCGACAACATGATCCATTACGTACTTGTAATACTAATAAATAAAATATTTTATGATAGTACAGACATACGTTCATTACTCTACGAAATATTTCACTCGTTGATGAGGTATTTCAAAAGTTATACGTGTTTTGGGGTGTCCAGATTTTGTCGCGAACAAGCCTTAAGAAGGAGACGATAGGGGGCTAAGCATGCTCTTTGGAAAAGGAGGAGGGTGTGGGGGAGGGGTATTGCTTAGTTATCGGTCAGCTCAGTGTAAATTCTGAACCCCTTGGCCGATTTCAACCGAATTTCAAACACAAATCCTTTATCTTACAGAGGGAACGATAGGGGGGTTAAGTGTGCTCTTTGGAAAAGGAGGAGGGTATGGGGGGAGGGGTATTGCTTAACTATTGATCAACGCAGTTTAAATTCTGAACCCCTTGGCCGATTTCGACCAAATTTGGAACACAATTTCCTTCTCTTAAGAAGGGGACGATAGGGGTTTAGGCATGCTCTTTGGAAAAGATGGAGGGTGTGGGACGAGGGGTGTTCTTTACAAAAGAGGGAGGGGTATTGTTTAGCAATCGATCAATTCAATGTAAATCCTGAGCCTCATGACCGATTTGAACCAAATTTGTATATTCATTAAACGAACAGTTTAGTATACCTTTTTATCGCATAGGTCAATTCAAACCAAACACGTAAGCACGTAATCCCTACCCAAAGGAAACTATTATAGAGAGGCTGGAAGGGACTTTTGGAATGGGATGGGGGGGGGGGATATTGGGATTGGGTATTGTTGTTCATCGGAATAATTGTATGCCCAGTGAAAAGCAATGATTAATGTGTTTCATTCTGAATGGTGGATGTGATTGCTTCTTCAAAAGTAGGCATTTGCCCGGAATAAGGCAATGGTGGGTGTGATCCCTTCTTTAAAAATATGCGTTGCCCGAATATGGCATCGATGAATGTTTTTCCTTCTTTAGAAATAGACGTTTTCCCGAAATAAGACATTTCAAACCCACGATCCCTTCTTCAAAATCAGTCAATGTTTTCAAAAGCCTTCTTTTAATCAAATGATAAAGTATGAATAAGTAAACACAGCTACCCTGTTGATCAATTGGTTTCATCATTTTCCGATTGTAAAAGAAAACTGCAAACCAAACTGGCAATTCCGAGCAAGGCCGGGTACATAAAGCTAGTACATATATATATATATATATATATATATATATATATATATATATATATATATATATATATATATATATATATAATCAAGTATTCAACGGAACGTTCGGGTTTTTAAAAAAACCTAGAGAAACGATTACACTTTATTGCTAACACTATCACTTCACTGCGTACTCTGTCGAACTGACTGATTGACTGGTCCGTGTCCTGCATTTAATAACTTAAACTGCTGATCGGGCAATCTGGATGTATCGCTGGGTCAGCATGGTTCAAAGTCCGAATAGGTGCTGATGTAAGTAGGGTTATTGACATAACTCCTCCGGGGTGAGAAAGGTCGTCCTCGGCCTGTAAATTACTGGTGTTGGTTGTTCCCTTAGCTTCTGGCTTATGTTGTCCTCTTGATGATCGCTCTGCTAAAGGTTGTCCTTTACTTTACGTTTTTGGGATGGTTTTTAATTTTGATAATTATCTTTTCCTACGAAGACAAAGAATGACGATGATTATGAACATTACTAAAGTTGAAGATATTCCTCCAAAGATGCTGAATATCCAGGTGTTGCTTCTATATTGTTTAAATTGGATGTGCTCAATTTTCCTCCGGTTTTCGAACAACTGACTTGAGATGAAAGATAAGTTATGTTGCTGTAAACTGATGTGTTTATTTGTAGTCCAGGGAAGGCTCCGAGAATTTCAGGTGTGTTAATCGTTACTTCGTTGTTTGTAAAGGTGGTGTTCTTTATCCAAATACTACAGTTATGGAAAGAAATGAGGTAGTTTCCATGCAGTGTCCTATTATCTGGACCACAGTTTGATGTGAGAGTTATTTGTTCCGTCTCACTGATCAAAACTTTATCTTCAGAGATCATTTGTGTAAAGCCGTGATATTGCGTGAGTGTATTGCAATGGCTTTGTTTGCCAAAAATAGGGATTTGACACATCCGGATTCTATAATTCTGATGAATGGATAACGTTGGATGAAATCATTTGGGTTTTCTGTCGAGAAAATATCTTGCCCGGATTTTATGATGTGGGTTGGAATTCCGGTAATTATTGTATTATTCACTAGTAGTGGAGTGATTTGGATAACTTCCGCTTTTGTATCTAATTTTGGGATTCGTAGAATGTACAGCAACATCTCTTGTTTGATGGCGATTTTGGATTCAACGAAATCTAATGCTGCCTCCGGAAATTGTGTTGTAATTCCTTGTTCGTTAATTATGGATTCTATTGCGAAGATCTCTTTTAGTGATAGCAGTTTACTGTTTGCGAGCGATAATCTGGATTTTAAGATGGTATCCTCTATGTCTCTTAGGATATTAAAAGTGGAGTCCATGTAGGCTAGAAGGTTCAGAGCGTCTACTTCCTGAAGTAAAATTTTGTTCATTAAATTGTCCCTTTGGATTATTTCGTTAACGATCCTGGTTATGTCCTCGATGCGTTCGTTGGTTCTTGTGTTGATTTGGATCTGTTGATTATTGTTATCTATTAGCTCGTTCAAGGTACTATTGATGAGTTTAAGGTCGTCTGCATCTGGCGTGCCAGCTATCCATTTGAGTGCCGTTCCGATTGCATCGTATCTCCTAACTCTCCTACTTCTGATTGGTTTTATTTGATAAAACGTATCGAGTAAATCCCTACTTCTCCTAGAGACCAGTTCAAATATTGGAATTTTTGGATCTAATTTTCTTGTTAACGTGTGGAAGTTAAGTACATTCTGTTCTATATTAGTAAGATTTATGGGGTGAACAATTGTTGTAGTTCCAGTCTGTATCCCGCAGTTTCTTATGTCGTTTTCGGTTATTGCTGGGTCGAACCTAGTTCTGCACTGGATCCGCTCTAACAGCTGTCAAAACGTTCGGTTATTCGTTCAGGTTGGATCGCGATCCGCACCAGATCCGACCCAAAATGAATGAGGTTCGCTCTGCCGATTTATCGAGATCCAACCTAGATTCACCAATACATTCGAACACAAACTGTCAAAATGGTGTTTATGTTTACGCTAAAGGAAAATGAAAACGTAAAAGACAAGGATGGGTATTTGATTTCGTTTGTTTCATTTGTTAAATTTATCAATTTTGTTGTTGTCTTCCACGCAAAAATTGATTATTTCAATGTCTTCTGCTGTTTCTCTGTTGTGCTGTCTTCAAGTTTCTCTGATGGTGAATCGGATTCAGATATCGACATATGTTTCGCTGATTACCTCAGATGGTAGCTCCATTATAAACAAAATGAGGGTTGAACATTTAGTTG
This sequence comes from Armigeres subalbatus, assembly GCF_024139115.2. Lineage (NCBI taxonomy): Eukaryota > Metazoa > Arthropoda > Insecta > Diptera > Culicidae > Armigeres > Armigeres subalbatus. The sequence goes on from NC_085140.1 coordinate 226,924,129, forward strand.
AAAATGTGATTTATAAAATGCAGTGACGAGAAGGTAGCTGCATTTATTCATTATTACGTTGTGTATTCGTACATATACTTTAGGTATAATTGCTCTATCAATGGGAAAATAGCGTACCAAAGTATCTGCCGCTATGAAGTTATTTATACCAAAATGTCCTTACCATTATTTTATTCATTATTGCAGTTCTGTGCACATAATGTATTAACCCTGGAATTAACCATTTATAAGGCTTTAGCAACTATGTTGCCTTCGACAAATTTAGGAACAGTTTTCATACGAATTGTGCATAATTTTTGAGAGGAAGAAAGGTTTTTAATTGTAATTCGTTAAAAAACCGACAAAGACATATTTATTCCCATTCATATTTATTATGTTGAATCTCCTGTTTAGATTATGTAGTGAAAAATTATTTGCCTCTTTTGTATACATATTTGGTTTTTGCAGTTCTGACGAAATCGCAATTTATCCCAAAGGGTCCCCTCTGGGGAGAAAAATAGCAGAAAGAATGCAAATAGCAAAAAAGAATGCTGTTCAACTCTTGTACGATTTGATTCTTTGTTTTAAAATAAAAGGCATTAAATCTAAATAAATTTTGTATTGGATTTTTTACAAAGTGTTCCCATATTTTCTTGTTCTGTTCCATTTCAATGACATAATTGATAATTCAAATCTACTGTAACACAATCACTGTTACCCAAAAAGCCATATGGAATCAGCATAATAGTTTATCGGGAAACACGGATTGCCATAAATTTTTTCGCGGCAATCCACATTTCCGTCGTCATTCATCACAAGCTCCTAATCACATTAATTTATTGATGGATTAATAGCCATTTTAGTCATTAAACGATTAACAGAAGAAACGTCTGATTTCCCCCATAATTCATTAAACAAGAAAAAATAACACTAATAACAAAATTCAATAGATAAAATATGTCTGTTTCTGCCAGCTGACAGAAGTGCAAATTGAAAACAAAACAGATGATAGGGCTTGAGTTCTCACTAATACCATCATACTGACTCGATCCCGATTCGTTTTTCGTTCGGTTATTCAGAGTCGGGGTCGGACCTGACCCAGGTTTAAAACCGAAAACGACATTAGTTTCAACAAAAGCACTGGATCTGTGTGAAGATTCCTTATTTCCATTTTAGATTCGGCAAGTAGAAAGAGGGCCAGAAAGTGGATGATAATCTGTAATATGTATTTTACGTCTTTAACCGTTTGATTTTATTTTCATTTCTTTTAATATTTCTCTCGTTTTTAAAAGTTCTATGTTTCACATCACAAGCTATAGTTTCTTTGGCGCGGGGATCTCGTTTTGTCCTAATATTTGGGATAACATAAACTGTTTGGTTGTCTTTAATTTCGGGTGGATCTTCTTTATTACAATTTTGTTTTCTTTGTTTAATTTGGGCTTTGTACATATTGATCCTAGCATCCGTAAATAATTTGTTTGCTTTATAAACAATGTCTATTGGGTTGCTATTATTATTATTAAAAAGTAGCTCGTTAGGTGTAAAAGATGTGGCAGAATGAACAGAGTTATTATATAAAGCAACTGATAGTTTGATTATTGATTTTGTTCCTAATTTTTCGAATTTATGTTTATTGCTGTTAAAGATTTCAATTATAGTCGAGTGAGCCCTTTCGATCTGACCATTTGCTTCTGATGAAGAAGCATAAGCTAAAGAAGATCCTGTTTGCGTAATAAAATTTCTAAATTGAATTGACTGAAATGTCGTTTCGTGGTCTGTCACAATTAACTTTGGGATACCGAAAGATACAAAGTACTTAGTCAAGGCTTTTTGGACATCGATAAGGGTTTTTGTTTTCATGTTGTATAATTGGAGGTGTTTAGTAAATGAATCTATCAAGGAAAGAAAGTTGCATGAATCCATTATAAAAATATCCATATGAACACGTTCCATTGGTTTTTCGGTTATTGGGCGAGGGGAAATTTTTATATTGTACGGCTTACGCTCGTACTTATGAGCATTACAGACACGACAGGAGTTGATGAACATATTGATAAGCTTGCTCATTTTAGGGAAGTAGTAGGACCTTTTCAATTGAGATATCACTTCCGTTATACCTCGGTGTGTTCGCTCGTGTTCGCTAATAATCAATTGATTCTGTCTTTCTTCGTTTTGTACATCTTCAACGAAAAATATATTAAGCTCTTTTAGTGGAATGTATTAAACCGTCTAAGACGAATTAAGTACTGTCCATTTAATTCCACTAGTTAATTTTCGTTATCTTTGCAGATACGTATTTCGACCACAACTGTGTGGTCGTCTTCAGTGTCTTGTACTCGACTCGACTAGTCGACTAGTCGACTTAGTCGACTAAGTCGAGTCGAGTACAAGACACTGAAGACGACCACACAGTTGTGGTCGAAATACGTATCTGCAAAGATAACGAAAATTAACTAGTGGAATTAAATGGACAGTACTTAATTCGTCTTAGACGGTTTATCTTCAACGAGTTTAGTTGTAAAAACGAAGTGACCTTTTGCATCAAAGTGTTCTTTGAATGCCTCTTGTATTATTAACATAATGGGTTCAAGGGCGAGAATGGCGGTTTGCTTACCATTGTGGTGGAGCTTCAGGGATTCGGTAACGTCTTCTTTAGAAAAGTTAGGTTGTGCCACGATCGTTCGTCGATGATTTTGAAAGAGAGTTTCCTTTATTACTGTGGTTATTCCAGATATCCGAAAAATCAGTTGATTTTTATAGTGGTTGACAGGTCGATCTACAAAATGTATATAAAAGTCATTAGAATCATCTCCACTATGTACTGTTTCTAAATCCGCAGATGGTTCATCTATGTTTTGTTCTCCTTGATTGATACCTGAAATGGAAGAATTTGCATTAATATCGATTTCATTTTGGTTGACCTCTAAAGGGCGTCGGCTTAGGGCGTCAGCAACTACGTTTGCGCGTCCTTCTTTATATTTTATGTCATAATCGAAATTTTCTAGGTCTAATCTCCATCTTAGAATTTTGGGGTTTTTATCTGAAGTTTTGATAAAAGTAAGGGGTTTGTGATCAGTAACAAGAGTGTATCGTGATTCCGTGTCTGACAATGTTCTGGATCCAAAAGCGATAGGTCTTTCAATTCCTTCTTGCATTTGTGACAGAACTGCACCTAATGCGTGGTCTGACGCATCTGTGGTTAATATAAAAGGTTTATCGTATTGTGGATAAGCTAATACTTGATCCGTAGATATGATTTGCTTCAATGTATTGAATGCGTTCACGTAATTCTGGAATTGGAGGTTTAATACTTCGCCCTTTTTTAAATATTTTGTCATATGTCTTGTAATTTTCGAAAAATCTCTGATAAACCGGCGATAGTATCCTGCTAATCCTAGGAATTGTTTAATCTGTGTGTCCGTTTTGGGAATTGGCCAGTTAATAATCTTTTCAATTTTTTCAGGATTTGGTTTCACGCCATCTTCAGAGATGATGTGACCAAGGAATTCTGTTTCTTTCTCTAAAAATTCACACTTGTCAAGTTGTATTTTTAAATTGAATTGTGACAATCTTTTCAAAATCAATGTAAGATTTTTCAAATGTTCCTTCAGGTTCCGTCCAACGATAACAATATCGTCGAGGTACACGTAACATATGGTCCCGATATATTCCTTAAGAATGTTGTTCATGGCCCTCTGGAAAGTGGCCGGGGCGTTTTTTAGACCAAATGGCATTCTAGTGAACTCAAAGTGACCTTTGTCCATAGAAAATGCCGTTTTCTCCCTGTGGATGGGATCCATTTCGATCTGGTGGAATCCAGATTTGAGGTCCAGTGTTGTGAAATATACAGATTTTCCTACAAGTGGTCAAGTATATCTTCTATTTGTGGCATGGGGTATTTATCGTCTATTGTTTTGTCATTTAATTTCCTATAGTCTATAACAACTCGTATTTTGCGTTTTCCAGACGCATCTGTTTTTTTTGGCACCACCCATATTGGAGAGGAATATGGACTGGATGAATGGGCGATAATACCATTATCAAGCATTTCTTGAATCTGGTCTTCAACATCTTTCCGAAAATGATGAGGATAACGGTAGCTTTTAGTGTAAACAGGGGCATCGTTATTGGTTACAATTTTATGTTTTATAGCGGTGGTCGATGATAATTTCTCACCTTTCCGTAATAAAACTTCTTGATTTTCGAAAATCAAGTCCAATAGCTCCGCTTTTTCTAATGGCGATAAGTGCTCTGTTCTAATAATGTCACATATTTCTTCGTTACTCAGTTTTTGCGTAGATTGAATGGGGATCAGGTCTATTGTTTCATAGTTGTTAACTGTAACCTTGAGGCTTGGGAGTTTTGGAAGTTCCTTTTCGTTGAAATAATATTAATTGTGGTTTTGAAGTTGTCTGCTCTGTATAATCCTGGTTCGACAACTGAGTCTGCATTCAATTTCTGGAACTCTGGAACGAACCAGTCTCCATTGTTTAATGTGTCTACCGTGATCGTGTGGTGGTATACAGGGGTTTTGAAGGAAATATTTTAAGAATGTTATCTTTTCTCCATTTATAAGAAGTGTCTCGGATCTGAAATTTAATTTTGCCTCATATCTGGCGAGAGTTTCAGCGCCTAGTATGCCATCGAAAAAATAATGAAATTTATATTCGTAAAACGATAGTGGGGAAGGTGTTTGAAGATATTTAGTTTTCCTTTATGCTTTATAGTTTGGTTTCCCTTGACGTTTTTATAGAAGTGTTGATGGATTTAGGCTGTGGTAAAAGCCTGGTGAAATGATATTTTTATTAGCGCCAGAGTCAATCAAGAGATTCATAATCCTGTTTGTCTCTGGGTGTTTAATCTTGAGATATGGTAAGTAATTCATGTTTCGTTTTTCAGCTCCGTCTGTATTTGAAAATTTACCGAAATTTCTTGTGGTGCTTCATCTTCGGACTCTGAAGTATCAAGTTCTTGGTTGTTTATGAGTTTCCTATTCAGTGTTAAACGGCTCTTAGTGGATTCCGTTTCCATCGGGGTCGATAAGGGTGTTGTTTTTTCTTCTGCAGTCTTGTTTTGTGAATGGGGTTTCTCAAATCTAGGATTCTGTTTGAAATGTTTTGTCTGTTTGGGTTGTTCCGACATGTAGGAGGCTGTTAACTCTTTAGACTTAAATTTGCATAAAAATGCGTACGCGTCTTCAATGTCAGTGGGTCTTGCGGCTTGCGCATACCCAAAGTAAGGTTCCTTAAGGCCGGCCATAAAAGCGGCGAGGCCGTCCTCATCTATGAATGTGTTAATGGCCTGCCAATTATCCTTGTATAGTTGTTTTTGCTTCGCTAAGTTTTTTATGCTTTGCACAATATCTTTTGTTTTCTGGTGATATTTCTGGATTGAAATACCCTCCGTCATTTTATTTTGCCAAAGTTGGCATTTGTATGTAGAAAGCTCTTGTCTGTCCCCAAGAGCGTTAATCAAAATGTCTTTGATATCGTCAAAGTCATTGGGGTTCCCAGCAAGGTAGAGTATGTCTTTCGCCTTACCCGCAATTTTGTTAGTCACAGCAGTGACATACATTTTAAAAAGTGTATCGTCAACGTGTGGCTTCAAAAAGTTTAATGTATTCTCCGCCGTTTGCAACCAAGCAGTCAGCTGTTTGCGGTTACCCTCAAATACTGGGAGTGATTTAATTGTATCTGGTATCTTAAAAAGATAGTCAATGTTCGCCCTCGAGGTTTGTTGCCCTGTGGACGACTCAGCGGATTGTGAGGTGGAAGTGGAAGGTGCTCCGGTTGCATTTCGAATGAATGAGTCGTACTCATTCTGTTTTGCATCGAGTCTATTTATTGCCTGCATTATCGTGTTCAACTGTGCGGCAATTTGATCTAACGGGCTTTCTGTGGCCATGTTAATTTTATCGAAAGAAATATTAAGGTCTTTCAATGGAACGTCTGCGAGATCGGTCGATTCGATTGAATCGTTATCAGAATCGCTGGTGGATTCGGAGGCTGACCGCGTTTTGTTCTTATTCTTCAGTATTTTCCTTGTAACCTGCAAGGCGCTTCTGGCCCTGTTAGGAATTTTAGGCATTAACTGAAACGTTTTTAGAAACACACGTTCTCTAAGAACTCGTGTCGTTTCGCAGAATAGCAATTCTCTCGGAACTTTGCTAATTCTGTTTGGGGAGCGGCTTCTCTAAGAACTGCTGCTAACCCGACGATAAATTGAATTGTCGAACGTGTTACTTCTCTCTAAGAACGAGCAATCGCGCGCGATCAATTTTAATTTTATCGCGATGAAATTCAACTTCCTCTAAGGACGGTTCAACTTCAATACGGTAAATGAAATTGGATGATATTTATTCGTATTTCACTAAGAACATGCGAGGTAGATAAAATCACAAGTTTCGCTTACCTGTTACAATCGTGGGGATCGCGGTTCTCTGTTGTCCGTGGCGTGCGGTGAAGTCTCGACTCCTAGCACACTCTCGATGACGCTGGATGCTTTCACTATTAAAGTAATCGCGAACCTACTTTAATTCGGATTTACGAATCCGAACTCTTACACTGTTTTTCACGCACTTCGAACAGATACCGGACGGCTGCGCCAATCAAGTATTCAACGGAACGTTCGGGTTTTTAAAAAAACCTATTACTCATTATTACATTTGATTTATTGAAAAGAGAAACGATTACACTTTATTGCTAACACTATCACTTCACTGCGTACTCTGTCGAACTGACTGATTGACTGGTCCGTGTCCTGCATTTAATAACTTAAACTGCTGATCGGGCAATCTGGATGTATCGCTGGGTCAGCATGGTTCAAAGTCCGAATAGGTGCTGATGTAAGTAGGGTTATTGACATAACTATATATATATATATATATATATATATATATATATATTAGAGTGGGGCGCAGTTGTATGGGAAAACGCAAACTTCGTCCGATCAAGTGAGATCAAGGTTTTTCTGAATCGTTTTGGGACCCCAATCAACTGTGCCAAATATGGGCTCGATTGGTTGCGACCTCGCATGCCGCATCGCGTTTTAAATTTACATGGAGATTAGTATGGGAAAACGTACTTTTTTACATTTTTACTCTTAGCGGCTTCAATTTATCATCAATCACGTGACTCAATACGTTAGCATATAGCCTGGAAGATGCCGAAAGACTTTGCCGAAGAAGGTACGCAGCTGGAAGGTGTTATTACGTTTCCATATGCAAGAAATCAATGTTTCTGCCAGCACTACCGGACAACCTGTAATTGTAAGAGAGCAAAACCCATTTTCCTTCTAATCGGAATTTTTACTTTGTGAATGCATTCCGAATATCTCCCATTAGCTCCAAAGTACTATAAAATCAATAATTTTGAAATAACACTCAGTTAAATTATTGCCCCACGTAGTTCGGCAGTGCTGGCAGAATAAATGATTTTTCGCATATGGTGTGAACACTGAATCTTCGAAGCGTTATAACTTTTTTTGTGGACGTTCCAGCAACGTGCCTCCTTCAGCAAAGTTTTTCAGCATCCTTTGGGTTATACTTTAACGTAATGTGCCACTTGATTTACGATAAACTGAAACCTCTAGTAGAAGAAATGCATAAATATACGTTCTCCCATACTAATTTCCATACAAACTTCAAACGCAATGCGGAAAGCGAGGAAGCAACCAATCGGTCCCAAATTCTGCACAGTTGTTCAGGACCCAGAATGGCTTCGAAAAACCATTGATTTGAAAAAATGACCATGACGCCCCACTCTAATATATATATATATATATATATATATATATATATATATATATATATAAAAGAAAAGAATAGAGTTGAAAAAAAAAGTTGTCCAATTTTGCTCAAAATCGCTTGGTATGTTCTTCATCGAAAATAATTAGACCCGTATTTTTTTATTTTTTTATTAGGGTGACCATGTTCGATATAGGGTTACCAGAAAAATCGCTATTTTTCGAAATTTTTTATATTTTTAAAATCATAACTTTTGAACCACTGGATCGATTTGCAATATTTTTTATGGATAGAAAGCTTATTACTTCTAGTTCTTACTAAAATTTTTGGTTTGGTGTATTGGTGTACTCAAATTTGCTAAAATGGTCAAAATATTAGTTTTTAAGATTTTTAAATGTTGGACCACAACGACTATATATTTTTATATTTTTTTATGAAAATTCAAATATTTTTACATAACATATCAAAAAATTAGAAATGTTCATCGAGCCGTTTTTGAGTTACATGTTTTTGAAAATTTCAAGTTTTCTGCCCATACACACATGGAATGAACGTTATTCTCCACTATTTCAAATAGCTCAAATTAAATTAAAAGTATGAAAATGTTATTCAAGAGTGTTTGTTTGGTCTCGTTTATTAGATGAATTTACGAATCGCAATAGTTGAAAATAATTCAATCGGAATAGTCTGGTGTTGTTATTGATGACTTCATTCTCCAAAATCGGCAAAGCAATATGTGGTTTTTCAAAAAGGTTGGATTTCAGCGATCCATACAATAGGTTACCTGCTTTGTTTATATGTTTTCAATATTTTTGATGCAGGCAATTCATTGTATTTTCTTTTTTGATTATGACTCATCTGTCTCCTTTTCCTTGTTCACTCATGAATATTTTCCAAAACCATGAAAAATATCGAAAAATATTCTATGATAAAGTCTTAAAATCTTCAAAAACAAACATGGAACAATTATGCGTAGAAGGGCAGTATAGGAGGCATGGGTTATGTCCCTGCTTCGGCAAGGAAGCACTTGAACGTATAATGGATTGCACGCCAAACTTGATAATCCTTGATTTGCACATGCTTTTGGTGTCGTACTCCGATCATTTTTCACTAATCGATAAAACAAATCTGAGCTGCTAGGCGGCAGTTTCCCAGTGGGGGATGTAATGCCAAAAATAAGTAGAAGAAGGAGAAATTGAACACTTTTTTTTGCCACCCCTAAACCACTTCCGATTTTTTTTGAAACTTTACCAGAACTTCTAAATCATCAAACAGAAGCTGATAGACATCATAGACATATACTTCAACCCACAACGAATGTACGTATGAATTAATATGAAATGATTCCCCTTGTCCTTTTACGAACAAACTATCACAAGTCAGTCAAAAAGCCGCCTGGTGGAAAATATGGAAAAGCAGCTAAAACAAAATTGCGTCTATTTTTCGACGGTTCGGTATTTAACATTCTCTATGGATTTAGAGGCTACAAACACAACAAAACGTTGCCTCTAAATTATTGTAGAAGGTGAAACGTCGGAAATAGATAGAATTGCAACAATCTACTTTTCTACATAATTATCGAAACCAAAACCATTATAAAACTTATGTATGCTTCTTGAAATGAACAGAAAAGTAGTTTAATTGCCTACTCCTACACTAATTATCTATTTTAAAGATACATTTTGAGAAGTGTAAAACTCACTAGCCAGTTTATAACAGGTTCCGGGTGCTCCGCGAAAGTAACAACTGTTCAGTAGGGCAGTTCACATTTAAAAAATGTTCATTTTGATGATTTATTTCTTTATTATTTCTTTATTTCTTTATTTGGAGCAGGGAAAAGCCCGTTTGAGTAGAATTATTCATGAAATCTTTCTCAAACGGGCGCAAAACCTCCTCTTCTTTTATATCAACAGATAACAATATTTCCAAATGATACATAATTTTGCTTAAACTTAACTTCCTAATTACTTAATGTTATACAAAAAAATACATCTATAAAGCTACCTGGCCTAATGTGTAATACTGTCGGATGTAGAGAGGAGTATAGTGAAGTTTTTCCGAAGAATACACCGGGAAAGATGAAAATCAAACGCGGTAGAGCAACGATTGAAAGTGCGACACATGCTAGTGAAAGGCTCGTTTTGCGCATAATTTGTGCGAGCTCTTCTCAAAAAAATGAAAGGAGTTGATCGAAGTGAACGGTAGGGTATATTAAGGTTCAATTGAGAAAGCAGAGTGGGGCAATCAATTCTCGATTGTAGAAGATCTGAAACGAACAACGCCTTGGATACGTCTCGACGATCACTTAACAGATTCAAACCAATTAGTCGGCAGCGTGCCTCATAGCTGTTTAGTTTGTTTGTTTGTTCAATTTCTCCTACAAATGTCAAATAGTCATAAATGCAAATTTATAACTCCAACCTGCGTTTTTTGATTCTATATAAACGAATCCTGCGGTTATCTCATTAGTTCTGAGTTAAACGAAAACATCCTAGACCAGATCGAGTATCGAACTCGCCATCTCTGGAATCTGGATCCTACGCCTTTGCTCGCAAGGCTACTGGAGGCCCAACACACTTACGACTATTTAAAAACATACTCCACAGTCGACATTTTTATCGATCAGTGAAAAATGATCGGAGTACTGAACCGAAAGCATGTGCCAATCAAGAATTATCAAGTTTGGCGTGACGTTTGACTGCCTGGCGGTTTTGGGACCCGGGGTTAGAGATTCATATTATTAGTTTCATTGGAAAATAAACTAACATTAGGACCAGATTTTCTACACTTCGCACTTAGATAGTCGCAATGGATAGCAAGAATAGTGTCTTAAATAAGGTTATTTCGTTACAATTGATTCACAAACTGAGAGTTAAACTCCAAAATCAAAAGCAAAACAAAAGATCTTCCGATCTGGTGGATTTTCTCAATGCGAACCTAACTAATAGTTTCTGGACACTTTCGATTCTCAGATTTTATGTTACGCTGTTTGATGCCCAAGCAACAGAGGAATTTTCAAGAATTGAACTTATCAGTGAACATTATATTGCCTTTAAAAGGTGTTAATCGACGTTTTAATTGTTCTTGTTCGGGTGTGACACTGCGACCAGGTATTCGGTCTATTGTAGTGTTACCCGTTATTTTTAGTGTATAGGTACGTACATAGGGGGTCCCGTAGCGTAGTTGGCTACACGGTCGCCTCATAAGCGAATGGTCATGGGTTCGATTCCCAGCCCCTCCACCAAACCCTTGTCAGTCGCCAGAAGCGCAGTCCGTACGGTGGCGTTTTGGGGAACGCGCCTCACCGACACGGCTGCCTAATGACGACTGACAAATCTGTTCTTCTCGGAGGCATTCCTCCAACGTACTTCGATTAATGGCAACCGAACAAAGCAACGATCACTGGATTCACCACATGGACACATGAACACAATGGACTCACGATGATATGGACTGGCAACGACAACAATAATGAATTATGGACATCTAAAAATAGATTCTGTGTGAACTCTGTACAGCAGAGTACCACAGTAGATTACGGCACAGTAGCGGTTAAGAACACAGAGTGCCTTCCAAATAAATATACGAATAAAAAAAAGGTACATACCTGTTGAATTACTCCAGGACTATCGAGAAGCAATACAGTATCGGCTTCAATGTAGTTTTTGTTTTGTTCTTCTCATAAAGTTCAGAATGAATAAAGCATTATGACAAGGTCCCGCTCTTTAGACCCTTAGCCGAAAGTCTTCCCACGCACCTTTTAATAATCATAAGTAACTTATTTTTTTTCCTCCGTTCTCTCTCAAATAAACAGCTCGAATTGAGCCCCTTGATAATGGACACTCACTTCTCAGCTACTGACAACACAAGGCAAAATAAAATAAAGAGGATACTTAACAAACTACTACGTTGAGAACAAACAATCATTTTATTGGATTTTTTTTTAAACTTGAAAATGGTTCTAGTGGATCAAATATCTATTGAGAGAAGCATTGCTCATACTATTACTAGCCTCATGTACCCGGCTTTGCTCGGGATTGAAAGTAAACAATGCAATTTAAATGTCAGCATCAAACGCACACAAGTAGATAGATTGACAGAAAGATGGATGTGTGATCGGTTTCTCTATCAAGTGGTTGTACTGGTTTGTGTTTGTGTCCTACTTGGTGTAAGGCTATTTGGTCGAATGTCGTTTAGCTTAATAATACAATAGGTTGGAAAACACAACTCACACAAATGACACAAAGGAAATCTTATTTCTATCTTCGACCCCCTTTTAACTTCTACTTTTTTCCTTTTTTAGAGAAGTCCGATTTTCTCTCTTCTTCTTTGCTTTTTCTCATATTTTCCTCCTTTATTCTTTTTTTCCTGTCTTTTTTCTCCTTTTTTCTTACTATTTTGTTCTTTCTTTGTTTCTTTTTTCTTCCTTTTTCATCCTCCTTTTTTCTTCCTTCCTTCTTTTTTCCTTAATTCCTTCTTTTCCTACATATTCTATTTTCTTCTTTTTCCTTTTTTCAGTCTTCTGCCTTCTTAATAACTTCAAGTCGTTCAATGCATTCACTTAAACTACTCGTTCCCTGAGAAAAAACACTTCTCCTGATCAAAAAAAGGTTCCTACTTTCTATAATTCGCTTTCAGAACAGAAATAATGTGTCCCAAATTTGGTTGAAACCGGTCAAGAGGCTGCAAAATTGTAATGAAATGTTAATTTTGAATTCACATCCCCCAACACCCCCATCCATAATCGGGTAATGAATATGTGTATTAAATTTGGTTCAAATCAGTGGAGGGGTTCAGAAGTTTCAATTAACCGTTCGATTCCTCTCTCCACACTCTTCCCCCTTTTTTGATGACTCTCCCATCCCATCTATAATCTTCCCCTCAGGAAAGAAAACGTGTGTACCAAATTTGGTTAGAATCGATCCAGGAGTTCAGAGGTTCCACCGAATTGTCTGTTTTATTAATTCATAATTCTATCATCAACCATAAATTATGAGTAACACGGCTTCGCAGTCTCATCTCTATCGTGTATAGGTACACCTTTCAACCCTACTGACATAGGTTAAACAAACACTGATGCTAACACGTTAAAAATCCTAAAATATGTTTTCTTATAGTCGTCCTAGGCAGGCCAAAATCAAATGCACAAAAACACTCATTAAATACACGACACATACTAATTAGTGGCGCGTTATATCCGTAGTTGGTCCTGGTTACTGGAACATTTAGAAATGTGTTGGCGCGAATATTACGACGGCTTCTGATGCGGATGTTCAGCATTCTAAGTATGCCAAGACAGTCAAAGTGGAAGGTAAGAAGATCAGAGATAAATATTGCCTTCGAAGCATCACGACGAATTCTCAAGAGATCCAGTTCAGTCTGCACCTATCTTCCTATCTAGGAAGATTTAGAGGATCGTTCCACGGCAGATGCCTCAAAGCAAACCGAACAAACTTTTTCCGCGCTGCCTCTATTCGTTGGATTCCATTTTGGTAGAAAGTGGCCCAAACGGATGATCCATATTCAAGGATAGAACGTACCGGCGAACAATATAAAGCTTTGAGACAATACACGTCTTTGAATTGTTTGGTCACTTGAAATAATAGTCCAAGCTGTGACGGTGCCTTCGCTACTACACAAGATATATGATCCTTGAACGACATTTTGGAGTCTAAAATAACGCCAAGGTCCCTTATTACGCTGGCACGTTGAAGAGCGACTCCTTGTAAAGTGTATTCATAACAAATTGGATTATGCTTTCGCGAAAATGTTATCATCGAGCATTTGGCAGGCTTTAGAACCATTCTATTAATTTCACACCATTTGGCGAAGATGTTGAGCTGATTTTGTAGAAAGATAGTGTTACAATCTTGGTTTACGGTATAATATAGCTTGAAGTCGTCAGCGAAAGATAATCTGTGACAGCCTAATGCGAAGCGTACATCGTTGAGGTACAGCAGAAAAATAAGCTCTGAGAAACCCCAGATGTGACATTGAAAGGAGATGATGTGCAGTCACCGAGCATAACCTGCATTGTCCGGTCAGTCAATTTTAGAAAACTTCCATTGAATCCTAGGCGGGAGAGTTTAGCTACTGCGATTTTATGGTTTATTTTATCAAAGGCAGCTGAGAAATCCGTGTAGATTGCGTCGGTTTGGCTGCCTCGCTCCATTTCCTGGATTATTGAGCTTGTGTAGAGAACCAGTTGAAGTTTACCGTTTTTGGTGTGAACCCGTGTTGATGTCCCATAATATAACTGGAGCAATGGTGCGTCATGACGTCGAGGACAAGTAACTCAAATAACTTTTAAGTTGCACACAAAGACGCGATTCCACGGTAGTTGGAAACCAGTCGCCTATCGCACTTTTACCGGAAATACAAAGGATTTTTTCCAACAGACTGGAAAAATACCACTTGATAGCAACAGATTCATAATCCTGACCAGTGGCTGAGCGATAGATGTCACACTCACACATGTTTTAAAAACCAATGATAAAATGCCGTCTGGGCCTGGATTTGTGGAAGATTTCAATTTTTCGCAGGCCATTTAAAATTGCTGGGAGGTAATTAAGGGAAAAGGTCCAGTGTCCAGTAATAAGGGAACGTTTGAAAAGGCCGCGCAAATGTTGGCGTCTGAAATGAATTCCTTTACAAATACTCCATTGATTTAATCACGGAAAAGATCAACCACATCTCCGACTATTGAGGCTTCGGTTTTATCCTTGGTTACCCTGAGGGGGAAGCTTGAATTTTTCCGTAGTTGCCGTTTACAACCATTATTAATGGAAATGCATTGTTATTTGCTAATAGCGGTACGGTCTTTACAATAACGTTTCAACGCGGTTAGCTTTTTTGATTTTAGCTTCTTCAGGATATGTTGGCGTTGGTTTTGGGAACGTACTGATCAACTGCGTACATCAAGATGTTGGAAAGTAGAGTTGTTGCTTCGTTAATATCACAGTTCTGCAGTAGCGTGTTCCATTCAATTTTGCGTAGAAACTGGTTCAACGATCTGTAGTTCCTTTTTTGTAGTTGTAGGAAAACTGTGAAATTTCTATTCCTGGAAACGGTAGAGTCATCAGCATTGAAGGGTGATACCTAACGTCTTTAACTAGAGGAGCCGGTGCATCAGTTAGATCGCATAAGTGAAGAAGTTCACTGCTTACGAAAGTAAGATCAAGTGAACGATTGCTTTGGTTGACAACTCCGTTAATTTGAACGAGTCCAGCAACGCTATAAGCATCGAGAAGTTTGAAGTGTAGATCACTGAGAGCGATTGGCTTGAATTTGGTTGCAAAAAGCCAAAATGATTTTGCATCCATTCAATGGAAGAATAGTTAAAGTCGCCCAAAATTATGATATGGTAATTGGCCTTCTTTATATCCATGTTAATGAATCTAGATGAGCCTCTATTAGTTCTGCATCGTTGGAATGATCCGGTGATATATAAATCACACACACACATAGATCGTCCACGACGGAAATAACACACTAACCCATACTTGTTCAACGGAGGTTCCAGACGGTGGAAGAAGTAATTTAGATGACAAGCGAGAATTAACAGCTCCTCCTTAACAGTTGTATCCTCCTTCAGTTCGTTTAATGCTATTTGAACTGAAACGATCACAGCGATGGACAGAATAGTATGGTCCAAAAATTTGTTGAGAGAATGTGTTATCGTTAGGCCACGTTTTAGCCAGTGCAACTATATCCAAATTGCAGTCGTTGCATGCCAAGGAGTAATCTGCTATAGTGGTATTCATTCCACCAATATTCTGGTAATAAACCAGAAGCTGACTTTTAGAGGCGGTACTGTTATTCAGCTGCGGAGACGATGTGATGTCGTTGGCATGGCGTGAAACGGCAGACTGACCACAACTCTGAATGAGGTGAAACTTTTCGGGCGATCTGTTGAGCTGGAGTTTGAGGATAGTCTATGGCAGGAAAATTGGTCACTGTTCCAGCCGGTACGGTATTGAATATAACTGCTGACATCTGCATTCGATGTAGAGGGGTCAAAAGGCTTGATGTAGAACTGCTTCATTGTTGGAGCTTGTGTGGCCGCAGCACTAGAGGTGTTAACTGATGTCTGGTATGTTGGCCGTTCGGGAGGGTCGATGGCAATCGACCCGCTAGTGGCTGCGACACATACCAGTACGGATTCGTAATCGTCAGTGGTGATGGTGTGTAATCGTCAATATCAGTGACTGAGATTTGTAGAATATTAATACAATTGCCTGTTCACACTCATTTCCTAGCAGTGAGAACTAAAAATGGTTAGCAGCAACAATCAAAAATAAAATAAACAAAAGGCCTCTTTTCTCATCGCAGCCTGCAGTGACAGTCCATTCAGTTCACTCGCTGGTGCGTGAAAGTGACGGCCCTATATATTACGGAGAAAAAGAAAAATTTGGATAGCTTAGCGGAAATAAAAAAAAAATAAAAAAAATTAAAAATCATACAAAGTGTGCGTTGGATTGAACATGATGCCAAAGCAACTGTCATGAAGCCCAGAAAGTTGAATGACGTGTTTACACGCGTACATAACATGTAAGGACTGATCATCAGCACTAACCCGAAGTATATAGGACTGGTCGCTTAGCGGCTCAGTGCTCGAAACAGTCTGGACAGCCTTTCTTGGTCAGCCTTGTGGTAGGTCCTCCCCCAACTGATACAAGCAGCTTTTCATCGAAAATTACAAGAGCTCTCTGTTAAAACCTAACCACGTCCTAGGCAAGTTGAATATAGAAATGTCATAGATATAAATATAAACAATACATCACAAACACGGTAAACAGAAAACAAGGTAGGCTCGTTAGAAAAATGACACTTCGAATGTGACGCATATTTTATCGTCACATGTTGGAGTACAAAAGTAAGCATGCTGCGATCGTAGAGCATCGTCTCGGTCCAGCTTGTGCGAAGATAGCAGTGACGTCACATGTTTACATTCAAACTGAATGTTTACATACGTGATGAGCCTACCTTGTTTTTTGTATGCCGTGCATCACAAATTTAGCATTAGCTGCCTTTGATCAAAAACCCGGAAAATATTCATTGGAGGCGCTTCGAATTTTCCAGGACTAACAATTTTTCTTGCAATGCGTAATAAATGCATGGGTGAATACTATCACTTGAAAGAAATAGACAGGAAATTTTTGCCAATGATCATCAGCTTCAGCCCGCTGTTGGAAACCCGAATTGGCTAAGCTACTCCTGCTTTGTCTTTCTAACTGAGAGGCATCATCAGAGGCAAAGAGGAGCAGATAAAAATACAAAACAAAGAATCACACTCAGCAGGCATGGTTGATAAATTTCACCACTGGTATTGGTACTAGGATTCATCAAGCACGGACGACTCAGTGTTGGGAAATGTACATTAAAATACTCTGATTATGCGAATATTTACATTTTATCCAGTCAAATTTCATGCATCAAACAAGCCGAAACAGTTCTTCAAAAAAAAATGTGAGCTGACTGTCGTCTGCTTGGCATGGCTGCTGCTGCGGCTGCCGCGATTTTGTTTTTCTGTTATTGCATGGAAGAATGAATTGTAAAAGAAATGTCAACCATTCCCGTCCGGACGAGGCACATGTTGTTGAATTGCTGTTGGTGGAGGGCCTAGCACCGTATAGTTGGAAATGCTGCTTGACGGAACAGCTCTATTGCTTATGACATCAGCGGGACCAGTCTTTGTTACTGTCGGCTTGAGAGTCGGGTCTGGGATTCGATGAAAAACTTATCAGTTGTGTAGTGCCATAACCTGCTTCAGCAGGACATATACGTTCTTGGTAGTTACCTGTGACAAATGAGTTGGGCGTTGGCACAGTAGGTTTGCCAGAAGTAGGGCGATCAAAAGGAGATGTAGAAGTGAATTCTGTGACTAAGGTTTGGGTGTCCATTACATGTTAGCCAGTTACATGTTAGTATACATGTAGCCAGCTTCGGCAGGACATATACGTTCTTGGCAATCACCTGTGACAACAATGCTGGGCCCCGGATAATCCCGTGATGTAGTAGCAATATCCGATGGCGTCGATGATGTGTTGGGCTTGGGCGACGTCGGATGGAGAAGTTCGTAAATCCTCTAATGGAATATTTTGAAGAGTTTTAACTCGTTTGCGACTCTCGCTTGTGTCTTCAATTAATTTCCGTTTTTCTAAATGTAGATCAAAATCTTTCTTTTCTGATTAGATATCTATTTGTTTGATGACGGTTTACGTTTAAAAACGCTCTCAAACAGTTTTTTGCCAGGGAATAATTATGTTCATTGGTGTTAAAATTATATAGTGCATAGGTAGCGACATATACTTCGGAAATCATTATCAGATTACTTATGTTGTTTTAAAGTGGTATAAAATAAATCTATATGTATAAATTAATTTCTGTCTGAACCTTTCATTTCATTTATTTAGTTAACATCTAAACAGATAACACTGAATCAACAATTTGACGCCACAATACACGGTTCGAGGTCGCATCTCTCCATCCTCGGATACGCCCCACTCGCCAAGTCGTTTTGCACCTGGTCTGCCCATCTCGCTCGCTGCGCTCCACGCCGTCTCGTACCTGCCGGATCGGAAGCGAACACTATCTTTGCAGGGTTGCTGTCCGGCATTCTTGCAACATGTCCTGCCCATCGTACCCTTCCGGCTTTAGCTACCTTCTGGATACTGGGTTCGCCGTAGAGTTGGGCGAGCTCATGGTTCATTCTTCGCCTCCACACACCGTCTTCTTGCACACCGCCAAAGATGGTCCTAAGCACCCGTCTCTCGAATACTGCAAGTGCTTGCAAGTCCTCCTCGAGCATTGTCCATGTTTCATGTCCGTAGAGAACAACCGGTAAGCGTCTTGTACATGACACGTTTGGTGCGGTGGCGAATCTTTTTCGACCACAGTTTCTCCTGGAGCCCGTAGTAAGCCCGACTTCCACAGATGATGCGCCTTCGTATTTCACGACTAACGTTGTTGTCAGCCGTTAGCAAGGATCCGAGGTAGACGAATTCCTCGACCACCTCGAAGGTATCCCCGTCTATCGTAACACTGCTTCCCAGGCGGGCCCTGTCGCGCTCGGTTCCGCCCACAAGCATGTACTTTGTCTTTGACGCATTCACTTCCAGTCCAACTTTTGTTGCTTCACGTTTCAGGCGGGTGTACAGTTCTGCCACCTTTGCAAATGTTCGGCCGACAATGTCCATGTCATCCGCGAAGCAAATAAATTGACTGGATCTGTTGAAAATCGTACCCCGGCTGTTACACCCGGCTCTCCGCATGACACCTTCTAGCGCAATGTTGAACAACAGGCACGAAAGTCCATCACCTTGTCTTAGTCCCCGGCGCGATTCGAACGAACTGGAGTGTTCGCCCGAAATCTTCACACAGTTTTGCACACCATCCATCGTTGCTCTGATCAGCCTGGTAAGCTTCCCAGGGAAGCTGTTCTCGTTCATAATTTTCCATAGCTCTACGTGGTCTATACTGTCGTATGCTGCCTTGAAATCAACGAACAGATGGTGCGTTGGGACCTGGTATTCACGGCATTTTTGAAGGATTTGCCGTACAGTAAAGATCTGGTCCGTTGTCGAGCGGCCGTCAACGAAGCCGGCTTGATAACTTCCCACGAACTCGTTCACTAATGGTGATAGACGACGGAAGATGATCTGGGATATCACTTTGTAGGCGGCATTAAAGATGGTGATCGCTCGAAAGTTCTCACACTCCAGTTTGTCGCCTTTCTTGTAGATGGGGCATATAACCCCTTCCTGAACCTTATAGAATCTGAAACTACTGAACCTATCGTCGTTAAAATTTGTATGCAGAGGTTTTGAAGGCCGGGGAATATTCTTAAGATGGTTCGAGACCCCTCCCCATTTGGGAAGGCTCACATACAAATGAAACAACAATTTCGTCGTAACTCAAGAATTAATCAGAGGTTAAATTAATTTTAGGTGAAACGAAGTTCGTCGGATCTGCTAGTGAATAAATAAAAAGATTATTAACTTGTAATGTATGATTCTATTTTAGTATTGAAAAATATTAAAAGTGGCAGGTCCGAGAAAAGAATAACGTATTCATCGTGTTCATTCATTATTCTTTAATCATATAGGAATTTTGCTAAGGAAATTTTGAAGAAAATTGAAAGAATATTTTGACGGAAGAATTTTTCAAGGAAATTTTAATGAATTTACCGAAAAAATTCTAAAGAATTTGCCGAGTAGGGAGTGAGTTCTAGTAGTGGACCCCTTAACGACTAAAATTTACTTCAGTCGCTTCGCTAGAGCGAGCCTCTTGACAACTTGTAGTTCTGCTGCACCAGATGACAAGCAACAGGTACCAGCATCGTTTTTGGTACATAAAACTCGCCAAAACATTCATTTTTCAAATAAAGAAAGCATTTTAAAATAATGTAGCTAGCATTCCTATTATGGCCAACCGCGGGTCCATAATACGCAACGTCGAGTTTGTTTATATACGTATTATGCCCCCCCCCCCTTTGATTTACATGTTCCAATCCCACATGTCCCTTGTGCCTATAATGGACCCCTCCTTGTATGCTACTAATGAACCCTTAAGCATATTCACATTTACAAATTAGTTAATATAACTAAATTTCTGTTTCCCTGTTCATAACAAATGTATGGAACTGCTGTCCTGTTACATGTCCTGTTCTGGAAGCAACTACACCCAACGGAAGTTTGCAGAAAATAGTCGATTCCAGCGTTTAATTTGGGATTTTGTTCAGGGGGTCCATTATACGCACGGGGTCCACTACTAGCACTCACTCCCTAAATCCTAAAGAATTTCCCAAGAAAATCTTAAAGAATTCTCCGAGAAAATCCCGGAGAATATTCCTAGGATATTTTTAAGAATTCACTGGTAAATTTCCAAGAATTTGACAAGGAATTTTGTAATAGTTTCCTGAGGATATTCCAAAGAATTTTGCAAGGATATTCCTAAAAATTTCACAAGGAAATTTTGAAGAATTCGCTGATCCCAGGAATTTTTGGAGAGGAATTGAAGAAACTTGGGAGAAAAAGCTAAGGAAATTTTGTTGAATTCTACAAGAAAATTAAAAAAAAAATAGGGAGGCTGTATTTCATTTTCAACATTCTTTTTTTTAAGAATGTTGGTTGATAGAAATTTAAAATCATTTCTATCAACCAACATCAAACGATCAAAAATGTCCCATCCAGAGATCTTACAGCCTAATAATGCTTCCGGAATTTCAAGTCAATAAATTTCAAAATGACTGTATCATTCAATTTGATTATCCTCAATCATTATTCATAAATCATGTCTATCGTTAATCATTACTCATGCACATTTGTGTCAACATTTAATCACGATCGTCATAAAAGAAATTTTTCAGAGAAGAATGTTTGGGACTGTGCTTCTACTGTCCAAATTGACGTGTAGGCATTTTTGATACCTCAAAAATTTCGCACAGTTGTCTATTCCAGCAATAATAACTACAGCCTAGTAAATACTTAGCCTCGAGGCTGCAATATCCTGTTCAATATTTTATTTATTTAAACAAAATTAAGCATTAATTCAGAGTTCGTACTTTAGTAACTTAATTGTTTAACACCTATTTTCAGGTTGGAATCGCCGTGTACTACCATCTCCAATTAATATAGGAAAACATTTTACACTGGAAGCAAGTTTTTCAAAAAATCCCGGGCAGCTTTCATACTCTAATACTGGTAAAGATTCTCCATTCAACGTACATGCATCCAGTGAAGGAGAAAAAAAGAAAAGCAGTAAAACCGCTTCAGAACTCACCAGTGAGTCGCTATCGAGCACAACTGATAAAGAAATTTATAATAGCTCATCACAACAAAATCACACAGGAGAAGTTTGCTGCGTTCAACGGCCGCACCCAGTGGATTCTAATGAACAAAACGCATCAGAATCAGCTAATACAGATGATGTTTCAGGCAATAGCGTCAAAAATGGATTGAGTATACGTGATTTATATCTTGGCGGCAGTTGTTGGATGCTGACGAATTGGCGGCAAAATTACGCAGTGCCTTATCTGAAATCGAAAAATATTACATTCTACACGTCCACTCTACATGAAGGACCGGAAAGTTCTGTCCACTTCAATGAAACTGGAGAAATTAACATTATGAGAAATGATGAGTTGATTTTTGACCCAGCCATTATAGATGCAAGTCGGATACTACTTTTCGTGATCACTAACCAAACCAGATCGTTAGGCGCAATGACAATGGCGGCGCACTATATGGGACTAGGCTATAACATAGTACTAAGCGTAGAAATGCTGCCGAATGATTGTAGAATCAATGGATTTCAGGTAAATTGATTAAGATCTAATTTAAGCATACAATCATTTTTTTTAATTTTCAGCTGTCTAGTTCAGCAATTAAGGATTACAACCGAGGTCGGACGTACCTTATTGATCTAGCTAAAAGGCAAAATATTCCTGTATATAGCAGCGTCGAAGATGCCCTCAAATCAGCTGTGGAAAAGTTAAACTATACCAGATGAAACAATTTATTAATAGCCGATGAAGAATTTTTCTGACAAATTCAGTAAATTTCGGCAGGAGACCCAGGAATTTGATTCTGAAACATTTATCAATGTAGCATTTTTCCATGTTAGATCTGAGTAAACGGCTCGCGTTGACAATGCAGTACTTATAAAGCACTCGATCATTATAGAACGTAATTCTTTGGAAATTATTGAAAGCATCACTCCAGAAAAAAAATAACTTCTAACAAACTATTAATTTATTAGTTTTGGTCAAGGAACCAACCATACTCTTATAAACATGACTTACGCTTGTACATAGAAATGTTAAATAACAACAGATTGTTAGGAATATTACTCTAATTTAATTACTATTTTCTAAGATTCAATCATTGTTTTATTTTAACAATATAATCCACTCTTCAAATCGTAATACATATTACAGCAAACGGCAGCACCCTTTTTTATTTGACCTCTAATATGTTATTTGGAAAATATTTTTTCAAACAATTACCAAAATGTTCACCATTTCGTTTCAAGTATAACAGCAACGAATAAAGCTAAAATCAGATAAGTGCATTCCAAATACATTGAATTTTCACACTTGCAAAAAATGAAGCGCTCAAAATTAAAATCTGTCGTATGAGAAAAACTTGAATAACATTAAATGGAAAAGGTAGTTAGTACAATAAATGTTTCTTAAACTAATAATGAAGGGCATAAAAAACGCGTGCATTTATATGTAAATCCGCTAGAAATCCACTAAAGACGATTCAATTTTAATTTTTCATCGGAAATGCAATTGCAACAAATGTTTGAAACAGTACTGATGAATAACCAGCAACGTCAATTTAATGGAAAAGGGTTTACTGGTGCATATGACGGGTTAGAGTTTTTAAATCATTTCTTCCATGACTCAGCTTAAAAGGCTACTTTATACAATTGAGTGCAAGAAGTGTTTGAAAACCAACTCAAATCCATCATAAAGCATTTTTAGATTGATTTCGACAATGGATACACAGATTTTGAGCCGCGCACTAAAAAAATCATATGGCTGAAACATAGTAATTCGTTGAACAAGATTGGATACAATTTGTTTCCCAAATTCGTCAGTCTGGATCATATTGTTAATATAATACATTTTGTTATACCTAATGTCAATAGCATTTGATTCTCGATAAACGTCCTCAAATTTTATTTACTTTTACTACATGTACTGCTACAATTGGAAACACTACAAACACAATCGACAACTTGTTATAGCACAGAATATACACCAAGGGCATCCAATAAAAGCAAAATTTACTGACATCCCTCTTGTTTCCATCCACAACTAGCAAACCGTAACAAATAAATTATGCACAAATTTTCAAAAAGTTCTTACTTACATTCATTTGCTAAAAAGTTAAAAAGGCTACATTTACGTAGCTGCTCTCCTCCGTTACCTACATACCTATTTAAATTAAATTTTGTCGATATCTGCAATATTTAAAGCCTACTCAGCCCTCAGAGCCTTTTTGTATCAGTGTTTTGAAGGTTTGCAGGCGGGCGGTAGAACTTTGACAGTTGCTGGAGAGATTTGCAGAATCCGCTAAATGTTTAATTGAAACTGAAACAAATTTCTCGCTGTGTATTTTACACTTTTATAAAACGATTAAGGCAATCAGTTACTGTATTATGGCAGTGCCTTTTATCACAGAGGTTCTTGTATAATCGTAGCGCGAGAATGAAAGTATCGTCTTCAACGATGAGAATGGTAGTAGTGGTAGCACAACATAACCGACGACCGAAAGACGCACGCTCTCAGCCATTTTCTTTCCTTCCAAAACATCTTTTCGTAAAGTAATTTCATAACGTATGGAGTATGTAGTAGCCAACAGGCATGTCAGTACAGTGCGTGTTTTGGTCGTCGCAAAAATGAATAAAAAAAAATCTAATTGGTGTTCAGTGGCTCATGCGCTTGCATTGTGCTTTGCTCCGGTCGAGACTAGCGCGATCTTCCATAATTTGCATTAGCCATCGTGCAAGTAAGTACATTGCGTGTTTTATACGCCGCGGAAATGAAAAACTCCAAGGGGCAACCCAATCGGGTTGTATACAAGGGTGACGTTGAACTACGTAGCTCTATATAATGTATATTATTTCTAGACCAACATTTTTAAAGGACTATGAACCGGAAAGAAAGGGCTGCAAACTGGTGGGTTGACATCTAGGAAGGAGCGCCCAACATAGTTCTGGTCCCCACAAGTTTCTATCTCACGCTTCCACGGGTCGTCCGATGACAACCGCCTGCTAAGCGTTGTGTACTTAGCTGGTAGTGCAGCCTGGGCACTGTTGTACTTCTGACATCAGCTAGAGTGAGAAGGTACGCCTCGAGCGTCTGTTCACCAGGAGGTGCAGCTGAAACAGCGTCTGCCTACCCGAACAAAGTCTGAAAACATAACGAGAGCATATAGAAAACACATTTTGAATTCGACATCAAATTGAAATCATAATTTGTTTTCAAATATGAATCATCATGATTGATTACATATTTTGAGCTCATTTTGCTGTAGATTTCTAAATTGTATGATCTTACATCAAACTGTGTACTTATTTTGTTATCGGAACCAATATCAAATTTAGTTTTTGATTTGCTCTCATGGATAGCAGGAATTGTTTTCGATTTGATGTCAAAGTAAGATTTTTCTGCTATACATTTTGTTATTTTAACCATTAAAACGACCAAAAAGATAACAAATTAAGTAATTATATTCGGCGATTTCACAACATCAAAACGAGCTATCGTTTTGCTCTCAAGCTTTGCTCGGGTAGTACCCAGCGGCTGATTAACGAAATGCTGTATCGCGTCAGCTATACCTAAGGTGGCAAACTATGGGAGTCGATCCATGGAGCGGTGAGCACAACAGCAAGAGAAGTGGTAAGCACTGAACAGAGGCGTCCCAGGACGGGTTGGTTCGATGTAGAGTGACAGACGAGAAGAACGTTGCTAGAAGCCGGATGTTGGTGTCAAGTACCCGATCGATCAGGTTTTATGAGACTGCCAATGGCGTGCGGAAGACAGCGTTGTCTCCGTCATGTTCAACGACCAACAAGGGAATTTGCTGCCAGATAAAACCGAAGTGGCTGCCAGGTGGTAGCAACACTTCGAGACGTTGATGAATAGTCGAAGTGACGGTGCATCGGTGAACAGAATAAATATCAGTGAGGATGAACAAGCTGCGGAGTCGCCTACACTGGATATGGTTAAAAAAGCTATTAAAGAGCTGAAAAACAAAAAGGCTGCGGGGAAGGACCAGCTTCCGACTGAACTTCTCAAACATGGCAGTGAGCAGCTTTATGAAGTTTTGCACCATATAGGTTTTCAGTGAAACGTAGTGAATTATGGAAAATTATGCTAGAACATGGTTTTCCGATGAAACTGATACGGCTGATTCGTATAACGTTGAACGGATCGAAATCAAGAGTAAGGGTTGCGGATGAAATATCGAAATCATTTGTTACCTTAGAAGGATTGAAGCAGGGTGATGCACTCTCGAATCTGCTGTTTAATATAGCGGTCGATGGAGCGATTATGAGAGCTGGTGTGTAAAGAAGCGGTTATAACAAGATCGCATATGCTCCTGGGATTTGCAGACGATATCGATATTAACGGGATTGATCGCCGTGCCGTGGAAAAGGCTTTTGTGCCTTTGAAGAGGGAGACAGCGAGGATTGGACTCACGTTCAATCCCAGCGAAACGAAGTACACGGTCGCTGGCAATCAATGTGGGTTCATTAGTGGTGGTGGTAGTGAAATGGTGCTGAATGGTGAAAAATCTGAAGTAGTAGAAGAATTTGCGTATCTTGGAACATTAGTGACGTGCGATAATGATGTTACCCGCGAAGTGAAAAGGCGTATTGCAGTTTCTAATAGGGCTTATTACGGAATTTGTAACCAAGTTAAGTTCCGTAGCCTGCAAACGAAGACACGCTGTATATTACTCTGATTTTTCCGGTGGCTTTATACGGTCATGATGCTCTTATGGAAATGGTTGATTTACTAAAACCGATTGCTAAACAAGTTTTCATCAATTCATTAAATACAGTAACACACTGGAGTCAGTTTTAAAACAGGGTAAAAAATCGCGTAAATCCCAAAACACGCCTAAAAACTGCGATTTTTATAATGTGAGATCCCGAAATCCGCTTTGAAAACGCAAAAAAGCGATCTGCGTTAATAACGACTTCAGTGTACATCGGGTATGAAAAATTGATTCTTTCTTGGCCGAATGGTTTAAGAAAATTGAAAATCCATCGAGAAAAGCCTGAGATAGTAAATTTAATTGAATTCCAATAAAATCTGCTTTATTTTCACCGAATAATATTAAATTTATTTTATTAAATTTATTAAATTTAAATTAATTTATTTATTAAATTAAATCAGCGCGTTCGTTTACTGCCTTTCTCGTATACAAAGTAGGTCTAGGTATACATAAAGATTATATGTTCGCTCTAAAAACAAACTTTTTATAAAAGTCCCAGAGGAGGCCCATAATGTCATATACGAAAATAGGAGAGTAAAATAGAAAAATTTCTGCATCCGTTCTATAAAAATCAAAGATATGCTAATACTAGCTTCATGTACCCGGCCTTGCCCGGAATTGCCAGTTTGGTTCGAAGTTTTTTTTTTCACAATCGGAAAATGTTAAAACCGGCTGTCAAGTTTTTTTTTAATTTTTCGGCCGATTTTTAACGATTCTGGAAACCGCGTAAGCCGATTTGATTGGACTTGTGATAAGCATCGCTATCCAACGTGCTTCCTGGACGTAAAATCCAAACGCCGTGGCTAGTCCCCTGGAGAAGCAGTGCCCACGAAGAAAATCTGCGAGCTGACTGTCATTGCTGGGTATCGAGACTTCCTCATCATGTTCGAAGACGTATTCGAAATTGGCACATTGTTTCAAAGATGGGATGCCAGCTCGGGGGATTTTTCTCGATTCAGATGGATGAGTAACAACGAAAGAACGAATTACATTGGTGAGCCAGTTCTAGTTATTCTATTTTAGGGTAAAAAGGTATAATAGACCCGTCCCCCCTAATTACCCGCGTAAAACTCAACTTCAGTGTGCAAATGTGGAAGCATTGTGCATTACATAATGGAAATAGAAGCTAATGATTACATGTACAGTTTAACGTTCGATTGCGCAGCGTATCGGAGCGACGCGTTATCATTTACGAAACTTGCATTGAAACATTTAGTTAAGCAACAAATAAGCTTTAATTTCGTAATGCTGATTTCACAACGACAGCCACTTGTGGAGCAAATAATCCCTTTGTTATGGGGGACATAATACACTAGACTTACTTATGGATCCTGTACACCTCCGGTGGTGCAAAGGGCCGACTTGAAACATCTTCATCCTGAGCGTTGCCCGGCTATCGCTTTAACCTGTTGCCAGGTTAGATTTCGGTCGACTTTTTTTGTTTCTTTCTTGAGGCTTCACCGCCATGAGTCTCTGGGTCTGCCTCTGCTGCGATGTCCCGCTGGTTTCCAGTCCAATGCTTGTTTACAGATTTCGTTTCCGCCCCTACGTAGAGTGTGGCCGACCAAGCCCCACTTCCGATCCCGAATTTCTGTTGCTATTGGCCTCTGGTGACAACGACGATGGAGCTCGTTGTTTGAGATCCAGTTGTGAGGCCACCAGGCCCGAATTATATACCGCAGGCATCTGTTAATGAACACCTGCAACCGTTGAGTGTTCTCCACTGATACACACCATGTTTCGCTAGCGTATAACAGCACAGATTTCACGTTAGAGTTGAAAATTCGTATTTTGGTGCGTTCACTTATCTGCCTGTTTTTCCAGATATTTCTTAAACTCGCAAAGGCAGCCCTTGCTTTCTTGATCCGTGCGCCTATGTCGATCTTGGTACCTGGTCATTACACCGTTTGTCATGTTTCAATTGCTAACGATAATCACCGATAACTATGGGTTCGATTCTGCACTGATGGTGTCAGTACTCCGCGCTGTCGTGTACATGAAGAAACTTAACATCATAGAATCGTTCACCGTTGAGCGAGAGGTGCTAATGTTCGATTTTACGTGTGGATAATATCATAAGGAGTGCATCAAGGAATCGTGCCCCGCACCGTGGAGATGCCTAAGATAAATTTACAAAGTTGCGCGTTTTATGCAACACACATTATAACAGCAGATATCCCCGGCAGGCTATTGCGCCTCGGCACACCCCCTAAAGCCGCAATTACCTCTTTAAGTACAGTTTTAACTAGCTGCATTGTTAATTCTCGAGTGAGCACGGACGGAGTGTTTAAGTGGGTGTTTAAGCAAAATAATATGTCCATCTTCGGTTTTTGGGCTTGTGTCGGCAATTGGACCCTGCGGAATACCATCCGTAACTCTATTTCCCGTTGCTAATTTTTTGGGATTAATAGTTTTCTTACGCGAATGAACTATGCTGTTGCCCAGACAAATGATATCGTAGTCATACTAATAAAGCTCTAATTATCGAGATTATTCACTATAGAATTAACCTAAAAATATACAAACAATTATTCAAAGTCTGATAAATAAAATTATAACTTTTTAGTGGAATGACGAAGATTTGCGGAGATTGATAGAACGATGCAAAATCTAGGCATGCGCTGATGCAGCAGATGTCAGCTGTGATAAACATGCGAGTACAAATCATTTACGGATTGCTTGAGGAATCGTTCGCGGATTGCTGGGGAATCGCCAGTAGATAGCCGGAGGAATCGTTCCTGGGTGCCGAAATAATTGTCCCCGATCCACCGGAGAATCGTTCGCGGATTGTCGGGGAAATCGTTTGCGGATTATCTTAAGAATCGTTCCCGAATTTTAGGAAGCATCGTTTGTGGGTTGCCGGAGGAATCATTCGTGGATTACCGAAGGAATCGTTCCCGAATTGCCGGGGAATCGTCAGTAGATCGCCGGAGGAATCGTTCGCGGATTGCCGGGGAAGTCGTTTTTGTATTGCCAGATAATATTCAGTAGATCGTCGAAGGAATCGTTCCTGGGTTGCTGAAATAATCGTCCCCGACTCAAAGGAGGAAGCGTTCGCGGATTTACGGAGAAATCGTTCGCGGGTTACCTGAAGATTCGTTCCCAAATTTCATGAAGCATCGTTTGTGGATTGCCGGAGGAATCGTTCGTGAATTTCCGGAGGAATCGTTCGCGGATTACCGAAGAAATCGTTCCTGGATTGCCGGAGAATCGTCAGTAGATCGCCGAAGGAATCGTTCCTGAGTTGCCGAAAGAATCGTTCCCGATCTGCCGGAGGAATCCTTAGCGGATTACCAGAAGAATCGTTTGCGGACTACCGCAAGAATCGTTCCTGGCATACCAAACAAATCGTTTTCGATCCGCCGGAAGAATCGTTCGCGGATTTCCAGAGAAATCGTTCACGGTTCTCTGGAGAAATCGTTAACGAATTGCCGGAGAAATCGTTCGTGAATTGCGGGAGGAATCGTTCGCGGATTACCGGAGGAATTGTTCCAGGATTGCCGAAGGAATCGTTCCTGGGTTGCCGAAATAATAGTCCCCGATCTAAAGAAGGAATCGTCCGCGGATTTCCAGAGAAATCGTTCTCAGTTTTCTGTAGAAATCGTTCGTGAATTACGAGAGGAATCGGTCGCGGATTACCGGAGGAATCGTTCCAGAATTGCCAGATAATTGTCAGTAGATCCCCAAAGGAATCGTTCCTGGGTTGCTGAAATAATCGTCCCCGATCCAAAGGAGGAATCGTTCGCGAATTGACGGAGAAATCGTTCGCGAATTACCTGAAGAATCGTTCCCGAAATTCATGAAGCATCGTTTGTAGGTTGCCCAAGAATCGTTCGTGGATTACCGTGGGAATCGTTTCCAGATTGCCTAAAAATAATCTGTACATCGCCGGAAAAATCGTTCGCGGATTGCCGGAGAAATCGTATTTGGATTGCCAGATAATAGTCAGTTGATCGCAGAAGGAATCATTCCTGGGTTGCTGAAATAATCATCCCCGATCCAAAGAAGGAATCGTTCGCGGATTTCCAGAAAAATCGTTTCCAGTTTTCTGGAGAAATCGTTAGCGAATTTCCGGAGAAATCGTTCGTGAATTGCGGGAGGAATCGTTCCCGGATTACCGGAGGAATCGTTCCTGGATTGCCAAATAGTCAGTAGATCGCCGAAGGAATCGTTCCTGTGTTGTCGGAATAATCGTCCCCGATCCAAAGAAGGAATCGTTCGCGGATTTCAAGAGAAATCGTTCCCAGTTTTCTGAAGAATTCGTTCGTGAATTACGGGAGGAATCGTTCGCGAATTACGGGAGGAATCGTTCGCGGATTACCGGAGGAATCGTTCCAGGATTGCCAGATAATAGTCAGTAGATCGCCGAAGGAATCGTTCCTTGGTTGCCGAAATAATCGTCCCCGATCCAAAGGAGGTATCGTTCGCTGATTGACGGAGAAATCGTTCGCGGATTACCCGAAGAATCGTTTCCGAAAGCATCGTATGTGAATTGCCGTAGGAATCGTTCGCGGATTGCCGAAGAAATCGTTCGCGGATTACCGCATGAATCGTTTCCGAATTTCAGGAAGGATTGTTCGTGAATTGCCGGAGGAATCGTTCGCGGATTACAGAAGAAATCGTTCCCGGATTGCCGGGGAATCGTCAGTGGATTGCCGAAAGAATCGATCCCGATCATCTGGAGGAATTATTCGCGGATTACCGGAGGAATCGTTTGCGGATTACCGTAAGAATCTTTCCCGAATTTCAGAAAGGATTGTTCGTGAATTACTGGAGAAATCGTTCGCGGATTACCAAACGGAATCGTTCGCGGATTGCCGAAAGAATCTCTTGAATTTCAGGAAGAATCGTTCGTGAATTGCCAGAGGAATTGTTCCTGGGTTGCTGAAATAATCGTTCTTGATCCACCGGAGAAATCGTTCGTGAATTGCCGGATGAATTGTTGGCGGATTACCGAAGGAATCATTCCCGGATTGCCGGGGAATTGTCAGTGCATCGTCGGAGGAATCGTTCCTGGAATGCCGAAAGAATCGTTCCCGATTCGCCGGAGGAATCGTTCGCAGATGGCCGGAGAAATCGTTCCCTTTTTGCTGGAGAAATCTTTAACGAATCGCGCGTGGGTTACCGGAGAAATTGTTGGCGGATTATCGGAAGAATCGTTCCCGAATTTCAGGAAGGATTGTTCGTGGAATCCCGAATTTATGAAGGATCATTCGCGGATTACCGGAAGAATCGTTCCCGGATTGCCGGGAAATCGTCAGTAGATCGCCGGAGGAATCGTTCCTGGAATGTCGAAAGAATCGTTCCCGATTCGCCGGATGAATCGTTCGCGGATGGCCGGAGAAATCGTTCCCTTTTTGCTCGTTAACGAATCGCGCACGGGCTACCGATGGAATCATTCCCGGATTGAAGGAGAATCGGTAGTAGATTGCCGGATGAATCGTTCCTGAATTGCCGAACAAATCGTTCCTGATCCACCGGAGAAATCGTTCGCGGATTGTCGAAAAAATCGTTTGCGAATTACCGGAGGAACCGTTCTCCAATTTCGAGAATTGGAGAAGGAGAAATCGTTTCCGGATTGCCGGGGAGTATATCGCCGGAGAAATTCTTCCTGGGCAGCCGAAAGAATCGTTCCCGATTCGCCGGAGGAATCGTTCCCAGTTTGATGGAGAAATCGTTAACGAATCATTCGTAGATTACCGGAGCAATCGTTCCCGGATTGCCTAATGAATCGTTCCTGTTTTACCGTAAGAATCGTTCGATAATTGCCGGATAAATCGTTCGAGCAGACCGGTCGTTAGGGGTAGTACACATATTATGTAAGCCCTTTGAGTGGAGGGGTGGTCTGTCGTTTTGTAACGCATCATATAAATAAAAACTCAACTTGATTCGCCGAGTGGTAACACTGACTTTCTCGCATTTAGCCAAGACACCAACCTTATCTGGCGCTTATATAGTTCGATTCCATTTTCTTAATGACTTTTAAGCGCAATAATCGATCGTTATCAAATTCAATAGTGATCAACAAGGCTTTGTCCCCTGTCGAATGTAACTTGCTGCGAGAAAATCGGTTAAGAATTACTATATGAAAAAGTGGCTAATGTTTTTCGGTTTTCGTGTGCACACACACACATACACACGGACAAACAGACATTCGTTCAGCTCGACGAGCTGAGTCGATTGGTCTATAACATTATGGGTCTCCGGGCCTTCTATAAAAAGTTCGTTCTTGGAGTGAAATGATAGCCTTTCGGTACAACTTTGTTGTACGAGAAAGGCGAAAAATCATTTGTGTGAACAAAATCTTACATGGGGGGATGGGAAGGGGGAGGTGTTAAAAAACCCAGAAAAAATGCTTACGTAATAAGTGTACGGTTTCTTACTGGAATTGTTACTGGATTGCAGGAGGAATCGTTCGCAGACTGCGGGAGGAATCGTTCGCGGTTCATCTGATGCACACTTAACCAGCATTTCAATGTTCGGTATTTCGTTTGCTGAGTTTCAACTGTAAAATTTCTTTTTTACTGAAATACAAGTTTTTTAGTAGACTTCCAATGATTGTCAGTAATAAATTCCCGAGTTTCGGTAAAAAACTATGTTAATCGCTCTGACGTTTACTTATTTTTACTGAACAAATCATTAAATTCGTAAATTGCTGAACTGCACAAAAAGTCAGCACATATCAACCGGTGAAAATGAAAATTTACCGACAACCTAGTTATTTGAAAATACTGAACGCAATTGTAGAGCCCTTTGCTGTTGTTTACTTGGTTATTTACCATTTTGGAAATTATTTTGTCGGACACAAGTCTCTAAAGTCTCAAGTTTGCAATTGCAATTTATGCAAAATAATCGCCAACAAATCAAAAACAACAACTAATTGCCATATTTAGTCTCGATTCAAGTTTTTAAGAGCAGCCTCCTCTCGGCTGTGGTAGACAGCATCCGACGGAGATACGCCACTGGCCGCTTGTTCGTCAGAGCATGCTGGTACTTCGAGCGCTTCCCACTTTGCTTTGAGGCGGCTTTGGGATCCTGCGGCGTGACCACCGCTGCTCCGGACATTTGTTCTTGCATGGTTTTCGTCTGATCAGCGGCATTGTTTTCTCCCAGAACCAGTATGTATGTAGATGCTTCTCAGGCCGAACACGAGGACAATTCGATCGGCTTGACGCGCAACGTCAGCGGGAATGGAACCTTCGTCGTCAAGAACCCGGAGAACTTCTAATTGATGCAGCCACCGATTACTATCAACGGTAAAATGTTGATGAAGTAACCACATCGGACAACATTGCGGATCAATTGGGACTGGGTGGAGCCCGTATCTGCGTCGCGAAATAACCCGTTTCCTCATTGTTGAAGTAATGCCGTGGCCGTCTCATATCGAACGATTGCGGGGTGAGGTATTTGCCGTTTTCACGGAGAAGCCGCGCCGCCTTCAATATGTGTCAATTCTTTTTTTTTTTGTGGGATGAAATCAACCTTGCAAAAAATTGGCGGATGATTCCGACCAGAAAAGTGATAACCAGAATCTGCAGAAACATCCAACTCTGCCATATTTTCGTTACACCATGTATAACTTTGGATCAAGATTATAAAATCGTATTCCATTTACAAAATGTAGCAGAATTTATCACAAAACCCCTGATTTTTTTTCATAGTAGGGGAACGGTTCGTCACTTCTCATCTCATAGCTCCTATTTCCATCCCATTAAAAACAAAGCAATGGAAAGGAATTTGGTTTGTTTATTATTTTTGTGATTTTTTTCAGCAGTGAGCACGCATGTTGACAAAAAGAAGCGACGAATTTGGTGCCGTATTTCTTTGTTTAGCGATGAGATGGATATATGTACAGTGAGATGGAAATCGGAACATTTCCCCTACTTATTATGCTTATTATTCATGCGAAAGCGCATTGATTAGATATACTGTCCAATCAGTAAAATATTTTCCAAAACATAAATCCTCATTTACTGACTAACTCAGTTATGTTCACATAAACAACTATCTTTATTACCGACTTTAATGCTTGTTTGACATTTCTCGTTTATGCTGACAACTCGGTAATGTAAAATATTGCTACTAAAATTACTGGGCAATCCGTAGTCCAAAAACTCAGTAAAATTTTACCGACTCCGGTAAAATAAAGTAGCTGTGTGGAAGCTTCGGAGCTTTTTTTTTTTTTTTTTTTTTTTAACTAATTTTATTTGCTAATTATCTAATACATGCATTCATCTCTTAGACTAGGTGTTCCGTGTTTTCTTAACACTATCATCCTTATTTGCTATGTTACGCTTTTAGTTATTATTAATACATTTCAATTGCCTCTGGCAGTTAGAATTTTTCCTCTGGTTGAATTGAACCATATAGGAATTACAATGTTTTCAACTTAAACTAAACTTAACCTTTTTTATACTAAGGGTACAAGGAGTTAATCGTTGCAATAGAAGATTGCAACGATTTTTGTCTAAAATTGGAATTATTTTGTTGGACATTTGTTGCTATGTCTCAATATTAGAAATTCTATGAAGCTCGTTGGTACTATACCACGGAGGCAACTTCAGAATCATTTTCAAAATTTTATGTTGAATCCTCTGGAGTGCCTTCTTTCAGGTATTGCAGCAACTAGTCCATATTGGCACAGCATACAACATGGCAGGTCTAACAATTTGTTTGTAAATCAAAAGTTTGTTCTTAAGACAAAGTTTTGATTTTCTGTTTATAAGTGGATATAGACACTTAATATATTTGTTACATTTGGCTTGAAGGCCTTCAATGTGATTTTTAAAAGTTAATTTTTGATCTAGCAGAAGTCCTAAATATTTAGCTTCGCTAGACCAATTAATTGGAACCCCATTCATAGTGACAATATGTCTGCTAGAAGGTTTCAAATAAGAAGCTCTCGGCTTATGTGGGAAAATTATAAGCTGAGTTTTCGAAGCAAATTTTCCATTTTTGCAAGTAAGTGGAGAAAACATCCAAACTTTTTGCAATCTACTACAAATGACACGAAGGCTTCGCCCTTTGGCTGAAAGGCCCGTGTCATCTGCAAACAAAGATTTTTGACACCCTGGTGGTAAATCAGGTAAGTCAGAAGTAAAATGTTATACAATATGGGCCCCAGTATGCTGCCTTGGGGACACCAGCCCTTACAGGTAATCTATCAGATTTAGTATTCTGATAGTTTACCTGCAGCGAGCGATCTGATAAATAATTTTGGATCAGTTTAATGATGTACAGAGGAAAATTAAAATTCATCAATTTTACAATCAAACCTTCATGCCAAACACTGTCAAATGCTTTCTCTATATCAAGAAGAGCAACTCCAGTCGAATATCCTTCAGATTTGTTGAGCCGAATTAAGTTCGTAACTCTTAATAACTGATGAGTGGTTGAATGCCCATGGCGAAAACCAAATTGCTCATCAGCAAAAATAGAATTGTCATTAATATGAACCATCATTCTATTTAAAATAATCTTTTCAAACAGTTTGCTTATTGAAGAAAGCAAACTGATTGGGCGATAACTAGAAGCCTCAGCTGGATTTTTGTCCGGCTTCAAAATTGGAACAACTTTGGCGTTTTTCCATTTATCTGGAAAGTATGCCAATTGAAAACATCTGTTAAATAAATTAACCAAAAAGGATAAAGAGCTCTCAGGAAGTTTTTTGATAAGTATGTAGAAAATACCATCATCACCCGGGGCTTTCATATTTTTAAAGTTTCTAGTAATAGATCTCACTTCATCCAAATTGGTTCCCAACGCAGGGTCAAAAACATTCTCTTGATTGAGAATGTCTTCGAAGCTCCGTGTAACCTGATCCTCAATTGGACTAGTGAGAGCTAGACTAAAATTATGGGCACTCTCGAACTGCTGAGCAAGTTTTTGAGCCTTTTCGCCATTTGTTAATAAAATTTTATTTCCCTCTTTAAGCGCTGGAATTGGCTTTTGAGGTTTTTTAAGAATTTTTGTTAATTTCCAAAAGGGTTTCGAACTGGGATCCAACTTCGAGACATTATTCTCAAAGTTGGTATTTCTCAGAATAGCGAAACGTTTTTTAATTTCATTTTGCAAATCTCGCCAAATAACTTTCAACGCGGGATCGCGAGTTCTTTGGTATTGCCTTCGCCTCACATTTTTAAGACGGATCAGTAGCTGAAGATCGTCGTCAATAATAACGGAGTTGAATTTAACTTCACATTTCGGAATTGCAATGCCTCTGGCTTCGACAATTAAATTTGTCAAAGATACGAGAGCATTATCAATATCACTTTTGGTATCGAGAGGAATATCAACATCAAAATTCCTATCGATATACGTTTTATATAAATCCCAATCAGCTCTATGATAATTAAAAGTAGAGCTGATTGGATTATAAATGGCTTCTTGTGAGATTTCAAATGTCACAGGAAGGTGATCAGAGTCAAAGTCAGCATGAGTTACCAATCCTTGGACTTGAATCCGTTAAAACTAAATCAATTGTAGAAGGATTTCGACTTGAAGAAAAACAAGTTGGTCCATTGGGATATTGAATAGTATAATATCCCGCAGAACAATCTTCAAATAAAATTTTACCATTGGAATTGCTTTGAGCATTATTCCATGAACGGTGTTTGGCATTGAAGTCACCAATTACGAAGAATTTTGATTTGTTGCGAGTCAGAATTTGAAGATCAGCTTTCAACAAATTCTTTTGCTGCCCATTGCATTGAAAAGGCAAGTAGGCTGCAATGAAGGAAAATTGTCCAAAATTTGTTTCAACAGAAACTCCCAACGTTTCAAAAACTTTGGTTTCAAACGAAGAAAATAATTTATGTTTGATACGTCTATTAATGACAATGGCGACCCCACCACAGGCGCTGTCAAGACGATCATTTCTGTAGATAAAATAGTTTGGATCTCTTTTAATGGAGAGTCCTGGTTTTAAATACGTTTCAGTTATAATGGCAATATGCACATTATGAACTGAAAGGAAGTTGAAAAATTCATCTTCCTTACCCTTTAGAGAGCGGGCATTCCAATTTAGAACTTTCACACAATTATTTGGATCCATTGAAACGGAGTCCGATAACAATGTTTTGTGTGTACTTTATACCAACCTGGACAGCTTCAGGAATGGTATTTGCTTTGAACATTGCATCAATCATGTGATGCAATTGTTCAGTTAAAAATCAAAATCGGAAGCAGTCATGCTACCTGAATCGGCAACATGACCGTTATTTTCCGTTGGGACATGGGTATAAACCTCATTTTGAGAAGAGAAATTTTGTCTACCAGCAGCGATGTTTGCATACGTAGGTACATTCGAAAAATTGGATTTTACTGAAGTGCTTGCTACCCGTTGACGAGCGGCAAAATTTGTTTGTGAATTGTGGTGGGTATGAATTGCTCGACCGGTAACCGGTTTCGAAATTTGAGTGTTTGAAAAATTTCTACCCGTCGAATCTGGGATCCGATTGGAATTTCCCGTCATCAATTTTGCACGGGAATTCAAAACTTTTTTGCGTGAAGGGCATTCCCAGAAATTGGATTTATGATTGCCCCCACAGTTTGCGCACTTAAATTTATTGGAATCTTCTCTCACAGGACATGCGTCCTTGGCGTGAGAGGTTCCACCACAAATCATGCATTTAGCATCCATGTGACAATGTTTGGTTCCATGACCCCACTTTTGGCACTTACGGCACTGGGTAGGGTTTTGGAAATTTCCCCCAGGCCTGCGGAAATGTTCCCATGAAACACGGACATGAGACATAACACAGGCCTTTTCCAAACTTTTCATATTATTTAGTTCACTTTTGTTAAAATGAACTAAATAAAATTCTTGAGAAATGCCCCTCTGGGAAGTACCAGAATGGGATTTCTTTTTCATCTTAATTACTTGGACTGGTGAAAATCCAAGTAATTGAGAAATTTCAATTTTAATCTCATCCAGTGATTTGTCATCACTGGGGAGACCTTTCAAGACGACTTTGAACAATCGCTCAGTTTTGTCGTCGTATGTGAAGAATTTATGGCGCTTCTCAGTTAAATAGTGAAGAAGACGTTTGCGATCGTCAAAGGATCCCGGCAAAACGCGGCAGTCACCCTTCCTAGCAATCTGAAATGAAACCTTGATCCCCTGAAGGTTACTCAAAATCTCATTCCGGAAGCCAGAAAACTCGGCAACAGATACCACAATTGGCGGAATCCTTTGCTTTTTCGCATGAATCGAATCACCTGGGCTAGAGGTAGATTCGATTTGCTCAATTTCATCATTAATCAAATCGAACTGATTGCTCAGTTCGATTGGAGAAGAATTATTTCCGATATTAGAGTTAGAAGGAATATCTGAATTCTCCAGCTTCCTTCTATTTTTTCCGCGCTTGGGCAGGACGGTCTTGAAACCTTGTTTCTTTGAAGGAAGTGGAGAATTCAGAGACTCCTTCTTCCTCTTGTTTTTGTTAATACTCATTGCTGAGCGTGGAGACGTGACCTTCTAAGAGGTTTTTTCCCAGAACGTTGTCCCTGCAGGATTACCACCGCTTGTCGGAATTTTACTTCCGCAAACGGGTCCAACGTAAAACGAAGGCACGGGTCCTTGCAAAGATCGTAACGGGATCAGTGGGTACAAATAGCGCTAAGAAGCACCGTTGAAATTAAAATAGCTTCGGGTAGTATTAAAAACTTCCTTCCGCAAAGAGAGAAAGAACCGCACAGCACGAAAGCACGATGCGGTCTCGAAGCTTCGGAGCTAGTTCATCGTTTGGCTAGGATTGGATGAAGCTCTCAAGTCACATTTCGTTGTGGCTAGTTTACTTTTAAGCTGGATTTGATGCTGGATCATGTTAAAGGGATGCTTTCGGATGAATGGAAAAGAAGGAATGGACGTCTATGGCCTGTTTTTCTACTCGTGATGATATGCGCGTTATGAAAACATTACCCATTGCTCGTTTTTTTGCCTTTTTTTCATTATAAACGGTTCGCATTAAAAAAATCAAAATTTTCAATGTCTGTTGTTTGTGATTTTTTCCATCAAATGCTGTGTCTGGTTGTCTAAGGTTGTCACTGGTTTTGTTTTCTGCATCTGATATTGTGTATCCGGAATAAATTTATACCGCTTTTTATACCGAAGTTGGATTTTTCTCCAGATACAGGCAACTTTCCCAACTTCGGAAGTAGTGCACTGGATTCGCCTAAAGATGCGCTAAACAACGCATCAATTAGTTTGACAAATAAAACTTCGGAAGAAAGTTCGGTTCGGAAGTCCCGACTTCCGAATTTGTAACCTGCGGCTACCAATGTTACTCGCGGCTCCTCCGCAAGCGATGGTTTCCTGTCCTTCAACCCACCGTGTAATAATCCCATCTCATGTTAGTGAGAAGATGAGATCCTTCTCACTAAGATAAAATGGTAAAGACCAATGAATTATTGGCAGTGGCTGATTTTCTACCCGCCGCTGTCACATCCAGGCGCTATAGTATATGCGCAAAATAGCCAGCAAGAGTTAAACGCCAGAAATTTGTATGGCGAAAGTCATCTAACGCGGGTTTTCTCAAAATAAGAAACTTTTCATGAAAAACTATTTGGTACCGGTTATGTAGTAAGGTGTCCGCTACTACGCCTACCAAATATATTTTCGATGAAGGTGCTTAATTTTGAGAAATCGAACCTTAGCTGCCTTTCGCCATATTGATTTCAGAAAGTTAACTCCTAGTGTGCCGCTGTAAGCACGCTCAAAGCAGGCGATTCATTGCATATACGCGTCACTCAGTCATTTATTTACAGCGGTTTGAGCGTGAGCATAAAAAATAGAACGCTCACCACTTCGTTCATTTGCTCTCCGTTGTCTCAGGAGAGAATGGTTGCCAAATTGAAAGAACAACATCGGCTTGGTTCGTTGTTCGATCGTAATTAATTATTAAATAAAAAAGCTCAGCTTGATTCCGAAAGAGGATAGTCTGTCCGTGACCTCCTATGGGAATCGTAGTGCGCGCCGGAAAAATTAAAATTAGATTGAAGTGGTAACCAGTTAAACCAAGTTAAACTGAAGAAGATTTCTAAGTGCTAATCTCGAAGTTAGTGTGTGGTCTAGACAAAGACAATAAGTAGTACGGAAAACAATAGTACGGGAATAATTGTGATAGTACGGTCAGTTATATAAGGCATTGTTAGTGGCAGCCATTGCTAATTTATATGTTGTTCGCATGTTATTATAGCTTAAAGATCTAAACCACCACACGTGGCAAATCGTTAATCAACCCAAATTGTAAAATCATCATTATCTACAAGAAAAAGGTAATTCGCTTGTATAAATAAGTAGTAGTAATTGGAAAGTGACGTCATAAAGGGGGTACTAATTATATCCGCAGGTCCGTTTAGTGGCCTTTTTCTTCTTTTTATGTTGCTTGGCAGGACGGTAATCGCTGGAAGTGGGTTCGGTGGCTTTCCAACGCGGACGGGCATCCCTCACACCTTATCGAGGTCTGTGGACCGACAGTGGGCATTCCATCGCCCGAGCAAACAACCATCTCGTCAACCCGGTAGCAAACAGCCAGCCGACGAATCAGCCATCGCTATTAGCCACACGTGAACCACCTTGTCGCCCCGGTAGCCAACAGCCGGCCGACGAATCAGCCATCGCTATTAGCCACACGTGAACCACCTTGTCGCCCCGGTAGCCAACAGCCGGCCGACGAATCAGCCATCGCTATTAGCCACACGTGAACCACCTTGTCGCCCCGGTAGCCAGAAACCGGCCGACGAATCCGCCATCGCTATTAGCCAGCTGTGTGCCCGTTTCAATCAACCATCGTGTCGCCCGGTAGCCAAAAGCCGGTCGGCAATTCCGTCATCGCATCAGTCACACGTCCGCCCAGCCAAGCAACCCTCTCGTCAGCCTGCCGAGCCGCCATCGCTGTAAGCCACCAGTTCGCTGAGCAAACCTCCTGCAACCAGCATTGTTCTCTGCCAAGCCGGTGGAGCGAACCAGAAGGTCCACGTGTCACCATCGCATCGCTGCCTACGCTGAATCAACGTCCGATCGTCGCCACGACGGTGAGATTGGAGTCTATCCCGTGGATCTATTCACCGATCAAGTGAACGGTCCCCGAAGCAGCTGCTACCGGCAACCATTCGCCGATTCCGGTCCTTGGATGCCGTCTACCAGCGACATCATATGCCCTAAGAGGCCAACGAGTGATAAGTACCCCTACATTTATATGACGTCACTATAGAAAGGCCAACGTAGGCCAATAAATAAGCATGTAAAATGAAACAAGTTGCGTAGGTAGCATATTCTTTCCAGAGCAAGCACTCCCTGAGGTTTCTTCTTCTTTTTGCTTTATTGTCGTCCTCCGGACTCACAAAGGAGTCGTCAAGCCTCGCCCGCAGAGGTCAGGTACTGAGTGTCTTATTTCGGTAAGCTTTTGAGCATTAAATTTTGTCACGATATCTTTTGGCAACCTTTCCGCTTGGTCACAGCAGAGAGCACGTGTCGCGCTACACACGTGTGTATGCTCCTACTGTAGGTGAAGGGTGAA
The DNA here is from genome assembly GCF_024139115.2 of Armigeres subalbatus. Lineage (NCBI taxonomy): Eukaryota > Metazoa > Arthropoda > Insecta > Diptera > Culicidae > Armigeres > Armigeres subalbatus. The sequence goes on from NC_085140.1 coordinate 226,965,891, forward strand.
GGACTAGTGTGTGTGTGTGTGGATCAAAGTTAACGACCCTGTTATTGTCTTCCCTCCCTAGCCTCGCCGTAGCTAGTCACGGGTAACAAATTCTAACTTGGTGCTACGCCGACAATAGTAAACAAGAATTGAAGCACATTGAAGTGTCAGATATTTTATTTTTTTGTGAGAATTTCCCCGCGTGCTGCGTTTGGTTGGCTAGTCACCGGACAGACAAACAGGGCTAACAATACGGATATGGATTTGAAACCAGAGTGAGATTGCCACTTGTGTTGCGCAAAACGTCCGTTAACACACGATTGAGAACGAACTTGTATGTCTGTACTCTGTGCCTAAACTAATGAGGAATCGACTGTTTACTTCGATGACATTTACTTCCAGGGTGCAGCAGCCGTAAAAAGTGTACACTCAGGCAAATTGGCTTTCGAATATCATAATTCTGCCTTTTGGAAATTTGCCACAAGTTTTGGGTTTAAAATTCAAAAGGACTCATTATGAAATAAATTTTCATGATCAATACAAAACATAACATTTTCTTAAGTCTGATTTATGAAATCACAATGAAGCATTATGAACACTTTACGCTAGGCATGAATAAATCCATAACCTCTACCTTATGAATTGCAGAAGTAGCATTTGGAGCCCATAATCACGCCTTATGAATTTCGTAATTCTTATGAAATATCTTAATAAATTCATAATGCGAATTTATGAATTTATTATTGCATTTTCCAATATATTATCGATCCATAATGCTGCATTATGAATTCCTAAATTGAGCATATTGAAAATTTTCTCGAATTTAGACCATGTGCTTAATAGCAGAAAATTAAATATGTAATTAAAATATTTGATTCATTCATGGTTATGTGTGATTTCAAATTCGCGTTTCGGCTTAATCGAGGACATCGAGGGGGTATGAATAAGTGAGCGGTGTCGGACGTGTTTCTAAATCTACATTCGAAGAAAAAATTATGTATCTTATTCGAATTAAAACTGATACTTTGCACATGTAAGTGCAATTGTTATTTCACCGTTGAACACTTATGTTATTCATCGCTGACACTTTGAGAACACTTCAACTTTATCTTTTCTTCAAACCGCCTCGATGTCAAATTCAGCCGCACGACTTGAAAACTTTGCAATATGTGAGAACATGATTCTCTTGACAGAAGCTTCTTCCTTCCGATTAGGGTATATAAAATGAGCATGATGTTTTTCATAAAATGCATTATGATTTTTTTCATTTTAGCTTTGAACAAAGTACCAAAAGGTGCCTTATGAAATTCATTACATGCAACTAATTAACAACATACTTCCCAATAATGAAGTCTAAAGCGCTCAATATGAAAAGCATGAGGGACTTATGTTTCAACCAATTTCAGCAATCTTGTAGATTCATAAGTTTTGCCTTATGTATTTCGTATGTTCATTTGCCTGAGTGTAGACAACAATCTTTCTTGCACCATGTTCACGATACTCAGCGATGCCAGATTGTTTCAACATGAATTCCGTAGATTTGCTTAAATATTTTGGATGACCCAATTCCGGTGATCAGCCACAAACCTGGCAGTTCCACTTCAAAAATTAAGTGACATCCCAGCGACCCCAGTGTACTCACTTCAAAATTTAAGAGATAATTCGATGAAAACAAAAAAAAATAAGTACACCACACTACAAAATTGTATATCTGCTCGGAAGCACCGAATAAAATAAACATTACAGGTTGTGTCAATCTGAATATAGAAAACCAGCAAATAATAAGTTTCATAATCATAATCTGTCGAGCAAAATTGATATGTCTGCTGGTACTCGCATTTGGTTTTTTAAAAGTTAATTCCATAAATAGCATTTTATTTTATGGATCTTAGTCATGAAATATGAGATTTTGTTCCAAAGAAATGTAACAACATAGTGAACCAACGTTGTCCCATATTGAATGACCCGCATATCAGTCTCATTAGGAATTTACATAAGCTGATTGTTCAAAATTTAATTATTTTCCATTGATCTAAATTGCTCAACAGTAATTTATTAAACGAGGAATATCCTGTCCAAATTTCAACAAAAACGTTTCAAATGAATAAAATTTCAATTGAATATTTGGCCATCTGGTGGCTATTTGTTCTAGAATAAAGATGTATCAAGAAACGCACGTAGAAAGTCAGAGACGAATATATTTAAGTTTAGCTTAAATCACAACAGGAACAAATGCTCACCGACGAATACATAAATTTATTTTCACTGGATTTACAGTTAAATGGATTTTGCTGGATAATAAAATAGAATAACTACTGAATAAAAACTGACGACAATAAGCTGGCGTAGTATTCAAGGATTTGTTTTTGGGAAGTATTTATTATCTTTCTTTTCTGGAAATAACTCAGGGAGTTTAAATAGAAACAATTCTGAGAGTTCATGCATGCATCCTTTTGGGAGATCTTCCAGGAATTCCTCAACAAATTCCTCTATAAATTGTTACGTAAGTTCTTCCATGAGTCCTAGTTTATAGTTTATCTAAAAATTATTTTGTGAATTCCTCCAGAAACTACGGAGATTATTTCGTATTTCGAAAACTTCGCAGGTTATTCCGTAATTCATTTTCCAAGAGATGTCCCCGAAGTTTTTCCAGCAATTCTTGATTTCAGAAAACGTTTCAAGAATTTCTAGGTAGTGCCCGTAAATTTTTGAATTTTTTTTTCTGAAATATTTTTGGGAGTTTCCATAAAACCTCCTCCTATGATTTCCAACAAGAGTTCATCCAGGAGAGTTCTTCGAATTTGTGGGAGTATTTCTGGAGGAAATCTATGAAACGAATTTCTGAAAATTCCAGTTTAAAACTCTTAGCAATTTAATAGTAGATTGAGAATCTAAGTAGGTGTTGAGCGGAAAGGATGCAAAAGAAAATTATCCGTCATTTTTTTTTGATGAATTTTCTAGCTTTCCACCTAAATTTAAATTTAAATGTTTTTCGTGTCTGTGAAAAGTGAAATCTTAAAAGAAAACTGCATAATATAACATACCATACGTCACAATTCGATAAAAGGCGAAGATGTGGTACCCGAAGTCGCCGCATCCTAAAGGCCAGCGTGTACATATTTGTTTGCCTCTTACCTACTGTCGGATCTCTACTACCTAATCCGGACATTGAGAAAGCTGCTGCCATCCCAATTCAGCACGGATCTAATGAAGAGCTGCCGACTGATGATCAATGTGGAATGTGTTCAAGGTTGAATCGTAGTCATCAAAACTGTTGCATTTAAATCAAGCGATGGCGCACCTTCTTCAGCAATATTTCCAGCAGGGTTGCTGGTGCTATGGATTTGGTTGATCAGCCGTTTGTTTCGAAAGATGCATAAAATCATCGGAAGTCAGTTTGCATTTGGTGAGATCAATCCTATATTATTTTAAATTCTCTGTTGCCATCTTTTTTAACTATGCCATTTAACTGTCATATCCTTGATCTAATCTTTGATTCTCAATTGATCCTGTTTTCTCCAAAAAATTTTTACTGAATGGCTGCGGTACCTCATACTCAAGCCGACTTTCGCTACAGACGTTGCGTTTGCGCTATGCATCTTGTGTGTGCGTTTTCCATTATCATACTTTTTTCCACAACCATTTTTGTACTCATCACAGGCTAATGCGATTTCGATGATTAGAGTACATGCTCGTAATAATCCAGTCATTTTTTTCTATTGATCTTTGTTATTATTTGCTTTCATATTCAATACGTCAAGCCTTTATGTTTAATAACGTTTTGGTCCATATCTGTTTTTTAGATTTTATTTGTTTTTTTAAATGCCTAATTCTATTATAGTTTTCTCCTTGTTGATATTTTGTAATTAATCTAATTAACAGCTAAGCGTACTTGAGACCTGTCCAAAACTATAGCTATTTTGACTCAACTATTGATCAATCTCCATTTTTTCCCTTCCTTTCTTTTGTTGCTATATGAAATTAAAAAAAATGATATTAATACTAAATACGTACAGGGGATCGTTTGCTGCTATTGCCGCGGATATTGTGGGAGTCCCAGGTATCCGGTTCACGCTTTAGTTAGCAACGGTGGCTCTTCTCGACCTTCTATTCCCTGAGTAATTAGTACGAATAAGGGCGTCCTTGTGAAGTTTTTTCTTCAGAAGTCAATCCTTTTTGTAGCACTAGTCTTCATTACAATAAGGGCACCATTACGTAGCATGAGATATGATCAAATTATTCGTAGTACTACTTGATCAACACCCCCAGCTGAGTGAGGGATAGAAGATGACACACACACACACTTAGTAATTTAATAGTAGATTTATAAAAAAAAATCCTGGTGTATCAGAATAAATTTTTGAAGAAAAGACAAACTATAGTGATTTTGGTGATTTTGAAATGTCCATTGTCATACCACAAACAAACAGACGTAACAGCTTGAACATTTTTCAGAAAAATCCATCGCCCAACTCCTCTACTACCATCTTGCGAGTATGTTACATGAAACAATGTTTCGTATGACATTGTCACCAGAAGGCGCTGGAGCGAAATGTCAAACTCGAAGGAATACGACGCTAGCGCCTCTAGTTGTGAAACGCGCAACCGATCTAATTCCAATTGAGCGTTGAAGTAATGATCGATGGGAATTTCTCTAGTGTTACGTCTGTTTGTCTGTGGTCATACTTATACAAGGAAGAAACAAGAAGAAAAATTTACTTCAAGCAACACACGGTGTAAGCTCAATATATTTATGAAATTGCTTCCCAATCGAGCCTCACACCTCGGGAATTTGGTCCGCGGATTTTTTCCCATGTTTATTTTACATATGCGATGTTTTCGAAATTTTGGCACGAAAAATAAAATCCCGACCCCATTTAAATACCACGGGTACCAATATCCCAATTTTCCCGAGTTGTGAGGCTACCTTTACGAGTATCCAAGGTCTTCAGTAAAAGTCATGATAAAACGTGTCGTTGAATGTCTCGTAGGGGTGTGTGAGCAAGACACCATAAAACATTAACAGACTGATATGGAACAGAGCCCCTATGAATCACCGATAAAAATTAAAACTAAGATAAAAAATCCGTAGATTTCCGAAGAAATTTTCGAATTTCCGTAGATTTTCTCTACGGATCCGTAAATCCGTAGAAAGCATTCAATTCCGTACAGGGTGTTCAATAAGTTCGAATACACTATCAAAAAATGTTTAAAACTTGAGATTAAATTATTTCTTTTTCCGGTTGCATTTCATTGGAAGTATTGTTTATAAGGAACGTTTGTAACATTTCTTTTGGAATGACCTCTATTTTGTACTTCTTCACGAGCTTCAAACGTTTCTAAAACCCATCGCAAGCGGCACGCACGGTCTGCATGGGCATTTCGTTCCAGATTTTGAGAATTACGTCTTGAACTGGTCCAAGTTACTGACCTTGTATTCGTACAGCTTTAACATAATAAAGGACCAAACAAAAAAGCTAAGAGGGTTCAAATCCGGGAAGCTGGGTGGTCGCAATCTTTTGTCCAAAAAGTCGATGAAATTGTCCTCATGTTAGGCTAAAATCACAATTTTCGTGTATAAAGGGTTATCGTCCTATTGGAATACGTAGGGCTCATCTCCGTCTTATCACCGGGCCACTGGGGGCATCAATCGTCCACAAAACCTCAGATTTGAAGTACGCCGCAATGATTTTGAACTTCAAAAACGGCTATTTATGATGCCCCAATCCATTTTCAACGCGCGTAATAAACAAACAACAAGTGACAGAATGTCGACACCATACACATCCGATAGCTTATACACAGACAAACAGACGTAACAGCTTGAACATTTTTCTGAAAAATCCATTGCTCAACTCCTCTATCACCATCTTGCGAGCATGTTACACGAAACAATGTTTCGTATGACATTGTCACCAGAAGGCGCTAGAGTGAAATGTCAAACTCGAAGGATTCCGACGCTAGCGCCTCTAGTTGTGAAACGCTCAATCAATCGAATTCAAATTGCTCGTTAAAGTCGTGGTCGATGGAATTTTCTATAGTGTTACGTCTGTTTGTCTGTGGCTTATATATACCGCTAACGCTGACACCAAAACTAATACAGAATATGTACATTGGGCTTACAAACACAATGATCAAACATTTGTATTCGAACTTATTGAACACCCTGTAGATCTACGGAAATTTCCGTAGATCTGGCATCGCGTCGATACTCGTCACTAAGTGGCAATACCGGCGTTTCTATCTGTGTAGTTAAACCACAGAGAACAGACATGGATGCTCGAACAAAATTTCGGTAAAAACGTGTGTAAAGATTTAAATCGCACTTCAGCGCCGCCAACGCAGGCTGCCCGACAAAAAAACTCAATCTCACTGAGTGATGGCGTTGGCATACACTAAGCATACATACACAAAGTAGTGCTGCCACCTAGGAGCGAGCCTAGGAGCAATTCGGAATGAACACTAGCGCTAAAAAGTAAAACACGGCAAATTTTGCACATATTTATCAGCACACTAGCACCGCGCAACGGGGGCATAACGACATACTGCAAAATGACCGGTATAAACTTTTACACAAGTACGCGAATGAAGATGAACGTCTGTTCTCTGTGGTTGAACCTGCTACCTGCTACTCTATGTTTTGAGATTTTCACAAGGAAGAATGGTAGTTGGAAATCGATAAAATGTATGGAAAAATCAGGTATTTTGCAAATTTATGGAAAATGGTGGTGTTTTAGAAGAGCGATAAGGAATGAAGCATGAGGTGAAAAAATTATCTCCTGCACTTAGTTTGCACTATTCTCTATAATGAATTTTCGCTTTTACTACCATTGAAAAAACGCCATTTCTTGCATTAATCGTTTTGACTGGTACCTGGTAACATAATTTGTATAGTGAAAATGTCTATCTACTGTGATGAAAATGTCTGTATCACCACTAATGTGGTGAAAATGTATATCTACTGTTTATTAAACTATAGATGGCACTGGTGACAGGTGACTAGAAATATAATCTGCAAATCAAAAATGTCTAATAAGAAATATGTAATCTCCTGTTAAATTGTTTTCTAATTTGAAACTTTGGCATCAATCAATCAATGAAATCATTTTTCAAATTCCCGATTCAAACGGAGAGCTCCAAAGGTGTAGATCTTGTTTTGAAGCATAAATTTGTTGTTTCATCCGTTAGGTTAAGTACAATGTACAACCGAAAACTTCCTAGATGGGGCAAGGTTTCGAATGCACGATAACCGTCAAAAAATCCCTTTCGGCAGGTTATTAGCGTATAAAGTTTGCTTTAAGAAGTAGAAGAAGAAGCAGAAAAATAATATTTGAAAAAATGCACAGAAAAGCATACGAAGAAATTAAAAAAAAAATCATAAGTTCTAGAAGCTATTTAAATAAAAACGGTAGTTGGACTTTTCTTATATTGTATACAAAAACACATCATTTAGTTTTAAAATTCTTTTTTGTGATATTGCACTCTATACACCGTATAAGAAAAATCCATCCCCGTACTGCTAACATTGCGCAGAAGCACAAACGAAGTTTGGAAACATCATACCTTGTCTTAAGACACCATTCATTCGTGGAAGATATATACTCAAAAGCACGCACTCGACGGTGAGTATATATGTAGGTACATATTATATGGATACTTTTCTTAATTGATTATCCTTGAATATAATTCGGGAAACAGAATCTTATACTGAGGATAAACTTGTACAAGGCGACATGGAAATCAAGGCTATCTTCGATGAAGAAAACAATTAGGAAGCACTCTATTCAAGATTATTTTATCATGGCTCGAATATTGTGCCTTGCAACAAAATGGCAACTTTCGTGATCATTTTCCAAGGCTCTCATACATGTGTCAATTTTTTTCGCAGTACAAATAGCATATGTTATCAATGCATTTAACGCTAGAATCCACAACGTGGCAGCCACAGGTGGGTGGCACGCCGCCATGTTTTTGCAGCCAACATCTCAGTGTAAAATTCATGATAGTATGTGTTTTGTTTACAAGCATCACATTTGATTCTCATTAGGATACAGAACTGTCAGTGGGATACGGTCGCGTAATGTTGGCTGCAAAACAAACCTACACGCTTAGTTCAGTTCACCCAAATATGGGTGAACATTACCCATAATCAGGAAAAAGTGCACATACGTATTTATGGGTGAAATGCCATTTACCCATATTTGAGTAAAAGTAGTTCATAGAAATATTGGTAATGTTTACCTATTTATGGGTACACCATTATAGGTGAAATTCACCTAAATATGGGTATTATTTTTTTGTTTGGTGATTAGTCACATTGAATAAAATTCATATTTCACGTAATAAAAAAATAATAAATATAAATATTTATATTAGGCAAATTATTTTATTGCATGAAATTAATATTATAGATTTTTCATGTAATTCATTTGCCGGAAGCCTGAATATTGCTTCAATACAAGCAGCTGCGGGAGACATCTTTTATAACATCTGATGATAGCAATTCCAGCCGAACCGGAACCTCGACCGGAACATCCCTCAGCTTCTCATCACTGCGGTGGAGGAAACATCAATCGCAGCAAGCACCGGATCACAAGTTAGCTGTGCGAAATTTTGACGCAATACAATTCCTGAACTGGTGATGGTATCTGAAGATGATGTTGCTGGATACATTGATGAAACGACTGGCCGTACCGAAATCTGAAAAATATCAAAATCGAATTGTTATTTAATTCATCGAATTTAAAATATTTCTGCTAGGGTAAGATAGTTAAGGAGTTGCATATTTTTTTCAATAAGTGTATAAACTTTTCTCAACTAGTTTTTGAGAAATGATTTTGAAGCAGAGGTGGGCGAAAACTGGAGTCAAAGGATTTATAAGGCACCCTACCCAACCTACCAATCTAATAAAAAATCTGCCATCCGGATGTTGTTTTTGTACCAAGAGCTGCTGTTTGATGGGCATCAAGAATATAACTCCTCCTTGGCTTACGCTCCATTTCCCTCTGGCGACGCCCCTGTCAGTCGGTCGATCGGTCCGACTGATTTTTTCTCATTTCGCTTTTTCCTACCTGTTCTTCTTTTCGGCCACTTCCGGGAGCGACAAGACGAACCAGCATGCGAATTGAACTGAACATCGAGAACATCTTTACGTTGGATGATTCTGACGTCCGGAAATGATTTTTACGTTCGGTAGATCTTTTAGCAACAGATCGTGGACGAGAATTTAAGCTAAGTCTATATCTTGGATGCCAGACTGCCTGGTGCCATCAATGCTCCACCCGCACCGAAGTAGTCGTTAAAGAGCCAATTGTTAAATGCTGCGCAATGGGGCCCTATTGATTGGGAATCAGCAATCTTCTCGGGACATCCGCGGAGCTCCCAATGGCAAAACAATGATGGTCGTTTTCGCATTTATTCCGTAGCACTGGTGGTAGGTTTCAAGAACGTAATAAACCGGAGTCAGAGACTCGCAGTTGTGAGAAAGTCTCCACCGATGGTTCAGGAGCTAGTCCTCTTTCTCATAATATAGCGTCGATCATCACTTGTGAGGTTGACATCCGACAGGAGCTCAAAATGATCGGAACTGGTTAAGAAAAGCTGTGTGAAGAAAATGGGTGGTAATTAAATAAATATATATCAATTTAACTGAAAGAAAACAAAATATTTACCTCACATCAAGAACTGCACTCGGAACTACATAAATACTCGTCGATTGTCACTATGTATTGAGCATAAAACAGAGAATTTTACAAACTACTGCGACTGCCGGTGGTCCTCAGTTCGTATTTGTTATGTTTATTTTTTCACCCAAATATGGGTAAATGCGATCACTCATATATAGGTAAGGTCAGTTTCTTCAGAATATCAGTAAATTTAACCGATTTTTTAGGTAAAGTTTACTAATAATATTGGTATAATTGCATTTACTCATATATGAGTGAAGCAAGTACCCATAAATAGGTAAATCAATCTAAGCGTGTATTGTGTGAGATAGGGATGCCACCGGGCTGGGCAGCCAAATTTTCAACAATATTAAAGTTGCTTTCTTTCTGGAGGTACCTATGTTCTTCTTAGGCGACTATCTGGGGCTTATTTTTCGTTGCGACTAAAAATAAGCGGAGGAGTAGATTTTACATTACATTTTACATTACTAACAGTGAGTTTTTAGAACTTAGTCCATTACAAATATTTAATTTAAATTATGTCCTACTGGTCTCCGGCAGGTCAAACGAGGATAATAAAAAAATAAATACTAAAACGAAAAAAATCTAAAAACTCCCCGGGTTTGTTAAAGAATGTTTTGCCAATCCTCAAAAAAATCCAAATTTTTTTTTCGTTGCCGCCTCAAAATATTATTTTTGAGCAAAAAAATCCGAGGGGGAGACATAATTGTTTTCAAATGTTTGTTTCGGCCTTATTAAAATAGAAATTAAGGAAATCTACAGTTTGGTGCCCAGAATCAGAATTCAAAATAAGTATTTTTTGTACAGATATGTATGAAAACATTGTTAGAGGAACATTTTGAATTGAAATTCAGAAAAACTAAAATTAAGCTCATTAATTGGTGAGAAAGTTTTTATCGACTGTAGTGACATCTATTGTAGAAAAGCAGGATAAAAACTTTTTAGACCGTTTTCATACATTCGACCATATTTACAAATCGCACGTATGTGAATATACGGGATGACAAAGGAGAATCAACAAAAAATAATCATTTCATAAAACGTATCTTATTTGTGATAATTTAGCTTGAATTTGTTATACATGGAACATGTAAATGCATTTACACCAAACTTGTTGCATGTTATGACAACATATTTTTAATTAGTATACAAACTTGTTTTGGTCTAAATGAAAGCTTATTGAATTGTATACAAAATAAAGCTGTTATGCTGTGCAATTGAATGCATAAAAATAATGCCATCTGGTGTATAACTAAAATTTGAATATCACATTCTGTTTCTTCTTTCTTTTAAAGACATTTACTTATTACTTTTAATATTAATATTACTTGTTATTTTGAGCAAGCCAACCAAACCCAAAACCATATACGTTAGTGATTTTTGTAAATATTTTGTTTTCTCCTTTATACTGCTTGTACATGTTGGTAAGACTATGAAAGTCATATCAATTCTCGGTAAAGGTGATATACTCATGGTAAAAACACAACAGTTCAAATAAATGTATAGTTTTTTATTTAATCTGACATTTATAATAACCTGTACTACAGCTCCTGTAGAATACTGTAATATGTGTTATTTACGAGTCTTCAAAATCCACCGCTAACTAACCTTATTCAATAAATTATTTTATCGGATTAAAATGATATGTACAACGTTATTCTTCGTTTAAGGAAAGATCCACAAAGTACGTCGCTAAAAAAACACCCTCCCCCCTTCTTCAAACTTTTTATATTTAACCTCTAGAATATGTGGTTCGGCCCTTATTAACGTCTTACGTAGATGTTGTTTTATATTTCATCTTGTTATATTATGTTATACGAATGTGGCCGTAAAAGTGGAGTTCCTTAACACTGCGAAAAGTGCTATAACACTGATTGGTACATTAACCCTCAATTTCTCCAAATTCAGAAATCAATTTTCATTTTGTTTAAATGTCTAGAAATTAAAAAGTACCTTGAGTTTGAGTTACCGCCATTTTTATTCAGCATTCATATTAATATCAAACTAATTTGTTCTAGTTATGTTTTTGATGTACACTTCGGAACTTTGGTATAAAAGCAAGATTTAGCTTTTATAGCTAAATGTTTCTGATAAGATTATTTTTTTCTAATTAGAATTAAGTTAAACTAATTACTTCTTTGCATACCAGATGGATCTGTTGTACTGAAAAATTTTAAGCGTAATGCCATCTTGTGAGGAAAATTTTAAGAAATCTTTAGTTACTTTCATATTCCCGGGAACTTAAGCTTTTGGAATAGGTTTTTACATGTTAGTCAAATACCGTTTAAATTCAACAGATAATAACTTCATATTTGTGTTTCGTTTTCATATTTGAAATATTTAACCATAGGGTTAACATAAGGAAAACTCACTCAGTTGCATATGTATACAAATTTTAAATAAACATATCAAATTTCATATTAAATAATAAAAATAAAATATTATATGTTCAATAAACAGATTCCGCAGAAGTATAAATTTCAAATTAAATAATTTGTGTGTATATAGGCTAACTATCAAACTTGAAATGAATGATGCCCAAAATGTAATTAAATAGTTTTACATTTGAATATTATCAATAATGCTTCTATTCTAAACACAAGTGTTATACGTATGTGAGTATGTATTTGGTTCGAGGCATGATTTGCCAAATTTGAACTCCTGCTACAATGTTCTATGAGTCTGCAACAGTAGCAAGCAGTACCTCATTGGCCAAACAATGCTCCCGCCTCTGACTATAATATAAGTAACCATAATTATAGCAACGTGCTATAATTATTTATTCTTGCCATAATTTTATAAAATAATTCATGGACCTTATCATGCGCCATCTATTGATTGATTATTTATAATTTCAAAACTCAAGCTGAATCAAGCTTTATTCCTCAGTTATCAGCTAAATTGAACTTTGAAATGAAAGCTTTTCACTGGCCATATGCTTTTCTAATATAATTATTCATCCCTTTTATGACCCCACTTTGTGCAGTTGCGCTGTGCTTCCTTTACAAGCGAAGCTGACTATATTTAATATAGTTTTTCCATCTGATCAGTTGAGTCAACGACTCTACGCGATTCAGACGTATAAACGTGGTCGGGTTCTGAGACAGGTTTTGCGCGTGTTGTTAAGTTTTTTTTATTGTATTAGGATTTATAAACAAAGGTTCGTATGTACTCATATTTCATGTTCTATTGCTAGTTTTTGTGCTTTCGCCAGCAATAATATATCAAATAGTGAAGTAGCAAACAATGCAAATTACTATCACAGAATAATTCATGAATACATATAGCCCTATTTCGAAAATGCTTATGCTTCGAAGAATGCATCGCATTGAAAGACACGATTCGTTTGAAAAGTTGTTTATTTCGTAATAAGACCTATCCCACGAACAAGTATTAAGATATGCACCATCCTGCATCTTGTTCAGGTTTTTCAGTTTCAAAAGTTTCAAAATATTAAGCAGTTACTGCTGGGCTGTTGGTCAGTTGAAAATAGTATATAATGTTGAGCCAAATCGAACGTTATTAATTCCATTCAATTTTTCCGAACGCAGTGACAAGGAATGTGGCGCATAAAACATTGATCGGTGCACATCGAGCAAAACATTATAAAACTCATTTTTACGTACAGATAATATAAAATTTATTTGTATATCTTCTATATAATAAAAATGAAATGGTCTGTGTTCGTATCCGCATAACTCGAAATCGGTTAGATAGATTTTTTTCATTCTTTCAGCAGATATTTTCGTTATCGTTTCCGACGGGTTTATATGATATTTCCTTATGCGAAAATCACGAGTAATGATGAGCAAATGGTTAAAACTGAAATAAGAATTTGTAATGTAAAAATGTACATAGAATTTGGTTCGACATCTTTTATTAGTTGGAACAGCTGTGGAAACTAGCGCATGGATGTATAGCGATTTATTGAAAAAAAATTTCGGTTCAATTCCAGTCGAAAATCATTTTTTTTGTAATGCTTCCATGGACCTTCTCTTCCTCCTAATAAGACTAGGTTATTTACAAACATTGAACTTAAAGAGTATCTGTCGATTTTCGGTCGAGTACCTATCATGATTGTCTAATTAATTAGAAATACATTGCTGACCCAATTTAATCATTCCCCGATTTTGCCTACCCCCGATTTTAATACGTTTTCGAACCGAGTTGGACTTTGAAATTTCTAAAATGTCTATTCTATTGACCACCACTCCTTTTTGAGATTTCTAGACCCCCCCCCCCCCCCCCTTCCCCTCTGTGTCTCGCTTTTTTGTATACACCTGTGTTCAGAATAATAGCAGCGGAGGCCGTTTTTCATACAAAATGGTCAACTTTGACAAGTTGTAACTTTGTACCCCGATGACCGATTGAGCTGAAATTTTGGCAGTGAACTACAAATATGATGAATTTTACACATACTACGTACCAATTTTTTTGAATGACGCGTTCAAAAATTACGCACTAGGTCAAATTGTTCAAAAAATAGCAGTTTTTATTTTTGTTATATTGGCCAATTCAAATGTCAAATTCAACAATTTATATTTTTTAAATTATAAACTTAGTGTCTCGCAGCACCTGAATTCAAATTGATAACATTCCAATCAATTGTTTTATTGATATTTCCAAAACAAAAACTGCTATTATTTTGAACAATTTGACCTAGTGCGTAATTTTTGAACGCGTCATTCGAAAAAAATGATACTTAGTATGTGTAAAATTCATCATATTTGTAGTTCACTGCCAAAATTTCAGTTCAATCGGTCATCGGAGTGCAAAGCTACAGCTTGTCAAAGTTGACCATTTTGTATGAAAAACGGCTTCCGCTGCTATTATTCTGAACACAGGTGTACCTATCATATGTACTGTCAAAACATCTTAGAATCCCCCCCCCCCTCCTAAAACCTGTGATGTCATTTTTGAACGACCCCAAATACCTTTCCCCGTCATTAAGTGATTAAATAAATTTTGTTCATTATGAATCATTTTTTATGTCTGTCAAGGCTTTCGTGAGGCAAGGCTTCATATACCTATGTGATGTTAACTAAATAATTGAAAATTTTTTCTCCGACTTTGTCAAATTTTATCATCCTAAAATTTACCAGGGGGGCTATAGAAACGGAATATTATCGCAAATAAATTGCACGAAACAGTATCTCATTTTTATGTTATCACTTCAGTAATACTTGTAAGTACCAGCTTTAAGGGAGTTATCTTCAAATAATATCGATTTAAGGTGATACAATCAAGCCATGTGGTGAATTTCAAATTCACCACACGGTTTTCTACTCCTATTATCAAAAGTTCAAATCTAGCGTAATAATTTTCGTACAATGCTGAAATTAAAGTCGATTGTTTAGCATGAGTAAGCCAGCGATCTACGGATGTTTCATCCCCATGTGCGTTGTGGTTCTCTTAATTCGTGCTCTTGAAAAATCAGTAGAAAAAGCACGTGGTTTCCAAGATGGCCGAATTGTGGCTTTGTTGTATAACCACCTTAATTTCTCATTCCTCAATTAGGCTTTCAGCGATCGTGTACGTACACGCACGTTTCACTCACACTTTTACTCGGTTTGTTTGCAACCACGAGCAGCTGTCACGGCAAAATCAAATGGGATTGTTTGCAACCACGAACCTGCGTTCGTGTTGGTGAGAAATGTCGGCGAGACCCTAATGTAATAAAACGTAATACGCTTGCGTTACAAAGTTAATTTATAGATACTTCCGAAGAAAGAAAAGAAGAAAGAAAAGCAAAAAAATGATCAATGGGTCGTCCAAACCAAGATTTTTTTATGTACAGGTTATCCGACTTCGTCAGTAGATGGGAATAACCAGCGCGGGGGGGAAACATACATTTTCAGTGCAAAACGTAAACAAACGAGCATAAATTCCATACAAAAATCCAAGATGCGTGAGTTGGGGATATTGACAAGTCGGATAACCAGTACATAAAAAAATCTTGGTCCAAACATAGTTCGAACGAATTCTTACTAGAATACTAAAACAAAAGTTCCAGTTAAGAAACTGCTATGAATAAATTAGAATCTTATTGGATAGGGAAAGTTCTTGTTATGTCATAGTGACGTTCCCTGAAATATCTTACAATGCCATCTATAGTTAATTTAAAAAAATATGATACTCACCACATAGTATGATCATTCCAACATTAACGAGTGACACACATACTGAAACAGTTCTAAGCGCTAGAAATCATTTAGGATGCATGCAGCAATCGTCACCATACCTAAGCACAACAATTTAAAAAGTAATAGGAATGTGGGCGGTGCAGATGTATCCTTTTTGCTCCAAATGTGAAAACTGCATTAATCTTTGCAATTTTACCTAAAATCGCTTCATCCAGTAGAAACGAATGTATCAGTTTTTGCAATATTTCCAACTTTTATTCCCAATAGGTACCCTTGTTTTCTTAAGGGATTGGATCACTGGTGTGGTAATTGGAGCAAAGGAAAAATTAAACAAGCTGAATTTTGACAACTTTGATTGAAAGTGTTATCGTATCATATGAAGATGATTCAGTGGCCTGAGCATGTTTTGTGGTAATTTGATGTGTAATTAAGCTTATAATGCACTAGTGTGACGATTGATGCTATAGCTACAAACAGGTATCTACCTGTCGTTTTAGTTATACCTTATTCACCTTTCTCAGGATTTTATTGAATTTTAAATCATAACTGCCATTTGATTGCAATTATAATCAGATTCTTAGACCCCATAAAACGTAAGGTATGTTTTTGGGTGCTGCCATAGAATGCTGGTCAATTGCAAATAGGACAAATAATAACATTCAAATTGGTCAAATTATCATAAACCAGAACATGTACATATATACAAAAGCGTAAAATACATATACATAAAGCTCAAAACAACGTAACCAAAATTGCATCGTATAGGAAAAATAATATGTTTTGAAAACTAAAAAATCAGAATCTCTACCCTTGTCAGTAGCATAAATCGTTACAATTTTTAATTTACAAAATATCAACTTAAAATACCAGAATACATAAATACCATATACATAAAGCTCAAAACAACGTAACCAAAATTGCATCGTATAGGAAAAATAATATGTTTTGAAAACTAAAAAATCAGAATCTCTACCCTTGTCAGTAGCATAAATCGTTACAATTTTTAATTTACAAAATATCAACTTAAAATACCAGAATAACGTAATTGAAATTCGCCGACACGGAAGTTCCGAGATAAACCGGATTTTAAGGCTGAGTCGAGATGAAGAAATAGCCCCACGGTTATATTATTAACGCTCATTTGCACGTAACTCATGTAGTGCTTATTGCTTCATTAAAACATACTTAAAAATACAGCAATGAGTTATACCACTTCACCTCCGCTTCAAATGCGAAACTCAAGAAGACGCTAACAACTTACTGCTATCACAAAAATAAGAAACAAGCCTATTTACTTTTTATTTTTTGAATGATGATTATGAGCGCTTTGAGATGAAAGTCCGGAACAATTATTCTAATTTACTAGTTTCTTGAAATCTTGGATAAAATCCGTTTATATAACTATCGTATTTTTGGAAACGGTTGTAAAAAAAAAAGAAAAAGTGTACATGAAGAAAAACATTGCACTGTTCCTTTCTATTTTAAGACAACATCAACGCGATATAAGCGCTGAACCTGTGCATAATACCAGAGCATTTTATTTTAATTATCAATGATCAACTTGAACAAAAAAATGGGCTTTCGAAACCATACACGTCATTTGGTTGTCTTATGTTTTAAGCAATAAAAATTCATATATCGAATCATTTCAGTATGAAAATACAAAACGTATGAATTTAGATGCCCATTACGCTACTTGGACATTGATCATTAATACTCCTTCACGATTTTCAAATTGTTTCTATTAATCACAATTCGCGAGAGTACACATTTATCTACATATAACCTTGGTAATAATTATATAAAGGATACAGCAAAACTCCACATACTGAGCATATTTATAATAAGGGAAAAGTAGAATTAATAGAAGCGTTATTTTGTTATGCCACATTCTAACCAAATCGGTTGAATTTCTATATGTATTTATTTAATATTGGTATTTTACATATAAATTCAGTTGTGTATTATTAAATAACAAAAATCCACAGCTCAACGTAAGAAATAAGACATAAATGCTCTCTCCAATGCGCTCTTTTTCATTATCATAACCACTGGTGAAGATCTAAATGAATAGTTTTTATTTTCGTCATATTGTGACATTTAAAACAAATAAAAAATTTATACAATTCTGCACAAATACACACGGCAAAAATGATAACATTAGAACACATCATGACCAGCAACCGCTGAAACCGTCAAAGCTTACATTTGTTTTTGCAACTTATGGATAAAGTATGGGGTCTCTAGTGAGCATTGCGAGCAAAGGCGTAGGATTGTCAATCCGGGAATGGCGAGTCCGATTTATGGTCTGGTCTAGCATGGTTGGGAAACATTCTCGATTAGTTACATAGGTATTTGCATTGTACTTGCCCCACAAAATACATATTTATGCAGCTGGAATGTAAAGATAGGCTGAAGAAAAAAGAAGATGAAGAAGAATGAGGATAAAGCATTAGGGAAACCCCATGATAAGGGAAGATCCATTAATTACGTAACGCATAAATTGGCCATTTCAACCCCCCTCCCCACTATGTCACACATTTTGTATGAAGCCTCTAATTTTTTGTATGGATTGTCACACTTCGGACATCCCCCCTCCCCCTCTAGGCGTTAGGTAATTTATGGATGCTCCCTAACTACCTGTTCTTTTCCCACGATTCTTTGGTTGTGACATGCGACATAGGGGAGAGCGGTCCAAAATGCACCCCTTAATCTTTTTCGATGTTTTCGCCCATATAAACTAAAATACCCAACCATTTCAACATATAGGTGCAAAATTTACAAACCCAGCTACATTTCACAATGATCTCCTATTCAAAACAATAAGGTTTTCATGGCTTCCGAACGCATTTAAAAAATGTTTCAAAAATAGACCTCGGGCAAAACGCCCGAATGGTGGTCTAAAATGACTCAATTGCATGTAAACTGATGGTAAACGCATGGTTGTTTGTTTTTTCTTAATGGATTGAACTACAATCTTACGGATGTGGTGGAAGAATAGAAAATCGTTAAATTTGAGTGAATATGAAAGGGATTCCGCTAAATTTTTTCAATGGAGCTCAATTATGGATAACTAATTATGAACTGTAATGGTAATATTCGTTCATAAATGTACTACAACAGATTATATGAGTAAGACCATTTTGCCCCAGGGGTGCATTTTGGATCGTTCTCCCCTACAGTTTAATGTATTTGTAGGCACATCTAGTCCTTTATCATTTTAAGAACGATTCAGTTCTTCAGTCCTCAGGTGCATAGTGTTAGATTAGTTGTGTTTTTGCTGCAGAAAAATGTCAACGAAGAATGAGAAAGGTAAACTACAAACTTCTACATCGGGACCGATTTGGGTGCAACTTTTTACATTTTTTCATGGATCCCGTAGAATGCAAGCAGGTATCAGTAACGTGTTTCGTTCATAAAACTCGCAAAAAAAATCATTTTTACTACTAAAGCAAGCATTTTATAATGATGTAGCCAGTATGCCTATTATGGCCACTCCGGGTCAGTACTACGCAACGTTGAGTTTGTGTTTATAAGTGTTCCGGTATTTCCATTTGGTTTATATGTTCTATTTCAACCTGTTTCTTGGGCCTATTATGGACTACCCCTTGTGTGCTAGTAATGGACCCTTTAACGTATTAACATTTACTAATTTCCCAGTCCATAACAATTGTATTGCACTGCTGTCCTGATATATAAAGCGACTTCATCCGACGGAAGTTTGCAGGTAATCGTCAATTCCAGCGTTCAATATGGGGTTTTGTTCAGCGGATCAATTATACGCACAGAGTCCATTACTTGCACTCACTTCCTTTTTGGAATTTTGATTTATATCTTCTATTGCAAATATTGGATTGATTATTTATTAGGAACAGAAACCTTCACTTCTATAATATTCCAATGTATAAGTGGTTTCAATTGCGAATGAAAGAGATACACAGTTCGCAGATACACAGTTTTGCACGAGCAGCATCTGGCTTACGAGTATGTATCGGTGCTAAGGAGCAGGTAAAATTGAACGAAAATAGGAGCCTTCCGAACAAACTCAACTTAACTGTAATGATGCGATATGCAACGAGAGCCAATCTTTTTTCTCTTTGAGATTTTTATGTTTGCGGAAAATAGGCTATAGGGTAAGGGAGGTATTTTGGACCACCAGTTCGACGGCTCATATTTTGGACCACTGAGTGCAAACTCCTTTTGGTGGTCCAAAATAAGAGCTCCCGTAAGGGTTGTCCAAAATACATTCTTTACCCTATGTCCTATTATCAGTAACATGTTCAAAATAGACAATTTCGGCTTGATCAGTAATCTGTATCATCTTTTAATGCTATCATGCGAGCTCAAAGCTGATTTTTTTTTAAAATGATAAATAGAGCAATGTGCACTCTAATTCTTCGTTTTTTCCTTTCTTGTACAAACAAGTTGAACCGAAAAGATATCGTCTCACTCCAAAAACGAACTTTTTATTAGAGCCTCGGAGACCCATATTGTTTCATATCATTAGAATAAGCTAAGCAAATGTCTGTCTATCCGTTTTTTCTCGCACCAAGTTGCATTCCACAGCAGCTGAAGCCTACACCCAAAAAACAAATCTGACAATTATTGTATAAAATCTGGGCATATACAATTCTGTAAGCTTTTTATACAAATATTGTTTTAAAATAATACAAATCTGTAAGATTTCAATACAACAATCGTATTAAAATATTCCGAAATTGTATATGCCCAATTATTATACAGTTTCTGTAAGGTAATTGCAGAACTGGATTAAAATCTGCCAAAGATAGAAAATATGCTTCAGAGAACTGTTGCAAAACAATGCGAAAAACGTTAACAGATGCAAATGAAAACTATTTTGCATTTCAAAGATCACTGTAAGATAACTTTGAAACTTCGAAACTGGAACGAATCAAATGCATTGCACTTCAGTTAGTTCTACTATCTCAACTTTACTGCATTTATCAGTTCCGAGAGAGGCGTTAAGCATGGCAAATCAATAAATTCGTTACTTTCACTTGCGAGCACACCGCCCTGACCGAACAACCACACGAAATCCATAATAAGGAGGCTAGACCTTCTACAACTCTTGGTTAGCTGAACAATTGCCATTCACATTGGGCTCAAGTGTTGCGTTCAAGGCAAATGCGAAAGAAAAAAAAGCGAAGAGAATTATGCTTACCTCATAGAACAGTGAGACACATAAAAATATATATTTCAGCGATCTTCACAAACGACTAACAGTTTGATGTTGGGCTTAAAGGCGATACTGCCTTGACACAATGACCTTGCATTCGCTTTTTCTCGTACAGTGAGGAGTCAACGAGAAGAATTGAACATTATATGCAACGATGGTCGTTGGATGCAGGACCGTAAAAAATGAATTTGATCTTTGACGTCAACTTCAAGACACATGTTTTTGACGCACTGGGGCAGCTTCAATAAGGCCTTCATTTGCAATACAATGTCCGAGCAAATAAATGATTAATCAAGTGCTCCTATATGCAAGATGCTGAGATTGATGCAGTTATGAATAGCACATACTCTGCCGACGAAGAAGGTCAATAAGCAGCATCAAAATTAAAAGTGTTGGGTAAATTTCGTGAACACCGCAAGATACAGCCGTAGAGTAGTCGAGTAACTCACTTACGCCCGGCGAGACAAATAGCTTGAAATCATTGCACAATTGAATTAAGTGGCGCATTTAGCAAAGTGCCAGCATCTGGTAATTGAAGATCGACTTTGCGGTCCGAGTGCTGTTTTCTTATGTAATTAACAGTACACAAACGTGCAAGCCAAATACACAAAAAAAGCTTTATATATTTGTCATTGAAAAACCGATTGCTTTTTTAATTAAGTCTATTGATTTGGTGTTTTGACAAATAGTAAAATATTTAATGCAACATAATCACATATATATATATATATATATATATATATATATATATATATATATATATATATATATATATATTAATTGATAGCTTTTCTATCCCCGGCATTTGCATGAATATGTATCTTGGCATTTGCGAGCTATTATTCGTAATACATCGAAGAACCCTTTCTGGTTACAAGAACCAATTCGATCAATGTCTCCGTTAGTTTAACAAGGTTAGTAATGTTTTAGATGTTAATATGTAGTATAATAGAAATTTTTATATGTAGGAAAATGTAACACAAAGATATCGTAAGCTACATAATCTTTCAAATAATGCAAAATCAAAAAACATGAAGTATAGGACAATATTGGTTGCATGATTAATGCAAATTTATCGAATATGCAAATTTTACTAGAAATATTATTTGTATTCAAATTAGCAGAACGTTGATTGAGTTCAGAACATTTGTTTTCATACGTCATTTTTTACAGCACCGCACTCATTATCGTTTTACGGAAATGCGAAAAAGTTGATGAGATGTGGAAAAAATATAGAAGATCCTACTTTTTCCACATCTCATCAACTTTTTCGCATTTCCGTGATGTTGAAACTATCCCAGGAGAAATATTTTTCTTTCTATATAAACACAGCTGATTTGAAGACGAATCGATTTATCCGTTCGTGAATTATATTGCCTCAAAGGAAATGTAAACTCATCTTTATAAAGAAAGACTAGCTGTATGTACGTGGTCTTGCCCGGAAATTCCAGTTTGATTCGTCGTGTTTTTACAATTGGAAAATTAAAAAACCTGATTAATCCACCCAACGGTGATGGTACCTTTCTCATGAATTATAAAAAATAATTTTTTGGCCATTACTTTTGAGCCTATAGTCCGATACGGCAAATTTTCAATAGGGAACAATGCCTTTACGTATACTTAGTAGCCCTCTTTAGCCTAGCGGTAAGATACGCGTCTATAAAGCAAAACCATGCAGAGGGTGGCTGGGTTCGATTACCGGTGCCGGTCTAGGATCACTCGCTTCATCTGCTGCCCATCACTACGAAACCAACTCCATGCTCTGCTTTTCCGCCGCCGCTGTGATAGATGTTATACTTGAATGCAGTATTAGTCGTGGGGTCCACGTTCACTCCAACCTTCTGCAGTTCGCGAGCTAGAAGGCTCACTCGTCCAGGTTCATTTACGGTCCTGACATTCCAGGTACCGAGTTTCCAATCATAGTACTTATTTCGTTACCGGGATGGTTGCCAAAAGTAATGGTCTCTTTTTCTTCTTTCTCCATTTTTCGTGGTATTTGAGAGGCTTCAGTAAGCTACCTTACCGGGGCCGCTGCCACCTTAGGTATAGCTGACGCGATACAGCATTTCGTTAATCAGCCGCTGGGTACCAGACAGACGCTGTTTGAGCCCCACCTCCTGGTGAACAGACGCTCGAGGCGTACCTTCTCACTCTAGCTTATGTAAGGACAACAGTGCGCAGGCTGCACTACCAGCTAAGTCTTCTTCTTCTTATTGGCATTACATCCCCAGACTGGGACAGAGCCGCCTCGCAACTTAGTGTTCATTAAGCACTTCCACAGTTATTAACTGCGAGGTTTCTAAGCCAAGTTACCATTTTTGCATTCGTATATCATGAGGCTAGCACGATGATACATTTATGCCCAGGGAAGTCGAGACAGTTTCCAATCTGAAAATTGCCTAGACCGGCACCGGGAATCGAACCCAGCCACCCTCAGCATGGTCTTGCTTTGTAGCCGCGCGTCTTACCGCACGACTTAGGAGAACCCCCAGCTAAGTACACAACCCAAAATAGGATCTGAATCCTACACCAAATTGAGCTATGTATACAACGGCTTGGCAGTGAGATGCAACAGCGCAAAACAAGATGTAAAACGCAATAAAAACACATTTGCGGGATTTGACTGATGGACCAAAATCTTATAAGGAAACCTCGTCTCATCTCGCAATGGGCAACACATTGGACATTTCTCTCGGGGCACAGAGAGATCGTCAGTTATTTTAATCTGTTGGATGTGTTTACTGTTTATTAAAAAAAAAGAATAGGCTGTTCGGCCACATTGAGAGTTGTCAACTTCTCTCCACGAACAGCCTAGATAGCCGTGTGGTGTCGGCAGCTGGTTATCTGGCTAAGAATAACATTACGGATTGCCTGTTCCAGTGGTAAAAGTCCACCATACAGGTGACATACTAATTCTCGGTGTGATGCGGCTTTATGCTTACCGTGCCTACGAATGAATGGTTAGGGGGTCTAATAAGAACCTAACCGCAAACGGAGCCTGTGAAGCACCAGGGCCCCCTTCACAGTATTTTAGCCCTCGCTGCGCTAACCGGAGCTATGGCGTAGTTGACTTTTTACTTCTCCGAGATAATCGGCTACTCTTATTCAACCTCATCGTGAGGTTAAATAAGAGTGGGGTTATAAATATGTGTTTTACTTAGTTTTCAACAAATTGTCACCTATATGGATTCGCATTATGCGTTTTTCACAGTGTACTCTGTGTCTCGTCTTTGACGTTCGGCTTTGGCTACTCTTGTTCAATCTCAACGTGAGTGTGGGGTTATGAATATGTGTTTTACTTAGTTTTTCAACAAACTTCCACCTATATGGATTCGCATAATGCATTTTTTTTACAATGTTCTTTTTTTGTTTGTCACCTATATGGATTCGCATTATGCGCTTTTCACAGTGTACTCTGTGTTTCGTCTTTGACGTTCGGCTTCAGCTACTCTTGTTTAATCTCAACTTGATGTTGAATAAGGGTGGGGTTATTGAAATGTTTTTTTTACTTAGTTTTTTTCAACAAATTGTCACCTATATGGATTCGCATTATGCGTTTTTTTACAATGTACTTTGTGTATGTTACCTATATGGATTCGCATTATGCGTTTTTCACAGTGTACTCTGTGTCTCGTCCTTGACGTTCGGCTTCGGTTACTCTTGTTCAATCTCAACGTGAGGTTAAATAAGAGTGGGGTTATGAATATGTGTTTTACATAGTTTTCAACAAATTGTCACCTATATGGATTCGCATTATGCGTTTTTTACAATGTTCCTTGTGTATGTTACCTATATGGATTCGCATTATGCGTTTTTCACAGTGTACTCTGTGTCACGTCCTTGACGTACGGCTTCGGCTACTCTTATTCAATCTCAACGTGAGGTTAAATAAGAGAGGGGTTATGAATATGTGTTTTACTTAGTTTTCAACAAATAGCCTCCTACTTTGTGATTGTCACCTATATGGATTCGCATTATGCGTTTTTCACAGTGCATTCTGTGTTTCGTCTTTGACGTTCGTCCATTGTTACGTCCTCTGTGTTTTTGTGACACCTCTCTTTAGTCCCTAGCTGAATGCGTGTGAGTCTACATAATTGGCTTTCCTATAAATGGTTCCATTGTCCATTCCAACTTCACTTCCTCTTCCTTTCTCCTTTTCACTTCCTTTTCCGTCAGGTAAATGATGAGAAAGGCCAGTGAAGGCGATGGCACAAATCTCCCAAATTGAGGAAAACGTGCCTCCTGAGCCGACGTTCTGATACCTGATACCTGATGGGTCTTGGGCTCAAGCACGTAGAATCATAACTACTGAATCGACTCAATGCGCACTTAACAGTTTTCCTCCCTACAAATCTCCAGGGGAGGATGGGATTTATCCCGTTCTACTTCAGAGAGGTTTTGAGCATATCAAACATGTTTTGAAAAAGCTTTTAGTTTGCAGTTTTGCTACTGGGTATATTCCCCTAGAAGTAAAGAGTTTTAGACCCATCAGTCTGGCCTCATTTCTTCTGAAATGCTTAGAACGTATTATCGATCATCACATTCGTGATGACTGTTTGGCAAACATGCCTCTTCATGTTAATCAACATGCTTACCCTGACTCTTCTACACAAGGTTGTGCACGATATCGAGAAAGCATTCTCTCATATGCAATCGTGCTTGGGTGCTTTCTTAGATATTGAAGGTGCTATCGACGTGCCTATCGATGGAATATTGGAAGCCGCACGTTGTCATAGGCTACCTAATATTATTACCAAATGGATTTACCAGATGCTTGAAAACCGAGATCTCTACTCGACATTACGACAAGCAGCGATTAGGAAATTAAGTGTCTGCGTATGCCCTCAAGGGGGAGTATTATCTCCACTTTTGTGGAATCTCGTTGCAGATACGCTATTGAGGTTACTCAATAATGGCGGTTTTCCTACATATGGATTTGCCGACGGCTATCTATCATTGATAGTGGGTTTGTGCATTACTACCTTATTCGACCTGATGCAAAATGCTCTTCAGGTAGTTGAAAGTTGGTGTCGCCAATATGGCCTTTCGGTCAATCCGAATAAAACATCTATGTATTGTTCTTTCCACGGAAAACGTATGCGTAATGGTATTCGTCCATTACATCTTTTGACGTAAACTACGTCTAAGGGGAAGACTCGGATACAGGGTGTCAAATGAGAATTTCAAAACTGGAGACCGTCACGAAATCATGTAAGATTTGAAACATTAATAGGTCCTTTATCTTTCAATGGATTTTAATGATTTATATATCAATCGATTCGTAAATTTTCCACCAATTTGCCAGTGGTATTGAAACTATTGATTATCAACGCTAAACTATTGAAAATTTTAGTTCTTTCATGCATCGTGCATCCCCTATACAGCGCGTTCCAATCCTTGGTAATTGCCTACTTTTAGGGTATTATCTATTATTAAACTGGGTTGTATGAATAGGGTGGCCCAGGCGCTAGACAGTGGAGTCCCTACTTCTTCATAGAGTGGGAGACGCTGGGTAGTATTGTCGTGGGATAGTTCCTTCTCTTCTATATAGAGCGGAATAGTTGGTTCAGTGTACTATTGTCGCGCCTATCTTTTTCTAGAATACCGCGGCGGTCTTACGCTCGCAGGCTCGACTGCGAAGGTAAACGTCAAGATAGCCGCCGTGTTAAAAGATAGGCAGAATTTCCCCGCTCAAAACGAAACCACGTGCTTTTCGCCAAATGACATCCGTGTTCGATTGTATTAGTGAGAGCCAACCGGAGTCACTAAGTACATGGAGAGTATTTATCATGGCAAGTGCATACGGTGGGTAAGATTTTCATTGACTCTGTCGTGTTTAGTGACCGCTGCGATTACCTGAGAAGCAACCAGCAGGAAGCCGCAGTATTCTATTTTACCTCGAGATGCATAATATATTTGGTTTTACGTAGTTTACGTCGAGCGGTCGTGTCTTGTATACAACCCCAAGTTTTTTTGGCTCTGAAATCAATGTAACTGATCAAGTAAAGTATGTGGGTCTAATTTTGGATTCAAAGTTTCCTGGACTTCTAGCATTGAGTACAGAATCAAAAAGGCGTGTATGGCTTTCGGCCAATGCCGACGAACCTTTGGTAAAACTTGGGGTCTTAAACCCAAATATATCATAACAGTTGTACGACCAATTTTGGCTTATGGATGTCCTGTGTGGTGGCAAAAGGGGGAAGTGAGGACAATTCAGTCTAAATTAGGCCATCTTCAAAGGATGTGTCTAATGGCAATGACTGGTGCGTTCTCTTCAACTCCCACGGCTGCTCTCGAAGTTCTCTTCGACGTGGCTCCACTACACATACATTGGAGCTGAGATTGGAACAGTCACACTCACTGGGTACACACTGCACTGTCTTTCAAGCGGAAATATTTGCCATCATGTGTGGAGTGCAATCTGCACTGCAGCAACGCATTATGGGCAAATTAATATACTTCTGTTCAGATAGCTAAGCAGCTATTAAAGATCTCGCCTCGGCCAACTCAAGGTCGAAGTTAGTAATCGCATGTCGAACTCAAATTGATGAACTGAATTCAGTTAATACTTTACACCTTATATGGGTACCTGGCCATTCTTATATAGCTGGAAACGAATTGGTTGATGAGTTAGCTCGTAATGAAGCATCACATGACTTTATTGGTCCTGAGCCAGCTATTCCAATATCCAAGTGAAGTGGGTGAAGCTTTTGATCTACTCTTGGGCTGTCACTCAGCACAAATGTTATTGGAGTAGTCTGGATTCATGTCATCAAACAAAATTGTACATCCGGGAGCCATCTCCGGTAGTAGCAAGCTATTTAGCTAATCTGTCTAAACAGAATTGCTGTGTCTTAGTCAAGGCCTTGACAGGTCACTGCCAACTGAACTATCACATGGCAAATATTCAACGCGTTGAATCATCTGTTTGTGATAGTTGTGAATCCGATTATGGAATTTCTTATCATCAAATATGTAACTGCCCAGTCTATGCACAATTGCGCTTCCAAATATTTGGTAAACACTTACTTAGTGAAAGTGACTTCAGAAACTTGAACCTTCAGAGTATTTTGTAGTTCATAACCCGTTGTAGTAAGGAGCTTTAAGCTCTTGTACGCTTATGCGTTGTATGCCCACTTCACGGGCCCTTTTCCATCTGCGTTACATGCACTGTGAATTTGCAGCACGCTTAAACGCCGGGCCCTTCGAACCCTGAGAGCTCTCAGCCTGCCGTAGCCCCTTACCACCGTCTTTCCTGGGTGGACGGACCAATCCAGGTCCTTCCTCCCCCGGTTTTGGAGGTATCTGGCCGGGGTTCAGCTACCCAGCCCCACTACCCTTGTTCGGGGTAGTAACCCTCCGCGTTTTGGAGCGGCCCCCAGGGAGCTCATCCCCGTTGGAGCAGTCACCTCCGACGTACCCACGAATACTTGAGCCTAAGTCTGGGTAGACTTTGGCACCACCGTCTTCGCTGGCACGCCCTCGGTCGATTCGACTTTGCCCGAGTCCGCGAATCCTTGGGCCTCAGTCTGGGTAGACCTCGACTCCACGGATTTCACGGGTTTACACTTGGCCGTCTCGACCACCCTCTCCAGCTTGGCGTCCAACATAGACTTTCGAAGTTTCAGCAAGCTCCTCTTGAGGTCCTTACTGATATTATGCTTCGATGACGCAAAGTCGATGCCTCTATTGCCTCTGGTCTTCTAGGCGGAGACCTGAACAACCCACCTCTTGCGAAGGGGTTGTCGCCTACACTACTACCACTAATTGAAGAATGACTTGGCTTTCCATTTTGGTCCCATGAGTTGCTCGAGAAAAGAGGTCCACCACGCCAGAGCCCAGCATGACGCGGTAAGGGACAATTACTGTGGAGGGTGCCCAGGTACCCCACAGGCTCCGTTAAAGGCCTAGCTCATTATTTCACCCCCCTGGCCATGCATCCCCTCGGCACGGGTCGCTTAACGCCTTGGGATTAGGGGTTAGGTCGCACCCACTCACTCTAGCTGATGTCAGAAGGACAACAGTGCCCAGGCTGCACTACCAGCTAAGTACAAAACCCTTAGCTGGCGGTCGATTGTCATCGGAAGACCCGTGGAAGCGTGAGATTGGAACTTGTGAGGACCAGAGCTGTGTAGGTCGCTCCTTCCCAGATGTCAACTCACCATTTCGAAGCCCGCTTACGTAATATGTGTACGGCCCCTAACGTACTTATGTCTAAGGTATTTATGCCTAACTTACTCATGCCTAATGACGCGGACGCGCAAATGCGCACTGAAGTATTTACTTTCTTATTAGTTTACTCTCCCGCACAAGGCAGAACCAAACATTTCGATGATCGCACGATCGTTCTGCGTTCGATAGAAAACACGAGCAAACGCGCATTCCAGATAGAAACCTCATCCAATTTGGAAATATAAAGTTATTCTTATAGTGTTCTTACATTCGAGATAAAATAAAATCAGATTCATCTTTTTAACAGCTCAATTATATTCAATATACATTTTTTGTTTAGTGTATGCTCAGAAGATTTTCCCGGGTAAACTCAGGAGAACCTCCTGGGGATGTGTATTCAGAAGAGTCATTGAAAAATTTTCCTAGGAATGCAGAAAAGTATACAATATTATTGAAATTTTTGACAATTTTTGAATGGCATCAACTAGCTATCTTGTTTAACTGTTGCATAATGTAAAAATACCCATGAATAGCGTTACAAATAAGACAATAAAGCAGTGTTTGCTTAGCTAGGGCATATTGCCCCCCTTCCCCTATCATGAATAATTTCTCGGGGATGGGGATCTCGATGAATTTTCCTTGGAAATCAATAGAATTCCATTTAAAGATTTTGCCTTTCTCATACAACAAATTTATATCGAAAGACCATAAGATTACTCCAAAAAACAACTTTTGATAGAAAGCCCGGAAACTCATAGTGTTATACTCGACGAACTGAGGTGATGACTGTATGTGTGTTTTTTTTTTTTTTTTTTTTACAAGGGTTAAAGGCCATCAAAAATCTGCGCGACAGACACCTCGAGCATCCACACTATGCTCGAAGGCGAACAGGGATGGGCTCCTCCCGACCTGCTAAAAATGTGCCTCCCGGATAAACCGGGTCCCTTATCTTCCTTGCCTCGATCCCCCCGGGACCACGGGATGCTGCGACTACTTCGGGGGGCTGTGCTCATGCACTTCTTCTAAAATTCCGGCCCTAAGCTTAGGCTAGTTCGCCGACTGGCTGGCTAATCAACTGCTCCACTGCAACGTAGTCTCGATCCCTCGACGGTCATGCACCGAACTTCCTGACTCGAATCCTCCTGACTTCCCCCGGCGTCGAGGGTGGTCCACCAGTTCCGGTGAAGGAAACTTCCGCACTGATGGTGCCCCGACTACCGGCGGCTATCGCAGGGGACGCTTTCGCGCATTGCGCCGTCTTCATCTTCGGGTTGCAGAGGTGGTCCGACAGTTCCGGTGGTGGGTGACGTCCGCACTGGCGGTGCCCTACATACCCGAAGCACTTCCTTCTTCTTTCTTCAGCAGGTTGGCAATTCGAGTGCCGAGGTCGGTCCAACGATTCCGGTTGGCAGAAGACTTCCGGTTCGCTGGCGCCCCGACGACCTGAGGCCAAACACTGCTCACTGGACTCACACTGGATTTCCCCGAGACTACGCTTATTCGCTGGTCACTTCTCCATCTACGCTGCAGTTCTGACAGTATTTGCGTCACGACTCTGCTGACCACATTCCACGTGCCTTCTTCGTGACACATTCGCTCTGCGATGTTGTCCGCCCTTAGTGCAGGCATTCCTCTACGTACTTCCGCAAACCTTGGGCAATCGAATACCACGTGTTCTGGAGTCTCTTCGACATTCTCGCACTCTGGACATAACGGTGAATTAGTATGTCCAAACCGATGTAAGTACTTCCGGAAGCATCCGTGACCCGACAGAAACTGCGTCAGGTGAAAGTTCACTTCACCATGCTTTCTGTTCATCCACACCGACAGGTTTGGGATGAGCCGGTGGGTCCACCTCCCTTTCTCCGTACTGTCCCACTCTTGTTGCCATCTCGCCATCGATCGGATTCTCACCTCCTTCCTTACGTTTCTGGTGTCTCTTCGCCGATAACACTCGATGTCTTCCTCCAGGGTGATGCAGATGGGTTGCATCCCAGCAATAACGCATACAGCCTCTGACGATATCGTTCTATATGCGCTCGCGACTCGAATGGCCATCAGCCGGAACACACTTTTCAGCTTTTCCCGGTTCCGCTTGGTTTGCAGTGCATTACCCCAAGCAGGAACCCCATATCGCAGTATCGATGACGAGACACTAGCTAGCAGACGCCTCGTGCTGCTTCTTGGACCGCCTACGTTTGGCATGATCCTCGCTATTGCGTTCATTGCCTTCGCCGACTTTTCACAGGCGTAGTCAACGTGGCTGTTGAAATTTAGCCGATCGTCGATCATCACTCCCAAGTGCTTCAGTGATCGCTTAGAAGTAATCGCATGGCCTCCGACGACGATCTCCATCCGCTGGATCGCTTTGCAGTTGCTGACTAATAGCACCTCCGTTTTGTGGTGAGCTATCTGCAGCTTAACACCGCTCATCCAGCGCTCGTTCATGGCTATCGTCTCCATCACCAACACCTCCACTTCTTCAAGAGTCTCGCCCATCACCGCTAGTGACACATCGTCCGCAAAACCCACGATTTTCACTTTCCTGGGTAGCTGCAAAGTCAACACTCCGTCGTACATCCCGTTCCAAAGAGTTGGACCAAGTATGGAGCCCTGGGGAACACCCGCTGTAACGCGCATCGATTTATGTCCTTCGTTCGTATCGTACGTCAGAACTCTACCCTGAAAATAACTTTTCAGGATATTGCACAGATAGTTGGGGACCCGCATTCTGTGTAGCGCCGTCGCGATGGCTTCAAAGCTGGCGCTGTTGAACGCGTTCTTCACGTCTATCGTGACCACTGCGCAGTACCGATCTCCTCGTCTCTTCTGCTTGGACGCCTTCTCAGCACTCTCGAGCACTGTTCGAATGGCATCCACCGTCGAAACTGCTCTACGGAATCCGAACTGCATATTCGACAACCCGCGTTCTCCCTCTGTACATTTCGTCAGCCTATTGAGGATGATTCTCTCAAGGAGCTTCCCGAGCGTGTCTAACAGGCATATAGGCCTGTACGCGGCCGGATTGCCGGGTGACTTTCCTGGCTTAGGCAGCAACACCAGCTTCTGGATCTTCCACATTTCTGAAAAATTGCCTTCGTCCAGGCACATTTGCAGCGCTTTCCTGAACGAACGCAACGTTCGGTATTCCATCCGGACCCGGGGCTTTCTTCGCTTTCAGGCGTTTAGTCGCTTCCGCAAGCTCACTATTGGACACTTGTCGATCTAAGGGGTTTGCTTCTCCTTCTTCGTCGTACGGTGTTGGCGGCCACATGGTCGGCTCATGTTTCGGGAAAAGACCCTCCACAATTGCCTTCAACTTGTCCGGGCACATTTCAGCTGGCGTCGATGGGCCTTTGATCTTCGCCATCACGACCCGATACGCGTCCCCCCAGGGGTTGGCGTCTGCTTCTCGGCACAGCTCCTTGTAGCAGTCTGACTTGCTGAGCTGGATAGCCCGTTTAAATGCGGTCCTAGCTTCCCGGAACACAGCTTTGCGTTCCTCTTTCTCTGGTTCCGTCCTTGCTCTCTGTGCCCGCCTCCGAGCTTTGAGGCAAGCAGCGCGTAGCGTACTGAGCCTATCGTTCCACCAGTAAGCTGGACGCCGATTGCTTCTCGGTTCTAGTTTTCGTGGCATCGTAGCGTCGCAAGCCCTTACCATCATTCTTGTTAGCTCGGCCGCATCAATGATCTCAGTACTGCTGTCCGGTCGAAGTGCTTCAACGAATAGGTCTTTGTTAAAGGCTTTCGTTTTCCACCTCCGATCACTGGATATCCTTCTTCGTGTTGCACCAGGATTTCGTTGGCCAATACGGTAGCGAATCGCCTGGTGGTCGCTGTGGGTGTACTCCTCGCTAACTCTCCAGTCCATACTTGCCATCAACGAAGGACTGCAGAATGTGATGTCGATGATAGGGAGTCTACCATCTCTCCGAAACGTGCTCACCGAGCCTTCATTACACAATCGTACATCTAGCTTCGCTAGAGCTTCCTGCAGGATATATCCTCTTGTGTTGGTCACTCGACTGCCCCATTCCACGGCCCAGGCATTGAAGTCACCTCCTATGACTACCGGCCTTCGTCCGATCAGCTTATCGGTTAACAGATCCAATATCTGGCTAAACTGATCCACGGTCCACCTTGGAGGTGCATAGCAGCTGCATATGACTGTATGTGTGCATGTATGAGTGTATGTATATGTGTGTATGTGTACAACTTTTGTAGTCACACTTTTTGGAACTTAGCATAACCCGATTATTGCTCTCAAGAAGTTGCATTCGACGGGGAATGCGGTCTTATTGTTTAATATTGATCGACATTGCATTTCGGGTTTTTTGAAATATCATTGTTTTTCCGACTTTTTTTCTGAATTGGTAACAATGCATATCAATTAATGCAAAATTATATAAAAATTGCGATCCATTCTCCTAAAATGCTTTTTTGACCTTTCTAATTTTTTTCTATCTAAATAAATCAGAAAAATCCTCTGAGAAATACGAGTATCAAAGAATTTTCTATCCCGGAAACTGACTCAAAAACCAATAATATCAATACAGGTTTATTAAAACAAAACGATAACTATTTTCTTACACAAAAACTAGCTATGCAGATAGTTTTATCCTAGATTTTACAGTGAAATGTCCATTTTAGGGACAATGACCGAAACTAGAAATACCAAGTGGTCCCAAGTTGTGTTTTTTAAACAAACTGAACTGTTCCATCTCAGAAATACTGCAGTGCATTGAATTTCTTGTGAATTGGTATCGATGTGTATCCAACCAGTAAAGAAAACTTCTGCAATTGACAGAGTTTGTATCTTTTCTTTTGTTCCATCATCGTATTAATTATAGTTGGGGATGTATTTTTTCTAAATTAACGCTCGCTGAAAACCTAACAGAAAATCGAATGGCGCAATGTGCCGCCCCTTCGTGCCGGTTGATGTGACCTTTATTTATTTTCTTCGTCTGCGATCATGCATGCCGGTTGGCCAGAGAAGTGCGTAAATCGCTGGGAATTTTTTTACTTTTTGTGAAGGTAATGTAGCTTCACTTTGATTTTCTTGCACGCTAGACCTTCGTGGAAGCGATTGAACTTGATGTTATAGGCAAAACGGAAAAGTTAACATGGATAGTAATGCTATGATTGTAGTTATTAAGAACGTTTCTATTATGGTAACCGCTAAAAAATAGAAAAGAGATATCCATTCGATCAAATTGGAGATGCTTAGAAAATGTTAGCCTCTAGAGAAATATATTTTTTCATAGAACCATAATATGCTAATACATTTCTAAATAACTTTTTTTTTACTGCCGTTTGTACGCTTCGATTTGTATATTCCTCTATCACGGCAGTAAGACTTAGAAAATAGGTACTGCTTTGGATAACTAACTAACCATATATGTATGACTACACAAAACATAAGTCAATCCACTTGTTGTTGATGTTGAATTTATATACATAAAATTACAAACAATTGATCAAGATAAATTTTCTGTACTTTTACAGCAAAAAATGTCTCTAACCCCGGTCCAACAATGGTATGCAGGAAAGACAATATTCATCACAGGAGGATCGGGTTTTATGGGAAAGGTAAAACATTTATCTTATTGTTAAACATATTTGGCTTTCATGAAATTTTTATCAATGTACAGGTATTATTGGAAAAACTACTGTATGCATGCTCGGAAATACGCACAATTTACGTGTTGGTTCGTCCAAAACGAGGAAAAGTACCGCAAGCGCGGCTCGACGATTGGTTCAAGCTACCGGTAAGTTTTTCTGCATCTGTTTTCATTTGCACAGACAATATCAAATCTATGGCAACCTAGAATATGCAATCGATTGAAATTTAAAAAACTCATCAGCGAAAATAGGAATTTGCATTACATTCCGCCATTACCTACCAGTATACTGTCCATCAAGAACTTCCACATTTATTAACTGCAAGGTTACGCATTTGTATAGTATGATATGAGGCTAACATGATTATGTATAGATAGGTACTCTTTGCACAGGGCAGCTGATCCCGTATAAACAAATTTGACAAATGTATCTGTAACAGTAACGCAGTTTAAGTATGAACTTTCTCTTAATAATCTTAATAATTTCATTGTTTTTTGATTGAAATTCGGGAAAATTTGTTAAATCATCAATTAAACAATCCTGCCTTCACATGTTATTCTGTACCTATTACTTTTTGCCACTATCATAATAAGAAGATTATCCGACATCCGAGACCTCTTACTTAGGTAAGTTATAGTACAATGTACTAAAAAATATAAATTGTTGATGCCTCAGAAAATCAACCATCTTCTTCTTCTTCTTCTTATTGACATTACATCCCCAAACTGGAACAGAGCCGCCTCGCAGTTTAGTGTTGTTCATTCAGCACTTCCATAGGGGAGGAGAAGACCACCAGCTGTCATCGAGAGAAAAAGTGGAATCATTGAAATTTCACACGGTGTGGTATAGGAAATGAAGTATATTTTTGTTATAAAACAAATATTAAGGACATTTCTCAAAAAAATCTTGATTTACGGGGTTAGAATTTAAAAAGCACACAAAATAGACATGATATCTCGATTTTTATATATTTTTTTTTCGAATAAGCAGTTATTGCTTAAGATTGTTGAATTTCTAACCCCACAAACTAAAAATTGTTTGACGAAAAAATTTCTATAACGTTCTAGAGACATTTTAATTCTCATTTTCTATATCACGCCATGTCAAATTTCCATGGTTCAACTTTTTCTCTAAACTTTTCCAGGTGGCAGCACTGATGAAGGAACCTCTCCCATAGTTGTTAACTGCGAGGTTTCCAAGCCAAGTTACCATTTTTGCATTCGTATATCATGAGGCTAACGCGATTATACTTTTATGCCCAGGGAAGTCGAGACAATTTCCAATCCGAAAATCGCCTAGACCGGCACCGGGAATCGAACCCAGCCACCCTCAGCATGGTATTGCTTTGTAGCCGCGCGTCTTACCGCACGGCTAAGGAGGGCCCCAAATGAACCATGCTTTTGGTGAAAATACAAAAACGCTATTTGATTGAGTATCAATGTTTCACTCTATGCATGTGTTTTAGGGGCTCTCCTTAGCCTAGCGGTAAGATAAGCGGCTATAAAGCATTACCATGGTGAGGGTAGCTGGGTTCGATTCCCGGTGCCGGTCTAGGCAATTTTCGGTTTGGAAATTGACTCGACTTCGCTCAGCAGTGTTGGTAAAAACTCAAAATATCAAAACTCATGATCGTGAGTTGAAACGCACCCAACTCAGCACCTAAAAAATCATTGCTGAGTTGAATAATCGTTTTCTTTTGTTCTTCTTCGCAAATTAACAGTAAATTAACGTTCAACACATAGAGCAATGGACACTCTTGCGTGTGTAAACAATAAATTACCCCAAATAGATTTTAAACACTTTTTGAAAAAGTTCGTCTACGGAGTGAAATGATAGCCTTTCGGTACAACTTCGTTGTACGAAAAAGGCAAAAAGATCTGCAATACGAACAACGTATTACTCCTTCAAAAATAAGGAGGTGTAATGTATATGTAATGAATGACAAAATATTTTGTAATATACATTTAAAAATATATCATTGCTTCACCGAAGGCTTTATAACGTTTATTACATTTTACATTACATTTCAAATCAATAGATGCTGCAGACATTGAATCTCAAAATAAGATACCGTGAGTCTTGTCCCTGGTCCAACAATTTAACCCTTTTCGATTTTTTCTGAACTTATACAGTTTTCAATTTGAATATTTTACCATCTTAGGTATTTCAACGCATCAAAAACCAGAAGCCTGAAGTATTCAAAAAGCTAGTTCCAATTCAAGGTGATATAACGTTTGATGGATTGGGGATATCGCGCGACGACGTACAAAGACTTACTAATGAAGCCGAAATCGTTTTCCATTGCGCTGCAACTCTCAAGTTGGAGGCAAACCTGAAGGATGCTATAGAGATGAACACCGTCGGTACGAAACGAGTGCTGGATTTGTGCAAACAGATGAAGAAGTTGCAAGTTTTACTACATCTGTCAACAGCTTTTTGCTATTGCGATAAGGTAAGAACTAATATTTAACCATGCATTTCGCATCGATTTATCAATAATGCATCTTTATGTGTTTACTCTGTAGGAGGTACTAAACGAAAGAGTGTATGACTTCCACCATAGTCCCTATGACCTAATGCGAGCGATCGAATGGATGGATGAGAAGACACTCGATCTCATAACACCCAACTTGTTGAAGCCACATCCCAATACATATACGTATTCCAAACGACTGACAGAATGTCTCGTGAGGGACAGTTATCCGCAACTGCCTGTATGTATAGTGCGACCTAGCATCGGTACGTAACAAGAAGGAAGAAATATTTGGACGTTTATTTTTGCTATATGCCAAGTGTGAAGTCAAACGAAGTTAACAGATAATAACCCTGATGAAAAATCGCAACAGAACTGCAATACGAATTACATATTGTTACAGCAGCAGGAAGTGAATGGTAATTAGCGCAAAATCTATCGTTGCGCACTAAAGGATAACATGATGTTTTCACCTTAGAGCATATATCTTAAACAAAAGATTTACACTAGAAAGTGGGGCTTATTAGAGAAGAACCATGATTTACGTTATGCAATGCATGGCTAGGGGGGTGAAATAATAAACTAGGCCTTTAACGGAGCCTGTGGGGTACCTGGGCACCCTCCAGGTCCCTTACCGCGTCATGCTGGGCTCTGGCGTGGTGGACCTCTTTTCCCGTGCAACTCGTGGGAGCAAAATGGAAAACCAAGTCAATTCTTCAACTAGTGGTAGTAGTGTAGGCGACAACCCCCTCGCAAGAGGTGGGTTGTTCAGGTCTCCGCCTAGGAGGCCAGAGCCACCGGCTTACTGGTGGACTCAAGCAATTGCGAACCTCCTCCGTGCCTGCCTACGGGCAAGGAGGCGGATGCAGCGAGCACGCACAGAGAGGAGCGTGTTGAACGACGGGTGGCGTTCGTGGCTGCTAGAGCCGCTCTGAAGGCTGAGATTAGATCAAGCAAAAAAGCCAAGACACGTGGGCGATGGCCTCTGCAGAGCGGTCTCCAGAGATGCTGGATAGGATCATCGCGGGGCTCTTCCCACGTCACGACCCCAAGTCCCTGGCTTCCCTTTGTGGAGCTGCCACGGGTCAGGGTGGGAAGAGTAACTGTGGCGGAACTTGCGGGGATTGCACAGTTCCTTAGTGTAGGTAAGGCGCCAGGACCGGATGGTATTCCGAACCTGGCCATCAAAGCGGCCATTGCTGAAGCTCCCGAGATATTCAGATATGTCATGCAGAGATGCCTGGACGAGGAAGTGTTCCCTGAAGCATGGAAAAGGCAGAACTTGGTCCTATTGCCAAAGGCGGGAAAACCACCGGGGGATCCGTCGGCATATAGACCAATATGTCAGCTTGATACGGCGGGGAAGGTGCTCGAGAAGATCATCCTCAACAGGTTATTGATACGCACGGAGGGTGCGGATGGTCTATCGAGTAACCAGTTTGGCTTCCGAAAGGGTAAGTCGACCGTAGACGCTATTTTGTCGGTTACCAAATCCGCGGAGATAGCTATCCAGCGTAAGAGGATGGGAGTTCGCTATTGTGCAGTAGTGACTCTCGACGTGAGGAATGCTTTCAATAGTGCCAGTTGGGCAGCTATTGCAGATGCGCTCCTGCGTCTTGGAATTCCCGAGTATCTGTACAAGATTCTCGGAAGCTACTTCCAGAATCGACTATTGGTATACGACACGGAGGCGCGTCGGAAGTGCGTTGACATAACCTCAGGTGTTCCGCAAGGTTCCATACTGGGTCCGGTGTTATGAAACGTCATGTACGACGGTGTCTTGAGGTTGAAGTTCCCGGTGGGCGTGGTAATCGTCGGCTTCGCTGACGATATTACGCTGGAGGTCTACGGCGAATCGATCGAAGAGGTGGAGTTGACTGCAGCCCACTCGATCGCAATTGTGGAGGAGTGGATGAGTTCCAGGAAGTTAGAACTGGCTTACCACAAGACTGAGGTGGTTGTTGTTAACAATTGAAAGTCGGAGCAACAAGCGGTGATAAGGGCAGGCAACTGCGCGGTCACCTCTGAACGCTCCATCAAACACTTGGGGGTAATGATTGACGATAAGCTCACCTTTGGTAGTCACGTCAATTACGCCTGCAAGCGTGCATCCACAGCTATAGTGGCATTGTCCCGGATGATGTCCAATAGCTATGCGGTTTATGCCAGCAAGCGCAAGCTTCTGGCTAGCGTCGCTCTGTCCATACTGAGGTATGGGGGCCAGCTTGGGGCACGGCCCTGCGTATTAACTGCTACAGAACGAAGTTAGAAAGTACATATAGGCTCATGTGCCTAAGAGTTGCGAGCGCGTACCGTACCGAGATAGGTACGTGGGTCAAGAGGCGCCATGGGGAAATCACTTTCCACCTGACCCAGGTCCTTACAGGCCATGGTTGCTTCAGACAGTACCCACACCGGTTCGGACACTCGTCGTCGGTAGATGGACACATAGGTTGATACCGGAGATAGGTACGTGGGTCAAGAGGCACCATGGGGAAATCACTTTCCACCTGACCCAGGTCCTTACAGGCCGTGGTTGCTTCAGACAGTACCTACACCGGTTCGGACATTCGGCCTCGCCCGAGTGTCCGGTGTGCGCAGGTTTAGAGGAAACGGCGGAGCACGTGTTGTTTGTGTGCCCGCGTTTTCGCACAATGCGTGACCACATGCTTGCCACATGTGGTCTGGACCAGTCTTGTAAAATGTCATCTGCATGTCATTTGACTAATTTGTTCATAACTTTCTTCAGAAGCCAAATTAACTTCATAATTTTAGATGTACGCATAACGCTTGAGTAGTGCTATATTTTTGTCCAAGGGTACATTGCTCTAAATATAACATTTGAGGCTAGAGAGTGAAATCTCTCCAAAATGTCACGTGTCATTTGACATAATGTCATTTGAATGACATTCTGCCTCCCACGCCCCAGATTACATATTTACAACAATGTCTTGTTAGACAAAGTTGTAGCCACATTTAAGCGCTATAAGTTCGCCATACTTGATAGTTGATAGCTAACTACTGAAAAAAGTTCTGGTAAAATTATACAAACGAATGCAAATGACATTTTACAACACTGGTCTGGACACTACCCCGGACAACCTAGTCCGGATGAAGTTGGCTGGAACGCCGTTTTATCGGCTATCGTCCAAATGGTCTCGGTGCTACACAGAAGGTGGCGCGTGGACTCGAGGAATGGCTAGTTCAGGCGCGAATGAGAGGTGGTCCAAGGGTTAGGAGTCGGCTTCATGGGTCATATCGGTGCCCTGTGGTCGAACTCGATCCTTTTATTGAACAAGTGGCCGCGTGAAGAACAACATAGCATCGTTGCTTTCGCGGCGTCGGTCAACCGGGCGGGTTCCGAGCCCGAGGACGGAAAGGGGTCCTTGTCAAGGCTGGGACAGGCGTAGGCACCGCGTCGGCAAGTCCCTCTGTGTGCTGGCGAATAGGCCCTATCACAGAGAGGTCAATTTGGGGTGCACGCGGCATCATCATTCTTGATACCAGTCGTGCAGAGGGAAGCAGGCGCGAAGTCGACCCTTCCCACCTTCCGAGGACATAGGGCGTGGTAAGGCCACCTGGAAAGCCGGCAATGCGCTGGCACGATACCATGGTGTTCTTCTAAAAAAGCGAGTCACGATGTTCGATGCTGCAAGGACACGCAGCTAACCTCGAAGGTGCGTTATGCACTGGCCCCCCTTTGAAGCATTACATTCTGGTTGTACCGAAGGGATGATGGGCTTGACGGCAATGGAAACGGTTTAGCGGGTTGGGGATGCAGTCCTGACTCCCTCGTTTGCTGTTGGAGGTGGCCCCTAACCCCGCACTTCCTGGACAACCCAGGATGTCTGTTGAGCAGATTCCTCCTCCATTGCTTAGGAAGAAAAAAAACACACATACATACGCACATACAGACATCACCTCGATTCGTCGAACTGAGTCGATCGATATAAAACACTATGGGTCTCCGGGCCTTCTATCAAAAGTTGTTTTTTTAGTAGTTTTATAACCTTTCGGTACAACTTTGTTGTACGAGAAAGGCAAAAATCTAATGCACAAGAAAGGAATAATCACTGCTAGGTGGATCAATCAGGTTTTTTTTATATTTCAGAAATGTTGTAAAACAAACAAAGCGTAGATTTAAGTTCAA
Source organism: Armigeres subalbatus (assembly GCF_024139115.2). Taxonomy (NCBI): domain Eukaryota; kingdom Metazoa; phylum Arthropoda; class Insecta; order Diptera; family Culicidae; genus Armigeres; species Armigeres subalbatus. The sequence goes on from NC_085140.1 coordinate 227,007,313, forward strand.
TAAGAACATAATAAAAACCCAGATTAATCCACGTAGCTGTGATGGTGCCTTTCTCGTGCGTTAAAGATAGTACTTATTTTAGTTATAATTCTGCGACGAATGCAACCTATTGCGAAGAAATCGATCGAGGGTCAGTGCAAAAAAGTGAGCTAGACTTTTTACTCGCTTTTTTATGAGAAAAGTATTTTGGCCATAACTTCCAAGCCTATAGTCCGATTCGGCCAATTTTCAATAGGAAACAATGAGGCAGGATACTGCGTTGAATGCAATCTGTTGCGAAGAAATCGGTTGAGGGTTAGAGCAAAAAAGTGAGCTAGGCTTTTTTACGCGCTATTTTATGAGAAAAAAGTATTTTTGCCATAACTTCCAAGGCCATCCGGCCAATTTTCAATAGGAAACAATGGGGTAGAATTTTGCGTCGAATGCAACTTTTTGCTAAGAAATTGGTTGAGGGTAAGTTCAAAAAAGTGAGCTAGACTTTTTTACGCACTTTTTTATGTGAAAAAGTATTTTGACTACAACTTCCAAGCCCATAGTCCAATCCGATTGTATAACGAAAACAATCTATTGCCAAAATGCATCTGTTATTAATTGATTATTGTAAAATCTATTTCTTTGCATATTGCAGTCACCCCTGCAGACAAGGAACCTGTCGAAGGATGGGTGGACAACTTGAATGGCCCTGTTGGTATCATGGTAGCTGGAGGCAAAGGAGTTATGCGATCCATGTTGTGCAATGGCGAGTACAACGCTGAAGTCATACCAGTTGATCTTGCTATCAACGGTCTGATAACGATTGCATATACTCTCGGTCAAATGAAGGAAATGTAAGTATATACAAACAAATTTCATTATTTGAGCGCCAGATTTAAAAAAAAATTTCAGGCCGCCAGAAATTCCAGTTTACAACGTTACATGCCGAGAAACCAAACGAACGACTTGGAAAGAAGTGCTGGAAATGGGGAAAGCAACCGCTTATGAATATCCGTTTGAAGCTGGCGTATGGTACCCAGATGGAGGAATAACAACAAACAAATTGTATCATACTTTCTGTGTAATTTTCTTCCACTGGTTACCCGCTTACTTAATAGATTTCTTGATGTTTTGCTTTGGTCAAAAAAGATTGTAAGCAATTTTTACTCCATTTTATTAGCAATGAATTATATTATTTTCGTTGATTTCAGTATGTGCCGTCTGCAGACAATGATTTCACAGGGGTTGGATTTACTCCAATTTTTCACAACACGTCAATGGGATTTTAAATCACAGCAATACCAAGCGATAGCAAAGAGCCTTACTCCACGGGATTTCGAGTTATTCGATATGGATATCGACAAGATCGATACTAAGGACTACCTCAAACGGATCATTCTCGGTGGGCGTCAATATTGCTTGAAGGAACCCCTAACCTCACTGCCAAAAGCTCGAATGCAGTTGAAAGCCCTGTGGGTTTTAGACAAAGTGGCAAAAGCTTTCATGATTTGGTTTTTGTTTTGGGGATTGCTTAAAATTACAGGATTTAGTGAAATTTTCAAGACAGTGAATTCTAATTAAGCAGCATAGAGTATGTTGGTTGGTTTAATATTGATTTCGAATTTATTATGTATTGGGGTGTTGTTGGGCCAAATAAATAAAAATCAACTGTTGTATTATTTCTTTTAAACATTATTTTGACATGACATGCATGAGATGACAAAAAACCTATTTGCCGAAATCGATAAAATTTATTGGAAAACCAGAAATTATAAAATGTATTGGAAAACCTGAAGTTACGCAAATTTATGGGAAATGGAGGTGTTCAAGGGAATATCCCGAGCAACACACATGTTGTAAATCAGTCTATTATACTCATATAAGACTAAATTTGGTCATATATGAGTTATATCAACCAAATCAACGTGAATTGTGCTGCTAGGGATGCAATGCATATTACACCCAAAACAATTCTGTATGACATTCTTTGTATTAAGCATTTTGTATCACATCTCGCATTCAATCCGATCAGAGAATGTCATACTTGTTAATACAGCTCATTGCATTAAGTCGGTTTATTTGGTTTCGATCAATACATCCAAACGAATCTCGTTAACTCCTCCTAGAACAAGTATATGAATCGTGTACAGCAATAAAACTTTAACCCACACAATCTTTCCGATTCCATTTAGCTTGATAACGGAAAAGGACACAAATATGCACGGTGCTTATTCCACTCGTATCACTCATTGCTATCCCTGTTACCCTTCCACTTGTCACATCCGCATAGCATGAAACGTGGATAATGATTGCCTTTGGTCGCGTCGTTCCTCATCTGATAAATAGTCCAGATGGTTAGCGCGTCAGTCTAGATGTGCTTAGTGTGGAGGGTCCGGGTTCAATTCCCGCCTTTGATCCAGTTTTTTATATGCTTGCTGAGGTTGTCGAAGTATACAGCATTTCACTCCTCGATGGGTGAGTGTAAAATTAGATTCAATAGACACTAACACATAACCAGTTCTTATTTTCTCGTGACCGGAGACCTAATACAAGGGCCTGCCGTTTACTTAATACAATCTGTGCATATGTCGCAAATTATGACAAACTGTACGCGAAACTAATGCGAGATTGCAATAAAATGTTGCAATCTCTGGTTGGGTGTATGCATGCTTACTAACAAGGGCCGCACAGCAATCTTGAACTTTTGTAGACGGCCGCTTTTGAGAGGGGGGAGGGGTTTCGAAAAAGTCTACGATAGTCTACGAAGGGGGAAGGGGGGGGGGGGTGGGTATACCAAAAGTCTACGTAGTCTTTTTTAGGTCTTTTTTTTAAACGATTTATACAGCAGCTTTGTGCGAATTTCACTAGTTTGATTTTTTTAGGATGTTCCGGTTTTTTTCTTTTGCAAGACTTTACCGAACTAACCTCTTGCATTTCTCCATAAAAATCTAATGAATTTCACTAGAGTAAAAGCCTGAACTACGTCTTAAAACTATCATGGATTTCACCGGAAAATTCTTCTGTGTTGAGCAGGAAAATTCTCCAAAGTATTCTATAAAAACTTGCGAAAAAATTAAAAAAATTTACTTGGATTTTATTACAGATTCTACTAGAATTTCTTTTGATTTTCGGCAGGAACTTGTTTGGAAACTATTGAAATCATGTCGTTTCACCGAAAATTATTTAGAAAATTGTTTGGAATGTCCACAAGATTTTTTTAAATTACCTCAAGAAATTGCTCCATATTTGCAAGAGAAATTTAAAAATATCGTAGAAAACCATTCTAAATTTCCACGGGAAATATTTCGGAATGTCCGTTTAAAATTGAAATTACCTCGGGAAATAATTCTAAATTTTCACGGAAAATTACTCGGGATTTTTTAACGGGGAAACTTTTGGAACTTAGAAGAAAATTCTTGAGATTTCAACAGATGATTATTCAGCAGGATATTGCATGGAATTTTCAAGAAATGCATCGGAATTATCACGGATAGTTCTTTGGAGTATTACCTGGAAGCTTTAAAGGTTATCAATTGGGAAATTTTACGAAATTTCCTCGCAAAACTTATTGGAATATATACTTGACATTCTCGGAATTTCAACTCAAAATGTTTTCAAAATTCTAAAAATTCTTCGGTTTCACAAATTTGAATCGGCGTTGAGAATTATAGGTCAAATGCGTGGCGCACACCTCTAGGACGAATAGAATTGAACAGAAATTAAATTATTTGGCATTGAGATTTTATTTGAGGAGCTATGGATAGAGGATTCAATTTGATTTGATTTCGAATTGATTTTTGTTTTGTTGGATTTTGTTATGTTTGAAATTCAAAATTTATTATATTGTTTACATGGAAATGGATTTGAATAGCTGAATTAATAACGTGGTTGATTTCCATATTTTCCCAATCACATATGATGTTTTGTAAAATTTGAAAAAGTCTACGTAGACTTCAAGGGGTGCCCAAGTAGCACACGCAACATCTTCCAAAAAGCATAATGTTTCTATTCAGTTTCATTAAAGGCATTGAAAAAACATCAAAGCACGAAAAAGTTGCATCAAGATGTCAAAAACGTTCGAGTTGTGATTAATGTTTCATTAACATTGCAATGCAGTACGTGTTTGACATTTGGAAACAAACAACCAAAGAATACTGCACTTTATGTTGCAAACACGAAACAAAATTATCAAGTTGCACATTTTTTACCATGTAACTTCAATGCATCTTTCAACATTTGTTTGTTTGTTTAAATTAAGTTGCAGATAAGTTGAGTGTGTCTTCATGTTTAATTTAGCATCGTTCAATGTTTTGACAACTTACCATTTTTCCGGTGATGGTGCAATCAAGTAACAGAAAACTCCAGTACAAAACTTCATAATCGTATGGTTTTTAATGGTGAGTCAACATGCAGTCCCTTCGAAGTGTTGAATGGTGCTGTGGTAGAGTGAAGGACTATCAATCACAAGATCCATAAATCGAATCCAATTTTATATTTTTATTTTATTTTTTTTCCGCTGTAGTATTTTGAAACATTATTGCCATTTTACTGCAATCGAAGGATGTTTCCGTAGGCTCCACCTCTTGCGCTTTTTAGATTGTAAGAGAGTTATTTTTGATGGCACATACGCAAAGACTATATCTTACCGAATAGTTGCAACACAGTGAAATGTTCAGTAGTGAAACAAGTTGTGCTGCTTGGGTGGGGGAGGGGTTTCGGAAAAGTCTACGAAAGTCTACGAGGGGGGAGGGAGGGGTTTGAAAATGTTAAATTTCGGTCTACTTGGTTTGTGGACAGCCCCTTTCATATTAAATTTTGAAGCATTATACACCATGAGTATATAGTGTATTGAAACAAAAAAGTTATTTCTAAGAATCTTTTCCAAATAACATACTTTTAAGGACATTCTATCCAACAGGTTTCATCGCCATACACTAGATTCATAGATTCATTGCCGCTAAAAATTTTAAAAATGATTTGTCCATTGATTATTAAACCAATAACCCATATTTTTAATTCAATTATTATAACTAGTAGGTTCCCCGACGGATGGAAAAAATCCAAAATCATTCCCATAAAAAAGAAGGCTTCCAGTGATACTATAAATAATTTACGACCTATCAGTATTCTTTGTGCTTTATCCAAAGTTTTCGAGCGGGTTATTAAATTTCAAATATGTATAATATTGAGCAAAACAACTTTCTTAATAGTTGTCAATCAGGATATCGTCCCAATCACAGTTCCAAAACTGCCATGTTGAAAGTTTTTGATGACATTGGTGTTATCTTGGATAATGGTAGACCTGTTGTTTTGATTCTCCTCGATTTTTCTAAAGCGTTTGATATGATTTCTCATAAGATACTTTGTGATAAACTACGTAAACAATTCAATTTTTCTAATCATGCAGTTAATCTTATTGAAACCTTTTTGCAAAGTACATCTCAAGCTGTTTAGGGGCCATCCACAAAGTACGTCACGCCTCTAGGGGGGAGGGGGGTTCAGAGTAGCGTGACGATCCATACAAAAAAATTTGAGGTTTGTTACAAAAAGCGTGACGAGGGGGGGAGGGGGGTTGAAAATCGTACATTTTTGCGTGACGTACTTTATGGATCTTCCCTTATATCTGAATTATATCTGATTTTGTTGCCATTATTTCTGGTGTTCCGCAAGGATCAATTATTGGCCCCATTTTGTTTTCTTTATATATTAATGATATTACAAAAGTTCTGAAAGATTGTAAAATTCATCTTTTTGCTGACGATGTCCAGTTATATTATGATAGTCATGATAAATCTTCTTCGTTAATCTCTACTAAAATCAATGAAGATTTAGCAAGGATCCGTGAATGGTCGTCTAAAAATATGTTATCTCCTTACTTGATACTTGATGGGCTACAGCTCTTCGATGAACCTACGCCGAATGGAGTATCCTTCTCCACTGGACTCGATCCTGGGCCAATCGCTTCCAGTCGCCCTGAACATTGAGCGCCCTGAGGTCGTCTTCAACTGCAGAAAGCCATCGTGTACGCGGCCTTCCACAAAGCCTACGGCCTCTTCCGGGTTCTCTACTAAATATTGTCTTCGCTTGACGTTCTTCCGGCATACGAACAACGTGACCAGCCCACCGTAGTCTGCCGTGTTGTATAAGCTTAATAATATCCAGCCCTTTATACACGTGGTACAATTCGTGATTCATGCGACGCCGCCAGATACCGTTCTCCTGTTTACCGCCGAGTATTGTCCGCAGCACCTTACGCTCAAACACTCCGAGAGCTTTCCGATCAGCCTCATTTAACGTCCATGTCTCATGGCCGTATAAAGCCACCGGAAAAATCAGAGTAGTATACAGCGCGAGTTTTGTTTTCGTTTGCAGACTACGGGACTTAAGCTGGCTACGAAGTCCGTAACAAGCCCTATTTGCAGCTGCAATACGCCTTTTCACCTCGCGGGTAACATCATTATCGCACGTCACTAATGTTCCAAGATACACAAATTCTTCTACTACTTCAAATTTTTCACCATCCAGCACTATTTCGCTACCACCACCACTAATGAACCCACGTTGATTGCCAGCGACCATGTACTTCTTTTTGCTGGTATTGATCGTGAGTCCAATCCTCACTGTCTCCCTCTTAAAAGGCGCAAAAGCCTCTTCCACGGCACGGCGATCAATTCCGAGCGCTATATTGAACAGTAGGTTCGAGAGTGCATCACCCTGCTTTAATCCATCTAAGGTAACAAATGACGTCGATATTTCATCCGCAACCCTTACACTTGATTTCGATCCGTCCAACGTTATACGAATCAGCCGTATCAGTTTCGCCGGAAAACCATGTTCAAGCATAATTTGCCATAACTCATTCCGTTTCACTGAATCGTACGCCGCCTTGAAATCAATAAACAGATGGTGTGTCTGCAAGTTGTACTCCCGGAATTTATCAAGGATTTGTCTCAGGGTAAATATTTGATCCGTCGTTGATCGGCCCTCACGAAAACCCGCTTGGTATTCGCCGACGAAGGACTCTTCAAGCGGTCTCAGTCTGTTGAACAGAATACGGGACATAATTTTGTACGCCGAATTAAGGAGGGTTATTCCTCGGTAATTGGCACACTGCAGTCTGTGCCCTTTCTTAAAGAGAGGGCAAATGAGGCCGTCCAACCAGCTAGCAGGCATTTCCTCGTCTTCCCAAAGTTTCGACATAATATGGTGCAGAACTTTATAAAGCTGCTCACTGCCATGTTCGAAAAGTTTAGCCGGGAGCTGGTCCTTCCCCGCACGGCAAATGCTGGGTAAAGCGTACCATTGGTATTTCGCGTACCTGAAGGAATAAAATAGACCCCATCTCGCGGTCCTTAGCCTCTTACCCAGCAACTCCTATCCCTACCTCTCCGCGGTGCTGGCCGGGATACGAGCAACCTTAGGGAAGATCGGGTAACCAACCCCGGTGGGAACTATGGTCGTATGCTGACAGGGAAGGGGGGTGGGTTTGCTCCTCTCCGGAGGTGAAAATCTTATTGAGCGTCTGTTCTCCATGTCATGATCGGCTCACAACAGCGTCTGTTCTCCATGTTAGGGGCGGCTGATCATCGTCCAAGTGCCAGCGAGGGACTCTAAGTGAAACTGTGCACCATGGTCCACCGGACATAAGGAGGAATCCCGAGCAAAGTCCGAAAACATAATGAGAGCATATAGAAAACATATTTTGATATTGATATCAAAATGAAATCATAATTTGTTTTCAAATATGAATCATTATGACTGATTACATATTTTGATCTCATTTTGCTGTTGATTTCTAAATTGTATGATCTGACATCAAACTGTGTACTTATTTTGTTATCGGAACCAATATCAAAATTAGTTTTCGATTTGCTCTCATCGATAGCAGGAATAGTTTTCAATTTGATGTCACAGTAAGATTTTTCTGCTGTAGATTTTGATCTTTTAACCGTTAAAACGACCAAAAGGATATCAACCTGAGTTATCAAAATTAGGCGATTTCACTAAAACAAAATTAGTTATCGATTTGCTCTCAAGCTTTGCTCGGGATGGTCCTCCGGAAATTTAGGGGGTTTGGTGACAGGCCCTGCAGGCCAGCCAAAAAAAAACTCACGCGACGAACAATCAACAAGAGAGTACGGACCGGAACCATCGGCGAAGACCACTGCGACGAAAAGGGACAAGCGATTGGAAACTCGGTTCGTGGAAATGCAAATCTCTCAACTTCATCGGGAGCACACGCATACTCGCCGATGTGCTCAAGGACCGTGGATTTGGCATCGTAGCGCTGCAGGAGGTTTGTTGGAAGGGATCAATGGTGCGAACGTTTAGAGGTAATCATACCATCTACCAGAGCTGCGGCAACACACGAGCTGGGAACAGCTTTCATAGTGATGGGCGATATGCAAAGGCGCGTGATCGGGTGGTGGTCGATCAATGAAAGAATGTGCAGGTTGAGGATCAAAGGCCGGTTCTTCAACTTCAGCATAATCAACGTCCATAGCCCACACTCCGGAAGCACTGATGATGATAAGGACGCATTCTACGCGCAGCTGGAACGTGAGTACGACAGCTGCCCAAGCCACGACATCAAAATCATCATAGGAGATTTGAACGCTCAGGTTGGCCAAGAGGAGGAGTTTAGACCGACTATTGGAAAGTTCAGCACACACCGGCTGACGAACGAAAACGGCCTACGACTAATTGATTTCGCCGCCTCCAAGAATATGGGCATTCGCAGCACCTACTTCCAACACAGAAGAAACGCCGCCTGGAAGAAGCGGAGTGCGAGGAGATGGAACAGCTGTGCCGTTCTCAAGATACACGCAAGTTCTATCAGAAGCTCAACGCATCCCGCAATGGCTTCGTGCCGCGAGCCGAAATGTGCCTGGATAAGGATGGAAGCATCTTGACGGACGAACGTGTGGTGATCGAAAGGTGGAAGCAGCACTACGAGGAACATCTGAATGGCGCTGAGAGTTCAGGCAGTGAAAGTCAAGGCAGCGGAGGAGATGACTACGTCAGTTCAGCGGACGATGGAAGCCAACCAGCCTTCACCGTGAGGGAAGTTAAGGATGCCATCCAACAGCTAATGACCAATAAAGCAGCTGGTAAGGATGGTATCGGAGCTGAGCTCATCAAGATGGCCACGGAAAAGCTTGCCACTTGCCTGCACAAACTGATAGTCAGAATCTGGCAAACCGAACAGCTACCGGAAGAGTGGAAGGAAGGGGTTATATGCCCCATCTACAAGAAAGGCGACAAACTGGAGTGTGAGAACTTTCGAGCGATCACCATCCTTAATGCCGCCTACAAAGTTATATCCCAGATCATCTTCCGTCGTCTGTCACCATTAGTGAACGAGTTCGTGGGAAGTTATCAAGCCGGCTTCGTTGACGGCCGCTCGACAACGGACCAGATCTTTACTGTACGGCAAATCCTTCAAAAATGCCGTGAATACCAGGTCCCAACGCACCATCTGTTCGTTGATTTCAAGGCGGCATACGACAGTATAGACCGCGTAGAGCTATGGAAAATTATGGACGAGAACAGCGAGAACAACCAGACTGATCAAAGCAACGGTGGATGGTGTGCAAAACTGTGTGAAGATTTCGGGCGAACACTCCAGTTCGTTCGAATCGCGCCGGGGACTAAGATAAGGTGATGGACTTTCGTGCCTGTTGTTCAACATTACGCTAGAAGGTGTCATGCGGAGAGCCGGATGTAACAGCTGGGGTACGATTTTCAACAGATCCAGTCAATTTATTCGCTTCGCGGATGACATGGACATTGTCGGCCGAACATTTGCAAAGGTGGCAGAACTGTACACCCGCCTGAAACGTGAAGCAACAAAAGTTGGACTGGTGGTGAATGCGTCAAAGACAAAGAACATGCTTGTGGGCGGAACCGAGCGCGACAGGGCCCGCCTGGGAAGCAGTGTTACGATAGACGGGGATACCTTCGAGGTGGTCGAGGAATTCGTCTACCTCGGATCCTTGCTAACGGCTGACAACAACGTTAGTCGTGAAATACGAAGGCGCATCATCTATGGATTTGCTGGACAGGACAGAAAGTGTGGAAAAGCGGGCATCGAGCGGCTACCTTCTACCAAAGCTGTGGCACCACCAACGAGCTGGGAACCGGCTTCATAGTGCTGGGTAAGATGCGCCAACGCGTGATTGGGTGGCAACCAATCAACGCAAGGATGTGCAAGCTGAGGATTAAAGGCCGTTTCTTCAACTATAGCATCATCAACGTGCACTGCCCACACGAAGGGAGACCCGACGACGAGAAAGAAGCGTTCTACGCACAGCTGGAGCAGACATACGATGGATGCCCACTGCGGGACGTTAAAATCGCCATCGGTGACATGAACGCACAGGTAGGAAGGGAGGAAATGTATAGACCGGTCATCGGACCGGATAGTCTGCACACCGTATCGAATGACAACGGCCAACGATGCATAAACTTCGCAGCCTCCCGCGGAATGGTAGTCCGAAGCACCTTCTTTCCCCGCAAAAATATCCACAAGGCCACATGGAGATCACCTAACCAAGAAACGGAAAACCAAATCGATCACGTTCTAATCGACGGTAAATTCTTCTCCGACATCACGAATGTCCGCACTTACCGCAGTGCGAATATTGAATCCGACCACTACCTCGTTGCAGTATGCCTGCGCTCAAAACTCTCGACGGTGTACAACACGCGTCGAAGTCGGACGCCGCGGCTTAACATTGGGCGGCTACAAGACGGTAGACTAGCCCAAGAATACGCGCAGCAGCTGGAAGTGGCACTTCCAACGGAAGAGCAGCTAGGCGCAGCGTCTCTTGAAGATGGCTGGAGAGATATTCGATCCGCCATTGGTAGCACCGCAACCGCTGCACTAGGCACGGTGCCCCGGATCAGAGAAACGACTGGTATGACGGCGAATGTGAGCAGTTAGTGGAAGAGAAGAATGCAGCATGGGCGAGATTGCTGCAACACCGCACGAGGGCGAACGAGGCACGATATAAACAGGCGCGGAACAGACAAAACTCGATTTTCCGGAGGAAAAAGCGCCAGCAGGAAGATCGAGACCGTGAAGAAACGGAGCAACTGTACCGCGCTAATAACGCACGAAAGTTCTATGAGAAGTTAAACCGTTCACGTAAGGGCCACGTGCCACAGCCTGATATGTGTAAGGACATAAACGGGAACCTTCTTACGAACGAGCGTGAGGTGATCCAAAGGTGGCGGCAGCACTACGAAGAGCACCTGAATGGCGATGTGGCAGACGAAGATGGCGGTATGGTGATGGACCTGGGAGAACGCGCGCAGGACATAATTCTACCGGCTCCGGATCTCCAGGAAATCCAGGAGGAGATTGGCCGGCTGAAGAACAACAAAGCCCCTGGGGTTGACCAACTACCAGGAGAGCTATTTAAACACGGTGGTGAGGCACTGGCTAGAGCGCTGCACTGGGTCATTACCAAGATTTGGGAGGAGGAAGTTTTGCCGCAGGAGTGGATGGAAGGTGTCGTGTGTCCCATCTACAAAAGGGCGATAAGCTGGATTGTAGCAACTACCGCGCAATCACATTGCTGAACGCCGCCTACAAGGTACTCTCCCAAATTTTATGCCGTCAACTAGCACCAACTGCAAGGGAGTTCGTGGGGCAGTACCAGGCGGGTTTTATGGGCGAACGCTCCACCACGGACCAGGTGTTCGCCATTCGCCAAGTACTGCAGAAATGCCGCGAATACAACGTGCCCACACATCATCCAGGGCCGGATTTATGGGGGGGCCGGGGGGGCCGTGGCCCCGGGCCCCCACAAATCTTATGTACCAAAACCAACCTTTTTTGTACATTTTGGGGCCCCCACATACCGTCGGCCCCGGGGCCCCCTTCCGGCTAAATCCGGCCCTGACATCATCTATTCATCGACTTCAAAGCCGCATATGATACATTCGATCGGGACCAGCTATGGCAGCTAATGCACGAACACGGTTTTCCGGATAAACTGACACGATTGATCAAAGCGACGATGGATCGGGTGATGTGCGTAGTTCGAGTTTCAGGGGCATTCTCGAGTCCCTTGGTGGGGTGCAGATGGCGGACGGTACGTGGAGGAGGCGAATGAACCACGAATTGCATCAGCTGTTGGGAGAACCATCCATCGTTCACACCGCGAAAATCGGACGACTGCGATGGGCCGGGCACGTAGCCAGAATGTCGGACAGTAACCCGGTGAAAATGGTTCTCGACAACGATCCGACGGGCACAAGAAGGCGAGGTGCGCAGCGGGCAAGGTGGATCGATCAGGTGGAAGATGACTTGCGGACCCTCCGTAGACTGCGTGGTTGGCGACGTGTAGCCATGGACCGAGCCGAATGGAGAAGACTCTTATATACCACACAGGCCACTTCGGCCTTAGTCTGAATAAATAATAATAAATCATCTATGGAAGTCGGGCCTACTACGGGCTCCAGAAGAAACTGCGGTCGAAAAAGATTCGCCACCGCACCAAATGTGTCATGTACAAGACGCTTATAAGACCGGTAGTCCTCTACGGACATGAAACATGGACAATGCTCGAGGAGGACTTGCAAGCACTCGGAGTATTCGAGAGACGGGTGCTTAGGACCATCTTTGGCGGTGTGCAAGAAGACGGTGTGTGGCGGTGAAGAATGAACCATGAGCTCGCCCAACTCTACGGCGAACCCAGTATCCAGAAGGTAGCTAAAGCCGGAAGGGTACGATGGGCAGGACATGTTGCAAGAATGCCGGACAGCAACCCTGCAAAGATGGTGTTCGCTTCCGATCCGGCAGGTACGAGACGGCGTGGAGCGCAGCGAGCGAGATGGGCAGACCAGGTGCAAAACGACTTGGCGAGCGTGGGGCGTATCCGAGGATGGAGAGATGCGGCCTCGAACCGTGTATTGTGGCGTCAAATTGTTGATTCAGTGTTATCTGTTTAGATGTAGACTAAATAAATGAAATGAAATGAATGGTCCTTCCTTGCAGCCTTATTGTTTTTCAGCTCTTTGACAGCTTTTTTACTCTCATCTAGTGTAGGTGACTCCACAGCTTGTCCATCGTCGCTAATATTCATTCTGTTCACCTATGCACCGTCACTTCCTCCATTCAACAAAGTCTCGAAGTGTTGCATCCACCTGGCAGCCACTTCAGTTTTATCTGTCAGCAAATTCCATTGTTGGTCGTTGCACATGACTGGAGATGGCGCTGTCTTTCTCCGCACGCCATTGACAGACTCATAAAACCTCCGCATATCGTTCTACTCCATTTTTTTCTGCGCCTCACAAATAACTTGTTCTTCGTACTCTTTTTTCTTCCTGCGGTGGGTTCGATTTTCGGCTTCTCTTGCTTCCTTGTACCGATCTCTATTCGATCGGGTACCTGACACCAACATCCGGCTTCTGGCAACGTTCTTCTCGTCTGTCACTCTCTGACACTCCACATCGAACCAACCCGTCCTGGGTCGCCTCTGTGCAGTGCCTACCACTTCTCGTGCTGTTGTGCTCACCGCTCCATGGATCGACTCCCATAGATCGTTGATGTTGTCGCTAACGTTGATTGCACTTATCCGTTCGTCGAGCTTCTGGCGGTACTCAGCGATACTCCTTCCGCCGACAACCGCTGGATATTGTAACGCATCGTTCGCTGTGATCTTACGTTCGATACAGTTGACAACCTTGATCGAATTTTACTGACAATGAGGTAGTGATCAGAGTCAATGTTCGGACCTCTGAATGTCCGCACATCGATAACATCCGAGAAATGGCGCCCATCCACCAGAACATGGTCTATCTGGTTGCAAGTTTCGCCATTTGGGTGTCTCCAGATGTGCTTTCGGATGTTCTTTCGTGCAAAGTAGGTGCTACTGATGGCCATCCCTCTGGCAGCAGCAAAATTTACTAGCCGTAGGCCGTTGTCATTGGTAGCGGAGTGAAGGCTCTCCCTACCGATTATGGGACGGAAAAAGTCCTCTCTACCGACCTGAGCGTTAGCGTCTCCGATAACAATTTTCACGTCATGTTTTGGGCACTCTCCATAGGCTTTATCAAGACATTCATAAAACGTGTCCTTCACGTCGTCGGATTTATCGTTTACGCACCGACAGATTAGGCTATAATTGAAGAATTTGCCCCGTATCCTCAACACACAGATTCGTTTGCTAATGGGTTTCCACCGCATCACTCGCTTCATCTGCTTGCCCATCACTACGAAACAAACTCCATGCTCTGCTTTTTCACCGCCGCTGTGATAGATGTTATAGTTGAATGCAGTATTGGTCGTGGGGTCCACGGCTCGGAATTCACCCTCTCCGGATCTGGGCCATCGGACTTCTTGAATAGCAGCCACGTTCACTCCAACCTTCTGCAGTTCACGAGCCAGAAGGCTCACTCGTCCAGGTTCATTTAGGGTCCTGACATTCCAGGTACCGAGTTTCCAATCATAGTCCTTATTTCGTTGCCGGGTCGGTTGCCAAAAATAACGTTCTCTTTTTCTTCTATCTCCATTTTTCGTGGTATTTGAGAGGCTTCAGTAAGCTACCTTACCGGGGTCGCGTTACCTACATCGCGATGATGGGGCTGCCACCTTAGGTATAGCTGACGCGATACAGCATTTCGTTAATCAGCCGCTGGGTACCAGGCAGACGATGTTTGAGCCGCACCTCCTGGTGAACAGACGCTCGAGGCGTACCTTCTCACTCTAACTGATGTCAGAAGGACAACAGTGCCCAGGCTGCACTACCAGCTAAGTACTCAACCCTTAGCTGGCGGTCTTTTGTCATCGGACGACCCGTGGAAGCGTGAGATAGGGACTTGTGGGGACCAGAGCTCTGTTGGGCGCTCCTTCCTTGATGTTAACCCACCATTTGCAGCCCATGTTATCACCTAATGTTAAAAAAAAACAGATGCATTATTTATTAGTGGTAACCGAGGTAATGCTGTGTTAAAACCTACCCTTAGTATGAATGACGAGCAAATAGAATTCAAAGATCATGTCACTAGTTTAGGTGTAATAATCGATGATAACTTCTCTTTTGACAAATTTATTTTCAAAAACCCAGATTAATCCACCTAGCGGTGATGGTGCCTTTCTCGACCTTCGTAAAATGTGTGTGCTTGAAAAAAGATGAGCTAGTGGCTAGGAGTAAAAAAGACAAATTTCTTTGTCCGTTCTATGAAAATCAGATTATTTATGGCAAAGATATTGTAGATCCAGTTGAAAACCGAAAATCATATTTTGTCCCATTTCCGGATGTCGCAACTGCATCGCGAGTGGTGCCCGACTATGGCACAGTTGCGCACTACTCGCGATGCAGTTGCAACATCCGGAAATGCGATTTCGCGGGACCTCGGTTCGGTTTTCAGCTTGATCTACAATATGCTAATAAGAATTTCGACATTTTTGTTTCCTTTTCCAATCTTTTTGACGTACATAACCCTGTTTTATTTCACCCAGTCATATATTTTAAGGATATCACTTTTGGATGTTAGTTGAACTGAAGCTCCGACTACACAAAAAAAAACGAAAATGTCATTCCCATCACGCGAGCGGAGGGCAATATTTGTTATGATATAAATCTCATGACCGTCTTTCTGCCAAACTCCCGTATGAAGTGGAGAGACAGAGACATCATCTCAGTTCGTCGAGCTGAATCGATTGGTATATAACACTATGGGTCTCCAGGCCTTCTGTAAAAGTTTGGTTTTGGAGCGAACATACAGCCTTTTCGTATAAAAAGGCTAAAATGGTGTTTCAGCCATATCTTCCGATCCCATAGTCCGATCTAGCCAATTTTCAATAGGAAACAATGGGACAGGATTCTGCGTCGAATGCAACTTGTTTCGTGTGAATCAGTTAAGGTTAGGTGTCCGAAAATAGGTGACATTTTTGTGATTTTTATGAAAAAAGGTATTTTGGTCATAACTTCCAATCCCATAGTCCGACCTGTCCAATTTTTAATAGGAAACAATGGGAAAGGATTTTGCGTCGAATGCAATTTGTTGCGAGCAAATCGGTTGAGAATAAGTGCCTGAAAAATGAGTGACATTTCTTACGCAATATTTTCGTATGAATTTGTATTTTGGCCTTAACTCTCGATCCCATAGTCCGATCTGGCCAATTTCAAATAAGAAATAATGGGACAGGATTCTGCGTCGAATGCAACTTCATTTTCATTTATTTAGTCTACATCTATACAGATAACACTGAATCAACAATTTGACGCCACAATACACGGTTCGAGGCTGCATCTCTCCATCCTCGAATACGCCCCACGCTCGCCAAGTCGTTCTGCACCTGGTCTGCCCATCTCGCTCGCTGCGCTCCACGTCGTCTCGTACCTGCCGGATCGGAAGCGAACACCATCTTTGCAGGGTTGCTGTCCGGCATTCTTGCAACATGCCCTGCCCATCGTACCCTTCCGGCTTTAGCTACCTTCTGGATACTGGGTTCGCCGTAGAGCTGAGCGAGCTCATGGTTCATTCTTCGCCGCCACACACCGTCTTCTTGTACACCGCCAAAGATGGTCCTAAGCACCCGTCTCTCGAATACTCCGAGTGCTTGCAAGTCCTCCTCGAGCATTGTCCATGTTTCATGTCCGTAGAGGACTACCGGTCTTATTAACGTCTTGTACATGACACATTTGGTGCGGTGGCGAATCTTTTTCGACCGCAGTTTCTTCTGGAGTCCGTAGTAGGCCCGACTTCCACAGATGATGCGCCTTCGTATTTCACGACTAACGTTGTTGTCAGCCGTTAGCAAGGATCCGAGGTAGACGAATTCCTCGACCACCTCGAAGGTATCCCCGTCTATCGTAACACTGCTTCCCAGGCGGACCCTGTCGGGGTCGGTTCCACCCACAAGCATGTACTTTGTCTTTGACGCATTCACCACCAGTCCAACTTTTGTTGCTTCACGTTTCAGGCGGGTGTACAGTTCTGCCACCTTTGCAAATGTTCGGCCGACAATGTCCATGTCATCCGCGAAGCAAATAAATTGACTGGATCTGTTGAAAATCGTACCCCGGCTGTTACACCCGGCTCTCCGCATGACACCTTCTAGCGCAATGTTGAACAACAGGCACGAAAGTCCATCACCTTGTCTTAGTCCCCGGCGCGATTCGAACGAACTGGAGTGTTCGCCCGAGATCTTCACACAGTTTTTGCACACCATCCACCGTTGCTTTGATCAGTCTGGTAAGCTTTCCAGGGAAGCTGTTCTCGTCCATAATTTTCCATAGCTCTACGCGGTCTATACTGTCGTATGCCGCCTTGAAATCAACGAACAGATGGTGCGTTGGGACCTGGTATTCACGGCATTTTTGAAGGATTTGCCGTACAGTAAAGATCTGGTCCGTTGTCGAGCGGCCGTCAACGAAGCCGGCTTGATAACTTCCCACGAACTCGTTCACTAATGGTGACAGACGACGGAAGATGATCTGGGATATCACTTTGTAGGCGGCATTAAGGATGGTGATCGCTCGAAAGTTCTCACACTCCAGTTTGTCGCCTTTCTTTTAGATGGGGCATATAACCCCTTCCTTCCACTCCTCCGGTAGCTGTTCGTTTTCCCAGATTCTGACTATCAGTTTATGCAGGCAAGTGGCCAGCTTTTCCGGGCCCATCTTGATGAGCTCAGCTCCGATACCATCCTTACCAGCGGCTTTGTTGGTCTTTAGCTGTTGAATGGCATCCTTAACTTCCCTCAAGGTGGGGGCTGGTTGGCTTCCATCGTCCGCTGAACTGACGTAGTCATCTCCTCCGCTGCCTTGACTTTCACTGCCTGTACTCTCAGCGCCATTCAGATGTTCCTCGTAGTGCTGCTTCCACCTTTCGATCACCACACGTTCGTCCGTCAAGATGCTCCCATCCTTATCCCGGCACATTTCGGCTCGCGGCACGAAGCCTTTGCAGGATGCGTTGAGCTTCTGATAGAACTTGCGTGTATCTTGAGAACGGCACAGCTGCTCCATCTCCTCGCACTCCGCTTCTTCCAGGCGGCGTTTCTTCTCCTGAAAAAGGCGGGTCTGCTGTCTCCGCTTCCGTCTATAACGTTCCACGTTCTGCCGGGTACCTTGCTGCAGCGCGACCGAATGCAACTTGTTGCGAGCAAATCGGTTGAGGATAAGTGTCCGAAAATGAGTGACATTTTTACGCGATTTTTTTGTATGAATTTGTATTTTGGCCATAACTTTCGATCCCATAGTCCGATCTGGCCAATTTCAAATAGGAAACAATGGGACAGGATTCTGCGTCGAATGCAACTTGTTGCGAGCAAATCGGTTGAGGATAAGTGCCCGAAAAATTAGTGACATTTTTTACACGATTTTTTCGTATGATTTTGTGTTTTGGCCATAACTTTTGATCCCATAGTCCGATCGGGCCAATTGCAAATAAGAAATAATGAGACAGGATTCTGCGTCGAATGCAACTTGTTGCGAGCAAATCGGTTGAGGATAAGTGCTTGAAAAATGAGTGACATTTTTTACACGATTTTTTCGTATGATTTTGTGTTTTGGCCATAACTTTTGATCCCATAGTCCGATCTCGCCAATTTCAAATAGGAAACAATGGGACAGGATTCTGCGTCGAATGCAACTTGTTGCGAGCAAATCGGTTGAGAATAAGTGCCCGAAAAATTAGTGACATTTTTTACGCGATTTTTTCGTATGATTTTGTATTTTGGCCATAACTTTCGATCCCATAGTCCGATCTCGCCAATTTCAAATAGGAAACAATGGGACAGGATTCTGCGTCGAATGCAACTTGCGAGCAAATCGGTTGAGGATAAGTGCCCGAAAAATTAGTGACATTTTTACGCGATTTTTTCAAATGAATTTGTATTTTGGCCATAACTTCCGATCCCATAGTCCGATCTCGCCAATTTCAAATAGGAAACAATGGGACAGGATTCTGCGTCGAATGCAACTTGTTGCGAGCAAATCGGTTGAGGATAAGTGCCCGAAAAATGAGTGACATTTTTTGAGTAGTTTTGCGCACACACACACACACACATACACACACACACACACACACACACACAGACATCACCTCGATTCGTCGAACTGAGTCGATTGGTATATAACACTATGGGTCTCCGGGCTTTCTATAAAAAGTTTGTTTTTGGAGCGATCATATAGCCTTTACCGTATACTTAGTATACGAGGAAGGCAAAAATGATATAATTTTCGATCCCATAGTCCGATATGGCCAATTTTCAATAAGAAAAAACAGGACAGGATTCTACGTCGAATGCAACTTGTTGTGAGCAAATCGGTTAAGGATATGTGCCCGAAAAATGAGTGACATTTTTTACACGATTTTTTCGTATGAATTTGTATTTTAGCCATAACTTTTGATCCCATAGTCCGATCTGGCCAATTTCAAATAGGAAACAATGGGACAGGATTCTGCGTCGAGTGCAACTTGTTGCGAGCAAATCGGTTGAGGGTAAGTGCCCGAAAAATGAGTGACATTTTTTACGCGATTTTTTCGTATGAATTTGTATTTTGGCCATAACTTTTGATCCCATAGTCCGATCTGGCCAATTTCAAATAGGAAACAATGGGACAGGATTCTGCGTCGAGTGCAACTTGTTGCGAGCAAATCAGTTGAGGGTAAGTGCCCGAAAAATGAGTGACATTTTTTACGCGATTTTTTCGTATGAATTTGTATTGTGGCCATAACTTCTGATCCCATAGTCCGATCTGGCCAATTTCAAATAGGAAATAATATAACAGGATTCTGCGTTGAATGCAACTAGTTGCGAGCAAATCGGTTGAGGGTAAGTGCCCGAAAAATGAGTGACATTTTTACGCGATTTTTCGTATGAATTTGTATTTTGGCCATAACTTCTGATCCCATAGTCCGATCTGGCCAATTTCAAATAGAAAACAATGGGATAGCATTCTGCGTCGATTGCAACTTGTTGCGAGCAAATCGGTTGAGGATAAGTGCCCGAAAAATGAGTGACATTTTTACGCGATTTTTCGTATGAATTTGTATTTTGACCATAACACTCGATCCCATAGTCCGATCTGGCCAATTTGAAATAGGAAACAATGGGACAGGATTCTGCGTCGAATGCAACTTGTTGCGAGCAAATCAGTTGAGGATAAGTGCCCGAAAAATGAGTGACATTTTTACGCGATTTTTTCGTATGAATTTGTATTTTGGCCATAACTTTTGATCCCATAGTCCGATCTGGCCAATTTCAAATAGGAAACAATGGGACAGGATTCTGCGTCGAATGCAACTTGTTGCGAGCAAATCGGTTGAGGGTAAGTGCCCGAAAAATGAGTGACATTTTTTGAGTAGTTTTGCGCACACACACACACACATACACACACACATACACACACACACACACACACACACACACAGACATCACCTCAATTCGTCGAACTGAGTCGATTGGTATATAACACTATGGGTCTCCGGGCCTTCTATAAAAAGTTTGTTTTTGGAGCGATCATATAGCCTTTACCGTATACTTAGTATACGAGAAAGGCAAAAATGTGGAAAAATAATAGCAGCTTTGAGAACTTTAAGTCCATTGAGTGGTTTTCTTGATGAAAAAACTAGACTCAAACTGTTTAAAAGTCTTATTTTTCCTCATTTTATCGCTTGCGATTATGTTTTGTTTGATGTTTCATCATTCGCCTTATCTAGATTGCGCGTTGTACTTAACTCTTGTGTGCGATATGTCTATCATTTAAATAGATTTTCCAGAGTTTCGCACCTACAACATCGACTTATTGGTTGCTCTTTTGACAAATTTGGTCAAATGAGATGTTGTCTGTTCCTATTTAAACTTGCCACCACAATGCAACCTGGGTATCTATTTAACAAATTGGAAGCTTTTAGAAGTAATAGGTGCAGGAAGTACAGAATCTCGCGTTTCAATACTACAAGGTATGGGAAATCGTTTTTCGTGAGAGGCGTGATTATGTGGAATTTACTACCAAATGATTTAACTCTAGAAAGATCTTATGTAACATTTAGGAGGAAATGTATTGAATACTTTAATAATTAATAGTAATTTGATTTATTGGACTGAAATGAATCAATATTGATTGTAATTAAACACTCATTCTACTAGGCAAGCTTATGTAACAATTTAAAAAGACTGTGGTCTTATGGTACTGTTTAAAAGAATTAAATAAATAAATAAATAATTACGTAAGGAGGGTTGAAAACCCCAGAAAATTTTCGACTTTTAGTCGATACTACTCCTTTTGCGGTAGCGGACATGACACGAAAAAGTTTTTTATTATTTATTTATTTGGAGCTGGGAATAGTCCCTGGGAGTGGAGTTCTTTAGAATTCCTTCTCCCAAAGGCATAAAACCTCCTTTTCTTTTCAACACATGTAGTACATCAAATTTGGCACTAGTGAGATTTGTATCTCTTTGAACACGGTGCATTATATGTTATATAACTTTACATTTGTGTAAATATGTCTTAACTAACGAGCTGTGGAATCGGTTGGTGGTGGGTGGTTGGCGTTGGGCGGTTGACGGTAGGCGTATGGCGACGAGCAGCGTGTGGTGGATGATTGATGGCATGTCGATTGAGGTGGTGGCGTAGCAAGAAGAGCGGCTGATGACGGAAAACGAACATATGCAAAACAAGTTTTTGCCTTTCTCGTATACTAAGTATACGGTAAAGGCTATATGATCGCTCCAAAAACAAACTTTTTATAGAAGGCCCGGAGACCCATAGTGTTATATACCAATCGACTCAGTTCGACGAATTGAGGTGATGTCTGTGTGTGTGTGTGTGTGTGTGTATGTGTGTGTGTGTGTGTGTGTGTGTGTGTGCAGAAACTACCCAAAAATGTCACTCATTTTGTCAGATACTTATCCTTAACCGATTTGCTCGCAACAAGTTGCTTTCGACGCAGAATCCTGTCCCATTGTTTCCTATTTGAAATTGGCCAGATCGGACTATGGGATCGAAAGTTATGGCCAAAATACAAATTCATACGAAAAAATCGCGTAAAAAATGTTACTCATTTTTCGGGCACTTTTCCTCAACCGATTTGCTCGCAACAAGTTGCATTCGGCGCAGAATCCTGTCCCATTGTTTCCTATTTGAAATTGGCCATATCGGACTATGGGATCGAAAGTTATGGCCAAAATACAAAATCATACGAAAAAATCGTGTAAAAAATGTCACTCATTTTTCGGGCACTTTTCCTCAACCGATTTGCTCGCAACAAGTTGCATTCGGCGCAGAATCCTGTCCCATTGTTTTCTATTTGAAATTGGCCAGATCGGACTATGGGATCGAAAGTTATGGCCAAAATACAAAATCATACGAAAAAATCGCGTAAAAAATGTCACTCAATTTTCGGGCACTTATCCTCAACCGATTTGCTCGCAGCAAGTTGCATTCGACGCAGAATCCTGTCCCATTGTGTCCTATTTGAAATTGGCCAGATCTGACTATGGGATCGAGAGTTATGACCAAAATACAAAATCATACGAAAAATCGTGTAAAAAATGTTACTCATTTTTCGGGCACTTATCCTCAACCGATTTGCTCGCAATAAAATGCATTCGACGCAGAATCCTGTCCCATTGTTTCCTCTTTGAAGGCCAGATCGGACTATGAAGTCGAAAGTTAGGGCCAAAATACAAAATCAAACGAAAAAATCGTGTAAAAAATGTCATTAATTTTTCGGGCACCTTTCCTCAACCGATTTGCTCGCAACAAGTTGCATTCGGCGCAGAATCCTGTCCCATTGCTTCTTATTTGAAATTGGCCATATCGGACTATGGGATCGAAAGTTATGGCCAAAATACCAAATCATACGAAAAAATCGTGAAAAAAATGTCACTCATTTTTTGGGCACTTATCCTTAACCGATTTGCTCGCAACAAGTTGCTTTCGACGCAGAATCCTGTCCCATTGTTTCCTATTTGAAATTGGCCAGATCGGACTATGGGATCGAAAGTTATGGCCAAAATACAAATTCATACGAAAAAATCGCGTAAAAAATGTTACTCATTTTTCGGGCACTTTTCCTCAACCGATTTGCTCGCAACAAGTTGCATTCGGCGCAGAATCCTGTCCCATTGTTTTCTATTTGAAATTGGCCATATCGGACTATGGGATCGAAAGTTATGGCCAAAATACAAAATCATACGAAAAAATCGTGTAAAAAATGTCACTCATTTTTCGGGCACTTTTCCTCAACCGATTTGCTCGCAATAAAATGCATTCGACGCAGAATCCTGTCCCATTGTTTCCTCTTTGAAATTGGCCAGATCGGACTATGAAGTCGAAAGTTAGGGCCAAAATACAAAATCAAACGAAAAAATCGTGTAAAAAATGTCATTAATTTTTCGGGCACCTTTCCTCAACCGATTTGCTCGCAACAAGTTGCATTCGGCGCAGAATCCTGTCCCATTGCTTCTTATTTGAAATTGGCCATATCGGACTATGGGATCGAAAGTTATGGCCAAAATACCAAATCATACGAAAAAATCGTGAAAAAAATGTTACTCATTTTTCGGGCACTTATCCTCAACCGATTTGCTCGCAACAAGTTGCATTCGACGCAGAATCCTGTCCCATTGTTTCCTATTTGAAATTGGCCAGATTGGACTATGGGATCGATAGTTATGACCAAAATACAAAATCATACGAAAAAATCGTGTAAAAAATGTTACTCATTTTTCGGGCACTTATCCTCAACCGATTTACTCGCAACAAATTGCATTCGACGCAGAATCCTGTTCTATTGTTTCCTATTTGAAATTGGCCAGATCGGACTATGGGATCGAGAGTTATGGCCAAAATACAAAATCATACGAAAAAATCGTGTAAAAAATGTTACTCATTTTTCGGGCACTTATCCTCAACCGATTTGCTCGCAACAAGTTGCATTCGACGCAGAATCTTGTCCCATTGTGTCCTATTTGAAATTGGCCAGATCTGACTATGGGATCGAGAGTTATGACCAAAATACAAAATCATACGAAAAAATCGTATAAAAAATGTTACTCATTTTTCGGGCACTTATCCTCAACCGATTTGCTCGCAATAAAATGCATTCGACGCAGAATCCTGTCCCATTGTTTCCTCTTTGAAATTGGCCAGATCGGACTATGGGATCGAAAGTTAGGGCCAAAATACAAAATCAAACGAAAAAATCGTGTAAAAAATGTCATTAATTTTTCGGGCACTTATCCTCAACCGATTTGCTCGCAACAAGTTGCATTCGGCGCAGAATCCTGTCCCATTGCTTCTTATTTGAAATTGGCCATATCGGACTATGGGATCGAAAGTTATGGCCAAAATACAAAATCATACGAAAAAATCGTGTAAAAAATGTTACTCATTTTTCGGGCACTTATCCTCAACCGATTTGCTCACAACAAGTTGCATTCGACGTAGAATCCTGTCCCGTTGTTTCCCATTGAAAATTGGCCATATCGGACTATGGGATCAAAAATTATACCATTTTTTATGGAAAAATCGCTAAAAAAAATGTCACTTATTTTTCAGGCACTCTTCCTCAACCGATTTGCTCGCATTAAATTTCATTCGACGCAGAATGTCTCATATTTTTTTATTGAAAATTGTCCAGATCGGACTATGGGCTTAGATGTTCTGATCAAATTACTATTTATTGTGACTTAGACTTCATCTATTCCCCAAGCAACACAAGTTCAACAAATCTGGTTGCAGTAACCATATAGTGACTGAATCCGGTCATATATAAGTTACTGTGATTGATGTGCAATATGTGTGCTTCTCAGGTCGCTCGCAACAGATTGCATTCGACGCAGAATCTTGTCCCATTGTTTCCTATAGAAACTTGGACGGATCGTACAATTGGGTCAAAAGTTATGGCGAAAATACTAATTTTAAAACTACAAAAAAATGCCATTTTTGCTCTTATGCTAATCCGATTTGTTTGCAACAAATTGCGTTTGGCGAGAATTTTTTTTATGCATATAAACAAATATGAAAAATAAGACCAATCCACATATTGGTGTTATTTGAGATTTTTCCAAACCTTTTGAACGAACGAGAAAGGCACCATCACCGCTAGGTGGATTAATCTGGGTTTTTTTTCTTTTTTTTGCCTTTCTCGTATACTAAGTATACGGTAAAGGCTATATGATCGCTCCAAAAACAAACTTTTTATAGAAGGCCCGGAGACCCATAGTGTTATATACCAATCGACTCAGTTTGACGAATTGAGGTGATGTCTGTGTGTGTGTGTGTGTGTGTGTGTGTGTGTGTGTATGTGTGTGTGTATGTGTGTGTGTGTGTGCGCAAAACTACTCAAAAAATGTCACTCATTTTTCGGGCACTTATCCTCAACCGATTTGCTCGCAACAAGCTGCATTCGACGCAGAATCCTGTCCCATTATTTCCTATTTGAAATTGGCCAGATCGGACTATGGGATCGAGAGTTATGGCCAAAATACAAATTCATACGAAAAAATCGCGTAAAAAATGTCACTCATTTTTCGGGCACTTATCCTCATCCGATTTGCTCGCAACAAGTTGCATTCGAAGCAGAATCTTGTCTCATTCTTTCCTATTTGAAATTGGCCAGATCAGACTATGGGATCGAGAGTTATGGCCAAAATACAAATTCATTCAAAAAAATCGCGTAAAAAATGTCACTCATTTTTCGGGCACTTATCCTCAACCGATTTGCTCGCAACAAGTTGCATAAAGATGCTCGTGTTGCACGCATTTAGGCGTAAGTATGCTCTTCGTTGAGTTTCATAGTACTATGAAATTGTCCGAAAGTCAAAATTCGAACATAGGAAATTCGAGAAACTTTTGGCAGCGCCATCTGTCGTCTACTAGTGTAAATTTTCTATCATAACATTAGACGGTGTAACTGTTTTGCCTTTCTTGTACATCATCGAGGTGTAAGCGTAAAGGCTACATTTATTACCTTTTTCCGCGAGAAAGGCGCCATCACTGCTAGGTGGATTAATCTGGGTTTTTATATATAAATTTTATAAATAAATGAATAGAACAAGTGAATGGTCTTGAGGTGACACTTTATTCAAAATTCAGCAACTGTACAATGAGCAACTGTACAATATGATGTATTTTTGGCTGGTTGTATTTAACAGTTTTCTTAATTGCAGCTTGAAACACTTAAGACATCGAGATGACTCCAAGTCAAGGAATGAATACTCCGTAACCTCTTCAATGACACATCCATGCATCTCCAAAACTTCACGCTTCCAAGGGGAATGAAAAATCATATACTTTGAAATTTCGATTTTATTACCGCTTATCTCTATATCAAGTGATATAGCTCGTAATCTGGAAGGCACATAAGAAGTATAATTTTCACCAAAAAAGCCAACAAATCATTTTCTACTGGAGACTACTGAGGGAAATATGACCCTTATCTTCCTGAAGGACGTATTATCAATTCAGTAGAAAATCGAGTTATAGCCGCTAACGAAGTTGGATTTTTCTCACAATCCATACGTTAAACCTAACTTCGGAAGTGGTGCGCTGTTTTCATTTGATGATGCACTATAAGATAAGCTAAAGTTGAAACTTCAGTCTATACACAAATGCCGAAGACGGTGATAAATAGATTGGAGCTGCACTTACTTGCATTGATAGTTGAGTCACTGACAAACAGACGTAACATTGATGAAATTTCCATCGTCTATGCTCTGAACGGTTGTTTCAAATTACACTGTTTCCTTGTTTCACACCCAAAGACACACGCATCGTCTGTAAACATTGTCATACTAAATAACATTTTGTGCTACATGCGCGCGAGATGGTGATGAAGTTATAGGTGATGATTTGTTCAGGAAATTGTTCTAGCTTTTACGTCGGATAGTCTATGTGGTTTAAGGATCCTACTACTTGTATGGTAGTCATTTTCAAAAACAAAACAAAAATCGGATTGTACTTTTTATATTAAAAAAAAAGTCAATTCCTGGTGATACGCCATACTTCAGATGCTGCACGTGGAAAATGAGGTTAGGGGCTGTCCAGATACCACGTGGACAGGTTCTGATCAGTTTTAGATACCCACCGTGGACAATTGCTCATACATATTTTAAAAAAATTGTTTGTACCGTGAACATTTGCCATAATATTCCAAGCTACGAGCTAGCATTTTTTATATTTCAAGGTTTTAATTATATCCACGGAATTCAAATTGAACACGAGTTATGTAGAATATAAATCGAAATACCCAATATTCTGGCTATAACTTTTATGGTTAATTTCAATACAAAACAGTCTTCAAAGAGCATCCTCTTGCAGAACCTCATCCTCCCAAACCTTGGTAATTACCCAGTGCAGCGCTCTAGCCAGTGCCTCACCACCGTGTTTAAACAGCTCCCCTGGTAGTTGGTCAACTCCTTTGTTGTTTTTCAGCCGGCCGATCTCCTCCTGTATTTCCTGGAGATTCGGAGCCGAATGTCGCATGTCCTGCGCGCGTGCTCCTAGGTTCTTTACCATACCGCCACCGTTCTGGAATTACCATACCGCCAGCACACCTGGAATAATATAATAAAGTAAAATACCTACGTAACTGCAATTAATCTCTCAAAGTATGGATGAGTTTCGAATCTAGGACTTTTAGTTCATGGGACTTTGTTTTAGTATTTACACCGCTTCAAATGTGTGATGAAATAAGTTTCAAATGACATTGCTATAAACGAATTTCCAGTTGCTGATAAAATGAACTGGTTGCTCGGTACCCACGTGTTTGTCTTTGCTGAGGAGTTAAAAACCATGCAAGTGCATCAAAGCAATGCTAGGATGACGAAGGAGCATAGATGACACATAGGAGCAAACATTCTCCTTGGTTTTTGCATCAATGGAACAAAATGCAGAGGAGCTTTTGGAGACTACTTACAAAAAACCCAACTTAATTCACCGAGTAGTGATACTGCCTTTCTCGCATTAAGCCAAGACACCAACCTTATATAGTGAATATGGTTCGATGTACCATTTTCTTAATAACTTTTAAACGCAACGGTCGATCGTTTTAAAATGAATCGCCTGCTTTGAGCGTGCTTACAGCGGCACACGAGGAGTTAACTTTCTGAAATCAGTATGGCGAAAGACATCTAAGGTTCGATTTCTCAAAATTAAGCACTTTCATCGAAAAAATATTTGGTAGGCGTAGTAGCGGCCACCATTCTTCATAACCGGTACCAAATAGTTTTTCATGAAAAGTTCCTAATTTTGAGAAAAGCTGCGTTAGATGTCTTTCGCCATACAAATTTCTGGCGGTTAACTCTTGCTGGCTATTTGGACATATACGATAGCGCCTGGATGTGGAAGCGGCGGGTGGAAAATCAGCCACTGCCAATAATTCATTCAAAATTGATCAACTAGCCTTTGCCCTCTGTCGAATGAAACTTGTTGCGAGGAAATAGGTTAAGGATTACTAATATGAAAAGTTATCTAATGTTTTTTTAGCTTTCGTGTACACACATACATAAACACATACATGGGATGCCATCGCGCTCTCGTTACACCGGATTAGCCTGCCGGTGGGACTGTACCGGATCTTGGAAAGCTACTTCCAGAACCGTGTGCTGCTATACGAGACCGATGCCGGTCAGAAAAGTCTTCCTATTACCACAGGAGTCCCGCAAGGGTCAATCCTGGGCCCGGTACTATGGAACCTGATGTATGACGGGGTTCTGAAGCTAAAGTTCCCTCCTGGTGTGAAGATCGTCGGCTTTGCTGACGATGTAGCCCTAGAGGCCTACGGGGAGTCAATCCCCGAAGTAGAGCTAACCGCAGAACACGCGATCAGCACTGTGGCGGACTGGATGAGTGCGAGAGGCCTTGAGCTCGCTCAACATAAGACGGAGGTGGTTATCGTCAGCAACCGTAAGTCGGCACAACATGCAGTTGTACACGTGGGAGACGTCGCGATCACTTCAAAGCGGAGTCTGAAGATTCTTGGGGTCATCATAGACGACAATCTGACCTTCGGTAGCCATGTCGAATATGCGTGCAAGAAGGCTTCGACTGCTGTGGCGGCATTATCGAGGATGATGTCCAACAGCTCCAAGGTGTGCGCCAGTAGACGTAGGCTACTGGCAGGTGTTGCCGCATCTATTCTTAGGTACGGTGGCCCGTCCTGGGCAAAAGCACTGGGGTAACCAGTTACCTGCAGAAACTGGAGAGCACCTATCGCTTGATGGGGGCAGCAGGGACTATGTCCAAGGGCTTGACGATCCCTCCCCAGGCCATCTGCGAGTTGTGGCGCCTGCCTAGGATGTGGTGGGGTTTGACAGTGGGCCCTGTTAAACCTCTATAAAAAGCTGCATGAATCCGCAAGTAGGCTCCGCCAAAGCGACCGTGTGCCGCTCAAAGCGCACAAGCCCAAGTCCTGGTGTTAAGTGGGACGCTAAACAGCCCTGACACGACGGCCCTCCGACGAGACAGGAGGTTTGCGCAGGCCCAATAAGCCGCCTTTAAAAACAACCATTACGAACAACATAGAAGATAATACGACTCGATACAATCGCTAGGCTTCGCAGGTTGCGACAGGATAATCTACGATGAATTACATCCCCGCAACTTCGATGTCGTAGCGCTGCAGGAAATCTGCTGGACAGGACAGAAAGTGTGGAAAAGCGGGCATCGAGCGGCTACCTTCTACCAAAGCTGTGGCACCACCAACGAGCTGGGAACCGGCTTCATAGTGCTGGGAAAGATGCGCCAACGCGTGATTGGTTGGCAGCCAATCAACGCAAGGATGTGCAAGCTGAGGATTAAAGGCCGTTTCTTCAACTATAGCATCATCAACGTGCACTGCCCACACGAAGGGAGATCCGACGACGAGAAAGAAGCGTTCTATGCGCAGCTGGAGCAGACATACGATGGATGCCCACTGCGGGACGTCAAAATCGTTATCGGTGACATGAACGCTCAGGTAGGAAGGAGGAAATGTATAGACCGGTCATCGGACCGGATAGTCTGCATACCGTATCGAACGACAACGGCCAACGATGCATAAACTTTGCAGCCTCCCGCGGAATGGTAGTCCGAAGCACTTTCTTCCCCCGTAAGAATATCCACAAGGCCACATGGAAATCACCTAATCAAGTAACGGAAAACCAAATCGACCACGTTCTAATCGACGGTAAATTCTTCTCCGACATCACGAACGTACGCACTTACCGCAGTGCGAATATTGAATCCGACCACTACCTCGTCGCAGTATGTCTGCGCTCAAAACTCTCGACGGTGTACAACACGCGTCGGAGTCGTCCGCCGCGGCTTAACATTGGGCGGCTACAAGACGGTAGACTAGCCCAAGACTACGCGCAGCAGCTGGAAGTGGCACTCCCAACGGAAGAGCAGCTAGGCGCAGCATGTCTTGAAGATGGCTGGAGAGATATTCGATCCGCCATTGGAAGCACCGCAACCGCTGCACTAGGCACGGTGGCTCCGGAACAGAGAAACGACTGGTATGACGGCGAATGTGAGCAGTTAGTTGAGGAGAAGAATGCAGCATGGGCGAGATTGCTGCAACACCGCACGAGGGCGAACGAGGCACGATACAAACGGGCGCGGAACAGACAAAACTCGATTTTCCGGAGGAAAAAGCGCCAGCAGGAAGATCGAGACCGTGAAGAGACGGAGGAACTGTACCGCGCTAATAACGCACGAAAGTTCTATGAGAAGTTGAACCGTTCACGTAAGGGCCACGTGCCACAGCCCGATATGTGTAAGGACATAAACGGGAACCTTCTTACGAACGAGCGTGAGGTGATCCAAAGGTGGCAGCAGCACTACGAAGAGCACCTGAATGGCGATATGGCAGACAACGGTGGCGGTATGGTAATGAACCTAGGAGCACGCGCGCAGGACATGCGACTTCCGGCTCCGAATCTCCAGGAAATCCAGGAGGAGATCGGCCGGCTGAAAAACAACAAAGCCCCTGGAGTTGACCAACTACCAGGAGAGCTGTTTAAACACGGTGGTGAAGCACTGGCTAGAGCGCTGCATTGGGTGATTATCAAGGTTTGGGAGGATGAGGTTCTGCCGCAGGAGTGGATGGAAGGTGTCGTGTGTCCCATCTACAAAAAGGGCGATAAGCTGGATTGTAGCAACTACCGCGCAATCACATTGCTGAACGCCGCCTACATGGTACTCTCCCAAATTTTATGCCGTCGACTAACACCAATTGCAAGAGAGTTCGTGGGGCAGTACCAGGCGGGATTTATGGGTGAACGCTCTACCACAGACCAGGTGTTCGCCATACGTCAGGTATTGCAGAAATGCCGCGAATACAACGTGCCCACACATCATCTATTTATCGACTTCAAAGCCGCATATGATACAATCGATCGGGACCAGCTATGGCAGCTAATGCACGAAAATGGATTTCCGGATAAACTGATACGGTTGATCAAGGCGACGATGGATCGGGTGATGTGCGTAGTTCGAGTTTCAGGGCATTCTCGAGTCCCTTCGAAACCCGTAGAGGGTTACGGCAAGGTGATGGTCTTTCATGTCTGCTATTCAACATCGCTTTGGAGGAGTAATACGAAGGGCAGGGATTGACACGAGTGGTACGATTTTCACGAAGTCCGTCCAGTTATTTGGCTTCGCCGACGACATTGATATCATGGCACGTAACTTTGAGAGGATGGAGGAAACCTACATCAGACTGAAAAGCGAAGCTAAACGGATTGGACTAGTCATCAACACGTCGAAGACGAAGTACATGATAGGAAGAGGCTCAAGAGAGGTCAATGTGAGCCACCCACCACGAGTTTCTATCGGTGGTGACGAAATCGAGGTGGTTGAAGAATTCGTGTACTTGGGCTCACTGGTGACCGCCGATAACGATACCAGCAGAGAAATTCGGAGACGCATAGTGGCTGGAAATCGTACGTACTTTGGACTCCGCAAGACGCTCCGATCGAATAGAGTTCGCCGCCGTACCAAACTGACTATCTACAAAACGCTTATAAGACCGGTAGTTCTCTACGGACACGAGACCTGGACGATGCTCGTAGAGGACCAACGTGCACTGGGAGTTTTCGAAAGGAAAGTGTTGCGTACCATCTATGGTGGGGTGCAGATGGCGGACGGTACGCCGAGGAGGCGAATGAACCACGAGTTGCATCAGCTGTTGGGAGAACCATCCATCGTTCACACCGCGAAAATCGGAAGACTGCGGTGGGCCGGGCACGTAGCCAGAATGTCGGACAGTAATCCGGTGAAAATGGTTCTCGACAACGATCCGACGGGAACAAGAAGGCGAGGTGCACAGCGGGCAAGGTGGATCGATCAGGTGGAGGACGACTTGCGGACCCTCCGCAGACTGCGTGGTTGGCGAAGTGCAGCCTTGAACCGAGCTGAATGGAGAAGTCTTTTATGTGCAGTACAGGCCACTCCGGCCTTAGTCTGATGATAAATAAATAAACCTATCGCTTGATGTGTCTCAGGGTGATATCGGCCTACCGCACGGTATCGCGCGACGCATCCTGCGTGATAGCGAGTATGATGCCAGTCGGGCTGGTCATCCGGGAAGACGAGGAGTGTTTTGACCTACGTGGCACCAGAGGAGCCCGCGAGCGTACCAGGGTGACTTCGGTTGCCAGATGGCAGCGCGAGTGGGATAGCTCCTCGAAAGGTAGGTGGACCCACCGGCTGATTCCTAACATATCAAGCTGGGTGGGGAGACCCCATGGGGAGGTTCACTTCCATCTGACACAATTCTTGTCAGGCCATGGCTGTTTCCGACCGTACCACCACAGGTTTGGGCACGCGGAGGTCCCCGTCTGCCCTGACTGCCCAGGTGTTGACGAAACTGCAGAGCACATACTGTTCGTATGTCCTCGTTTCGACGTCGAAAGAAGAGCAATGCTAGACGTTTGCGGCCGGGACACAACTCCGGATAATCTTATCAGGAGGATGTGTCAAGCGGTGGAGAAGTGGAACGCAGTCTGCAGCAGCTGCCTGCAGCTTGCAGAGAATCTGGCGCGCCGAGCAACAATCGACAAGCATGACTAACTTGTGATTGGTTAGTTACAGCGAAAGTGCCGAACGCGGAGAATTGTGTGAATGGTCTGCCCATGCAGAGGTAATGGCGCAGCGGGTGGCAACAGAGATCGTCACCTCGAAGCATGGCAGAAGTGTGAATGAATAGGTGTATGTATGGACTGCACACGCCGCGCTGGGAGTAGCGCAGGAATGTTGGTTCCTATGACTACTGATACCCCGCGGCGTGACAGAGGAGTGTGGGTGAGCATCCAAGTCAGTCTCACATGGTACGAAAGGAATGAGTTGAGTTGAGTTGAGCTAGTCTTATATGGTATGAGCGAGGTGAGTCAGACTCACATAGTGTGTCAGAAGGGGGAACCTGAGTGAAATGTACCACAAAGGGATGCCAGAGGGAGTGTTAGGTCGAATGACTAGAGCAGTATGTGTCAGCGCGAACTGAATGAAAGAGGTGAGCAGTCTCACATAGTACGATAAAGGTGGGCATACAAGTCAGTCCCACATGGCATGAGAAGGGTGGGCACAAAAGTCAGACCCGCACGGCATGATAGAGGTGAGCACACAAGTCAGACTCATAGGAGCGTTAGCGTGTGTGCAAGCATGGAGTGCATGAGCGTGAATCAAGGGTTTGGGTGAGCATACAAGTCAGACTCACACGGTATGAGAGAGGTGGGCATACAAGTCAGACCCACACGGCATGACAAAGGTGCAACAGAGTATGTAGGGTGTGTTTGAGGGTGCGATAGAGTGAGCATCCAAGTCAGACTCGCATGGGACGGGTGCCCGAGTGAGCGAGATTGAGCGAGTACGTTTAGTACTGCCATACCCCAGAAGTAGTACTGGGAGGTAGTTCCTGGGGGAAACGATGGCGGAGCCCAAGGGAGTTTAGTCGGTTCTACCGGTATGGTCGAATCCGTGTGGTAGTTTGGCAACTACAATGCACGTGTACTGGGTTAGTGTGTAAATGCATTCTACCTTGTAAAAAAATACACCCATACATACACACGAGGGGCAGCAGGGACTTTGTCCAAGGGCTTGACGACCCCTCCCCATGGCCACTGCGAGTTAGACCGGGACCATCGTCCCTAACCCCTAATCCCAAGGCGTCAAGCGACCCGTGCCGAGGGGATGCATGGCCAGGGGGTGAAATAATAAGCTAGGCCTTTAACGGAGCCTGTGGGGTACCTAGGCACCCTCCACAGTAATTGTCCCTTACCGCGTCATGCTGGGCTCTGGCGTGGTGGACCACTTTCCCGAGCAACTCGTGGGACCAAAATGGAAAACCAAGTCAATTCTTCAATTAGTGGTAGTAGTGTAGGCGACAACCCCTTCGCAAGAGGTGGGTTGTTCAGGTCTCCGCCTAGGAGGCCAGAGGCAATAGTCGGCAGCTCAGTGCACAGCGCCAGCGTGGGTTACTCAACCTTCCTCTCGGCTAAAAAAACGCCGGTAGGGGTTATTGACGGCCCATGGCTTGTGGAGGCGATGAACCGCAAACGCGATGGGCTTTCGGCCTTCAAGGTGGCGACGGAACAGCTGGACGCCATCATCGACTTTGCGTCAACAAAGCATAATATCAGCAAGGACCTCAAGAGGAGCTTGCAGAAACTTCGAAAGTCGATGCTGGACACCAAGCTGGAGAGGGCGGTCGGGACGGCCAAGTGTAAACCCGTGAAATTGGTGGAGTCGAGGTCTACCCAGACTGAGGCCCAAGGATTCGCGGACTCGGGCAAGGTCGAATCGACCGAAGGCGTGCCAGCGAAGACGGTGGTACCAAAGTCTACCCAGACTGAGGCTCAAGTATTTGCGGGTACGTCGGGGGTGACTGCTCCAACGGAGCAGACACAAAAACGGGGAGACAGTCTCCAGGGGATGAGCTCCCTGGGGGCCGCTCCAAAACGCGGAGGGTTACTACCTCGAACAAGGGTAGTGGGGCTGGGAAGCTGAACCCCGGCCAGGTACCTCCAAAACCGGGGGAGGAAGGACCTGGAAAGGTCCGTCCACTCAGGAAAGACGGTGGTAAGAGGTTACCTAAGAAACAATTCAGAGCCATAAATCAACAACCTTGTTGAACAATTGTTGTATAGAAGCGATGGTAGTTGAACAATAAAGCATGTTTAAGAAGTTGTTTAATAAATGTTATACTGATTGAAATCACCGCATTAGTTCCCTGTTTTGTTGTTGTTTGAATAAAACATTGAATAAAAGTTTAACAAAGTACAGTTGTATTATTCACTGTAAATATACTTTATTCCACCGAAATAAATCCTATTTTGTGTAATCAAGTTGATATTGAATAACATGTTTATGTGATGCTTAATAACATTTGTTAGAATTTGTTTTTCAACAGCGCTGCCGAAGTTGTACAATTCAATGAAGTAATGTGTCTTATATTAGATTGTAAGCCTTTGAGCCAAACATGTTGATTAATTGTGAAATAAGTTTACTGTATGATAACTGTTAAAATAACTTACTTATTTATTTATAGTGATGTTCTTTCAAATGTTGTTCAACACAACACAATTGCTGTTGATTCATCATTGTTGATAAAATCAATTATGTTGTGTCTGGATGTGCGGATGTCACTGTGCATTGAATTTATGTGAAAATGGATAATTTTAAAAAGTTCAAAAAGAGTGGTACATATCATATCAGTGGTTAGTGAAAACACCGGTTGTTGTGTACAAGTACAACACAAACCAGTGGAAAATGCAGCGACGTTCATAGAACTCAAAGCTGTACCAGATCCTACGAATGGTATAAAGCTTGTTTTTGCTTTGCTTAAGGTCACTCCTGACGGAATCCACGTTTTAAAGTGCTCGCGTTTTCGGGGGCACACCACTCGGTACGGAAGCAACGCACAACTGTCATTTTTATTTACGCAGCAAAGCTAAATCAACAAAAATTACAGTTGCGCGCCGCCTCCGTATCGAGTGGTGTGCCCCCGAAAACGCGAGCACTTTGAAACTCGGATTCCGTCAGGAGTGACCTTAATATTATAAAATCATACCAAAAAGCATAATTTAAGACCGAAACACGCCAGACAAGATATCGATACCTTTGTGGAATAGTATCATGCGAAAGTTATTATGATCCTAATGAATAAATATTAAAAGAAATAATAAATAAATAAATTAATGTCAAAGCTATGTATAGTTCCTTTTCAAATGTTACTCCTGAAAATGATACTTTTTCACAGAACGTGCCCCAGAAAAATAAAATAAATGTTATGCTAACGCACTCCAAGTTGTGTAGAGATCTGGAAATGGTTCGTGAAAGAGAAACTATCCATTAAAAAAACTCTCGGCTGTTGGAGAGTTTGAAAAAAAATCGGTGGCGAAAAGGTGGCCAGGACAAAAAGTCAGGCAGTCTTACAAGTATAGCTGGCAGTAACGGACGCAATATGGAGTTTAATCCAAGCGATTCCGCTGGTGGAGGTTCCGCCGAAATAGTCGGTCATGATTCGGCCGATGCCCTTGAGCATTCGGCTGATCATGGGCCCACACTTGGAATAGTATATTCCGCTGGAGACGATTCATCTGGAGCTCTTCTGCTCCCGGATGAACGTATAGAAGAAGAACTCGATGAAGGAGAAGAAGCGCACAGTTCTTCATCCGTTTACGACAGTGGCGCTGCCGGTAGCTCTAACGCTCCGTCAAAAAAGTAAGTTAACGAAAAAAGTGTAATTAAAAAAAAATGGCCTTAGAAAAATAAAAATAAAAATAAAAAAACTGGAAGAAAAGGAAAAAAAAATGTATAAGAAGTAAACAGGCTCCGGTGGAAATAGACGGAGCTCTGAAATAAAAAAAAAAGTATATAAAAAAAATAATAATAATAGTAAAGTTAGAAGACTCCGGTGGAAATAGACGGAAGTCAAAAAAAAAAAAAAAAAAAAAAAAAAAAAAGGGAAAAAAGTAGACTCCGGTGGAAATAGACGGAAGTCAAAAAAAAAAAAAAAAAAGAAATTTATGGCTGGCTCCGGTGGAAATAGACGGACGTCCAAAAAAAAAAAAAGAAAAAGAAAAAAAAAAGGAAAAAAAAAAATTGCTCGGGTTACTTGATTGTTTAGAAATATTGTCAAAGGAAATAAGAACAAATTTTCCTTTTTTGCAGGAAAGTTTCAAAGAAAAGGCTCATGAAAGAATTAAAGGAAGCTGTTGAAAGAAATAATTTTCTTCGAGAACAGGTAACTCGACTCTCAGCAGATCAAGGCTTGGGTGACACTTTTCGTCATCCACGTACAAGCACGATGCGGGAGGATATGTCTGACTCAAGGAACGAGTCCCTTTGCTCTCTACTATGAACAATTGGACCTTAGGTACCTTGAATATACCGGAGTGTGTACCCACGGAAGGAGAAACGGAAATCGACAAGCGAGCCTATGAGTTTTGGAAGGAAACTCTAGTTGCCTCATTACAACTGGTTAATTCGGCTGATGAGCGAGCTAAATTTGGGGTTTTTCGAATCAAGGCAGGTGCTAAGCTCCGCGAAATCTTCAACACGACTGAATCGACGCCCGGAATGCCTGACGAGCGTTCAGAACCATTCTCTAATGCTATAGCGCGGTTGGACGATTATTTCGGGTCCAGGGCATATATTTTGTCACAGAGGGGAAAGCTTATGAATTTGTGTCAGTCACAAACTGAGTCGAGTATCGAATTCGTCCGTCGAGTTGCTAATGCAGCAAAGCTTTGCAACTACGGTGTCGACGAGGAAATGGAGGCGGTTGTAAGAGTGATCACGAAGGGTGCTAATGATAGTAGGATTCGAGTGTTAGCACACAGGAACTGGGTCAGACATGGTACTATGAAAGATCTCATCGATCTAGTACGCGATCGGGAGTTGGAAAAGGCAAACGAGGAGGAATTTCAGAGGGCACACAGCCGTACCGACACGGCAACTCTCGCACTGGTTTCTAGGAACCCTCAGGAGAGGCACGGAAATACAGGAAATTTCCGTGGAAGCTGGCGTGGCATGGGAGCTTCACGCGGCGCTCGTAGTTCTAGAAGAGGAACGAGAGGTTTCAATCAAGGTGTTTTGCGCAGCGAACGTAGTTCTACCTGCTGGAGGTGCGGCAGTGTATATCACCAACATTTTTCATGTCCTAACGCCGATAAAAGTATGCCATACGTGTGGACGAATTGGGCACATAGCTCGTGTTTGTTCAGCATCTAACGCAAACGCCCAAAACTGATCGTGGAAGCGACCAGCCGAGCTGGAAGATCGTGGTGGTCCGAAGAAAATTGCTGCTATTGAAAGCCCAATGGAGGAGCAGGAGATCGCCAATGAGGTACGGAAATCAGAAGATCCAGAGTAGTTTGCAGCAAACGGCTCCCAACAAATTCTTAAATAAACTGTTCTTTTTCATTTTATTTTGATAACGACTGTGTTTGATGAATTTGATTTTTCAGTCCTAATTGATTTCCTCATTTGATTTATTTTGGTACGATGAATTTGAATATGGAAGAGTATTTCTAATAAAATAAAATAATAACAAAAAAATGTGAGATATAAATTGAATGTAGTTCATTACTATATATATTTTATTGTTATATGCTCAGTTATATGTGTTCACGAAAAGCAAAAATATGATGATTAGGATTTTGTAATAATACGGAATAACGTCCATTGTAAATTATTATGCTTATTTATCTGCTTCATCATATTTTTAGTAGCTTACCAATAATTACGTGGTAACAAATTGGTTTGTTATATGAATTCGCAAGAAAATAAAGAAACCGTGTTACTTTCAGGACTCATCACTCAAACATCAAAATCTTGAAAGCATTCAAAGAATAGACAACGTACAAAACCACAGCACTCAGACGAGGTCTTCTGCCATGTCTCTCATCAACGCCAAGGTGGCGGGAATAAACGTCGAGTTTATGATCGATTCAGGGCCCAAGTAAATACCGTGACCAAGTTCTCTTTCGATAGAATAACTACCGACAATTTTGCATCTTCGAAAATCGTTACAATGAGTTCTAATACTGATCGACCACTAAAAGGCTATGGCTCCAATGAACAGATAAAAGTTATTGCTGTATTCTCAGCGGAGTTGTTCATTTCTGAAGATCGACCAGTAATGGTTGAAAAGTTTTATGTCGTGGACGAAATGCGAGCACTCTTGGGGTTCAACACAGCAATCCGGTACAGCGTTCTAGATATAGGACTAAATGTTCCAGTACGTTTAGGACAATTGCCGAATAGCATGAGCCCTCCGACAATTTGCCATTTGAACCCTGCAGCTCATTTCCCAGAATTCCCCAAATTCAACATTCCTCCCGTTACCTTGACATACAATACGGAAATGCCACCCGCACGGAATGTATACACCCACATCCCAACCGCATACAAGGAGTTGACCAAGCAGAAACTTGAAGATTTATTATCCTCGGGAATAATCGAGAAAGTCACACCGGATATGGATCGCTCGTTTTGTTCGTCATTGCTTGTAGTGCCTAAAGGCAAGGATGACATACGGTTAGTAATAGACCTGAGAGGCCCAAACAGGTCAATTCATAGAACACCATTCAAGATGCCAACTTTCGAGTCCATTTTGATGGAGCTACATGGTGCCAAATGGTTTTCAACCGTGGATATGAAAAGTGCATTCTTTCATATCGAATTGGACCAAAGTTCTCGTCATCTAACTAACTTCTTTGCGGGCGACGGTATATATCGGTATAAAAGGCTACCATTTGGCCTTTGTAACGCTCCTGATATATTTCAGGAAGTGTTACAAACTGTCATACTCTCCGGATGTGAAGGGGTAATAAACTATCTGGACGACATCATGATCTTTGGCAAAACCAAGGAAGAACACGATAAAAATCTTGAAAAAGTGATGGAATGTTTGAATAACCACAACGTACAGATTAACGAGGAAAAATGTAAATTTGGGAAACAGTCAGTCGATTTCCTAGGATTCGTCATATTAGCGGATGGCTGGAAATTGGCAGAGGAACTCAAGAACTTTCGGAGCCCGGAAACCTTGGCAGAGGTTAAAAGTTTCTTGGGGTTGGTGAATTTCATCGAGAAATTTATTCCTCACCGTGCACAACGGACATGGAGATTGCAAGAGTAGGCGAAATCGGAGAGGTTTTATTGGGACTCGGAACTAGAAGAAGAGTTCGAATACCTTAAAAATGATTCATGGAAAGCAATAACTACACTAGGCTACTACAACAGATATGACGAGACGGAGTTGTTTGTCGATGCGTCGCCATATGGATTAGGAGCCGTATTAGTGCAGTTCGACAAGGAGAATAATCCACGTGTGATTGCTTGCGCATCAAAAACCCTCACTATTGCGGAGCAAAAGTATCCCCAAACGCAGAAGGAGGCTTTGGCGGTTGTGTGGGGAGTCGAGAAATTTTCAATGTATTTGATGAGCATAACGTTCACAATAAGAACCGATGCCGAAGCCAATGAATTTATATTTGGGGGTCTTCATAGAATTGGCAAACGAGCAGTAACCAGGGCAGAATCATGGGCTTTGAGATTGCAGCCTTATACCTTCAATGTGAAAAGAATTCCAGGGAACCTGAATCTGGCCGATGCACTCTCCAGACTTGTTGTACAGAATCCACCGAGTATATCATTTGACGACGAAGCAGAACACAAGCACTTGCTTTACTTTCTCGACGCAGGTGCGATGGAGTTAACATGGGAGGAAGTAGAATCATTTTCAGAACAAGATGACGAGCTGCATAGCGTCAGGGTTGCGCTTGAAACCGGGTTGTGGGACACCGGACTTCGACAATATGAATCGCAAGCTAAAAATCTTCGTTCGCTCGGAGATTTGGTGTTCAAAAACGATCGAGTGGTTCTACCACTAGCATTGCGTCAGAAAGCTATTAAGTCAGCCCATCAAGGCCATATGGGCATATCGTCCACAAAGCGGATAATGAGAGAATATTTCTGGTGGCCTGGTATGAGTAGTGAAATTGAGAAATACGTGAAATCTTGCGAAACTTGCTTGTTGTTGTCAAGGAAGAACCCACCAATTCCCCTGACGAGCAGAGAACTTCCCAGAGGTCCCTGGGAAATTCTGCAGATTGACTTTTTCACGGAAAAAGAATTTGGATTTGGGGAGTTCCTGGTGGTAGTTGACACATACTCCAGATACCTACATGTTACGGAAATGAAAAAAATTACAGCAGAATCTACTATCGAGGCCTTGAATAAGATCTTTGTTGTGTGGGGGTACCCGTTGGTTATACAAAGTGACAACGGGCCACCTTTCCAAAGCGAGAAATTCATCAACATGTGGCAAAACAGAGGAATCGCAGTTCAGAAATCAATACCCTTGAGTCCCCAATCCAATGGGGCAATTGAAAGGCAGAACCAAGGTGTAAAAAAAGCACTGGCTGCCTCGAAGTTAGACAACTCTAATTGGAGATTGGCACTCGATAATTATGTTCACAATCATAATAAGGTTAGACCCCTCTCACGGCTTGGAGTAACGCCGTTTGAATTATTAGTCGGATGGAAGTTTCGCGGAACGTTTCCCTGTCTGTGGGAATCTAGCTCCATAACAGAACTTGACCTTGAGGAAATTAGGGAGAAAGACACCTTTTCGAAGCAAGAAAGCAAAGATATACCGATTGGAGACGAGGAGCCAAGGAATCGGATTTGGGCGTGGGAGACAGGGTGGTGCTTCCTCAGCAGAAACGACTAAAATCTGACCCGACATTTGGAACTGAAAAATTCACCATATTAGCAAGAGATGGGGCTAAGATAGTTATCAGGAGTGATCGTGGAGTAATCTATTCACGGAATGTCAGGGACGCCAAAAGGGCGACTGAGATTCTCAATGAGGATCTTCCAGATGACAACGATGGACATGAATCTACTGAAGATCCTAAAAATATTGTAGCAGAAGATGAAGGAACCGGTAAGAATATTTGACTTTAAATCTGTGCCTAATAAAGCTCAATTGAAATGATTTTTCATACAGGTTCATCGAAGGAAAAGGATGACCATAACATACATCAGACGGCGAACCAACAAGGGCGACCGAAAAATAAGCGTACCACTAAAATGCCATCCAAATTTGAAGATATGATTTTGTACAATATTTTTGAATAGTACCGAAATTTAACTCTGGTCATTACCATAATTATGTACTGTCATCACAATAAAATATAAAGAAAACAAATACATACTAATACATTTTGTTGGAACCATTACTCCTTGCTAAACTGAAATCGCTCTTCATGGCTGGCAAATAAACAGATCCTTTTGCTCCATGCTCACTTAGCCTTGTTTATCCGCACCACTTATATTTTCTTCAGGGTATAATTAGGATTTTCTTCTTCTCGGTCGTTTTTTTGAGTTGGACATTTTCTTATTAATCTGGAAAGCTAATGCTGTGTTCTGGGTTTTTTTTCAGCCCGTGAATCTGAGGAGATTCGACATCATGGGCAAAGCAGGAAACCGCACAGAACGTAAGATATCATGAATACGCCATTCTTGCAATGCTAGGTTGGCTTAGAAATACAGCGCTGCACGAAACTATCGGAAAACTAGATATAAAATTGTCGGAAAAGCAAAAACAACGGCGATACTGGACTGCGGCAAGCGTTTTGTGCGTTTTGTCTGCTTCAGAGGCTCAGTTTTGACATATTGACGTTAATGTCATGTTCGAAAAAACGAGCAAAAAAAGGCCTTTTCATCAGAGACCAGGAACGGCCCTCTGGTGATCGGTAAATATAATGAAACTCTTCAAACACAAAAATAAAGTTAACGCTGAAATTATTGCGCACTTCCCACCTCGTTGGACTCCACACTTCCAATGAGTGTGAGATGTCAAAATCCTTTGTTCTCCCTGTTGGCAGATGAATCGGGTGTATCGGGTAATAGCGCCAACGAAAGCTGTTGCTTTCGAATGAAACGTGGGCATCTAGAGTTTATTTGTTTCAACAAACTCTGGAAATATGAGAATAGTTGTATTGAGAAGTTAATCTTTTCGCTACATTTTTAGTTAATTATAATTTGGATTTCTTGTGGAAACATATTACGATGATAGCAGTAGTAGTCCAACAGTAGATTTTAACAAGTTCCGTACATTAGATGATTGAATAAAAATAATCTATGAGACATTGACAATATTTTTTTTGCAAAAATGATTGCAAAAGAGTAGAGGAGAGGGGAATTGTGGAATAGTATCATGCGAAAGTTATTATGATCCTAATGAATAAATATTAAAAGAAATAATAAATAAATAAATTAATGTCAAAGCTATGTATAGTTCCTTTTCAAATGTTACTCCTGAAAATGATACTTTTCACAGAACGTGCCCCAGACAAATAAAATAAATGTTATGCTAACGCACTCCAAGATGTGTAGAGATCTGGAAATGGATAGTGAAAGAGAAACTATACATTAAAAAACTCTCGGCTGTTGGAGAGTTTGAAAAAATCAGTGGCGAAAAGGTGGCCAGGACAAAAAGGCAGGCAGTCTTACAAGTATAGCTGGCAGTAACGGACGCAATATGGAGTTTAATCCAAGCGATTCCGCTGGTGGAGGTTCCGCCGAAATAGTCGGTCATGATTCGGCCGATGCCCTTGAGCATTCGGCTGATCATGGGCCCACACTTGGAATAGTATATTCCGCTGGAGACGATTCATCTGGAGCTCTTCTGC
Organism: Armigeres subalbatus; assembly: GCF_024139115.2. Lineage (NCBI taxonomy): Eukaryota > Metazoa > Arthropoda > Insecta > Diptera > Culicidae > Armigeres > Armigeres subalbatus. Next base: position 227,050,946 of record NC_085140.1, read on the forward strand.
TCCCGGATGAACGTATAGAAGAAGAACTCGATGAAGGAGAAGAAGCACACAGTTCTTCATCCGTTTACGACAACCTTATCAATACGAAGAACCAAATTGTAAACCTTCTCAGATTCAATCGTGGGGGCCCTTTGCAATGACGGATCTCCAGTAGCCTTGCGAGTTGAAAAGCTGGCCAAGTTCCAGTTGAAATGTAAAGCCATTGAAGAAGAAGGCTCTGTGTAATCCAATTTTGCAATTACCTCAAAAATCTACAATATATTAAATTGCACTTTAACAATGAATTTTTCACTAGAATATTAAAAATACGTAGGGTTACTGCTCCTGAACTTCATCTCATAGCTCCGATATTGGTCCTACGAAAAACAAAGCAACGAAAAGGTATTTGATTTGTTTATTATTTTTGTGATTTTTTTTCAGCAGTGAGCATGCATGTTAGCAAAAAGAAGGAACGAAATTGGTGCCTACTTTTGCTCATTTTTCTGCGAATATTCACCGCTTTGATCACTGCACCGCACTGTTTGTTGTTGCTGTTTTGACAGTGATGATCAACGGATGCGCGCACGGATTGACTATTGGAAGCAGATTGTTTCGGAATTCATTATTCAACGATTCTTAAACTGCAATCGCCCCAACTACATTCGATGCTTATCTGAATTTATATAAACGTTGCTGTGCAAACGTTTTCAACAATATTGTTGTCATATACATTCTATTTAATAAACATGATCAAATGTTGTTTATGCAATGTTTGTGCAATAAATAGTTCAATTTGGTGTTAAATAATGTATAACTACATTTAACATGGTCGATTTATATGACCTTGCATGGAGCAGCGGAAGAGCAGGCGGATGTCAATCGAAGGGTCCTGGGTTCGAGCCTCACATCGTTCGAGATTGTGATAACTGTAGTAATGTCTAGTTGATTAAAAAAAACAAGTCACAGTTCTATAAATTAATTAGTTGAAAAATCGATAGTTCATGAAAGCCATAAAATAATATCAAGATAAAAATTATCCGTAAGAAATAGTTCTCTTTTTAACACTTTTATAAAAAAAATGCTTGTTGTGGAAACTTGTAATAAGGGAACGTCCACAAATTACGTAACGCTTAGAGGGGGGAGGGGGGGTTGAGTGAAGTGTTACGATCCATACAAAATTTTCAGAAGCTTCATACAAAAAGTGTGACATAGGGGGGAGGGGGAGTTGAAAAAGTCCAATTTTTGCGTTACGTAATTAATGGATCTTCCCTAAGCTGTATTTGAGATATTCCTTACAACAATTGAGATGCCACCAAAACCAACGTTATTCAACTTGCATTCGGGACTTTTTCTCAAACTAATGGTGAATAATAGTTTCCTCCAATCTTCTATGTAACACAAACAACAGTAAATCAAACAGCCTTATTTGTAAAACATTGAACAAAAGCTTTATTAGTTCGGGTAATAAGCTTTGTAGTAACAAGCGTTGAATTAATGTTGCTGTAGCTCTTTTATTGTTTTTGCAGTTGAACAATCGAGGCAAGGTGATAGCTTAAACATTTATTTCAACATGCTTATAGAACTACTGTTTTTGAATAGATTCTCCATTTTTGGGCGAACAAGGTTGGTATAGTAGTATCAAATGCAATAAATCAATCATAATTAAACATACAGCTGAATAGCGTAGCTGTAAGAGACATTTCTTCAAACAACAATTGTTTCTTGGGTACGGCAGGCTGAAAGTTCTCAGCCGCACCAGACCAGGGAAATAGAGGGGGATGACGCCTCCTGGACCCTGGTCAAGAACAAGAGGAAACCGAAGACGTCAAGGGCCGAAAAGAAGGCCCAGGTGAATGAGGGCAGCAAGAAGTCTAGGGTAGGCGCCAATCGCTCCAGGGGCGATGCCCTAGTCATCACGGCGGACGAGGCTAAATACTCGGACGTTTTGAAGGCGATGCGGAGTGACGTCAAGCTCGGTGAACTCGGCGCCGACGTACGTCGAATAAGACTTACCCGGATGGGCGAGATGATCCTCGAGCTGAAGCGGGGCGTATCGCAAAAGGGCGCCGCCTACAGGAAGTTGGCGAAGGAAGTTCTAGGCGAGACGGTCAAGATGAGGGCACTCACTACAGAGGTGAATCTAAGGGTTAAAGACCTAGACGAGATCACCGAAGTCGAAGAGCTCGTCACGGCACTGCGGCGACAGTGTGAAGTGGAGGCGCCCACCGCAGCCGTTTGGCTACGGAAAGGTCCGGCAGGGATACAGGTAGCATTGGTTCGGCTATCTGCAGCGGACGCCTCCAAGGTAGTCAAGTTAGGGAGCGTCAATATGGGGTGGTCGGTATGCCCTGTGGGCATATATGAGCAACCCGAAGTTTGCTTCAAGTGCCTGGAACCGAGGCACAAGCAATGGGACTGCCAAGGCCCTGACAGAAGCAAGCTCTGTCGACGCTGCGGATTGGAGGGACATAAGGCACAATGCTGCACGAACCCTCCCAACTGTTTGATCACCCCGCCGGGTTCGAGCCCGGCGTTTAAGCGCGCTGCAAAATCACGGTGCAGGTAACGCAGCTAAATCTGAACCACTGTGATGCAGCCCAGCAACTGCTGTGTCAGACAGTTGCTAAAAGGGGGGACGGATATCGCCATCATAGCAGATCCTTACCGGGTACCCGCCAGGAGCGGTAATTGGGTCACCGATGGATCTAAAATGGCGGCGAAGTGGACAACGGGGAAATACCCAGTCCAAGAGTTGGTGTCTTCGACACACGAGGGGTTCGTCATTGCCAAAATCAACGGGGTCTTCTTCTGCAGCTGCTATGCGCCTCCTCGATGGTCGATCGAGCAGTTCGGTCGAATGCTAGATTATTTGACGGCTAACTTGATGGGGCGTAGGCCGGTGGTGATAGCGAGGGACTTCAACGCTTGGGCCGTGGAATGGGGAAGCCGATCCACAAATCAACGGGGGCAGATCCTGCTGGAATCACTGGCCATGTTGGATGTGGACTTGGCTAATGTACCTACAGCTGGAACGGGGCCGAGTCGATTATCGACGTTACGTTCTGGAGCCCTGGCCAAACGAGTAGTTCGAACTGGAGTGTAGATGATGGCTACACTCACAGCGACCACCTGGCGGTTCGCTACAGTATCGACTATACGACCAGCATTCAGCGGACAGAAGAAGAGGCGAGGCCTAGCCCTCGTATGTGGAAGACATCATACTTCGACGACGAGGTGTTTAAGGAAGCGCTCCGCCGCGAACACAATACTCTCGGTCTGAGCGGCGAGTAGCTGGTAACAGTACTCTCGCGTGCATGCGATGCCACCATGCCTAGGAAAGTCCACCCTAGGAATGGGAGGCCACCGGCTTACTGGTGAACTCAAGCAATTGCGAACCTGCGCCGCGCCTGCCTACGAGCAAGGAGGCGGATGCAGCGGAGGATCCCATAGTCCGACCTGCCCAATTTTTAATAGGAAACAATGGTACAGGATTCTGCGTCGAATGAAATTTTTTTTGAACAAATCGATTGCAAACTAGCGGAGAGATGTTTCAAATGTTTTGGCTTCGGACATCGGGTAGGGGCTTTTAAGGGTCCGGACAGATCCAATATGTGTTGGAAATGCCGGGGAACAGGTCATTTTGCGAAAGACTGCACGCAAAGACCCAAGTGTATGCTTTGCACACCAGAAGAAGGGAATGATCATCAGACGGGTGGCTGCAACTGCCTTGCCTACTGCGAAATCGCATCACTACGAAATCGCACAGCAACTGTTATGGCAGTCAACAACAGAAGCGATGTATGACATAGCAATAATTGCAGAGCCTCATCTAGTTCCTCCTGATAATGACAACTGGGTGGCAACGGGAATGGCTGCGATACAAGTTATGGGCAGACTCCCTATCCATGAAGTAGGGGAGAGTTTATGTGAAGGATTCGTTATCGCTAAAATCAACGGCATGCTATTTAGGTGTGCTCCTGCACGGGTGGTGATAACTTGAACAGATTCACAACACATCGGACAGCATGTCCGTCTGGATTTGACTTGAGTAAGAATGAACGTCGTTTCTTTATTGTATCTTTCTTAAATACTAGTTTACAATTGTCTTCTTGCGTTCAGGTACGTGACCCAAACACGTGAGTAGGTAAAATAATAATATAACGGTGTGGTGTCTGACATTGGAAGTGTGCTTAAGGTTAAGGCGTTTATTGTTGATGTTTATAATGTGATGTTTTGGGCAAAACCCGTTAGTGGGTTTGTTTTAGGTAAAACCGTAAAGAGTACTTTTCGTAGACAAATGACAATGACAAGATAATGGTAGCTAATTAGGTATTCGATAATTTATGCTAATGGGTTTATCCTTATTGCTGATTGTTGGATTTTCCTGACATGATATGCTAGTATGCTACACCGCCCCCTTTAGGAGAATGGTGTAACCATTCGAAAAGAATAAAAATATATATAATTTCAATATGAAGTGATGTACGCTCCTAACTTTTTACGCTTTAATCAATCTATTTTGTGAACTTTGGACTGTTTATTTGTGACCGTATGTTTGATTATACAATTTGGTTCTTCTGATTTAATTATTACGTATGGGCCGATGTAAAAGGGTCTAATTTCTTCCTATTTTCGTTTGTGATATAAACTTTATCTCCTACGCTTAATAAAATAGGGTTTGTATTTGTATTTGCTGCAATTTGTCGGTTTTGTTTACTCTGAATCAAGCTATCTCTAGCTATTTGGTTGGAGTTTTGGAGTCTAAATTTTAGTTCGGCATCATACTGATCAAGATTATAAATTGGTTCAATTGTTGAGTTTAAATTTTTAGAATCTTGCGGTAGCCTAGCTTTCTTGCCGAATACTAACTCATAAGGAGTGTAGCCATGTTCGGTGTGTGGTGTAGTATTGAATGTGAATTCATAAAATTTTACCCAATCATCCCAATCTGTTTGATGAGCATTGGTGAAACATCTCAGATATTCGTTTAAACATCTGTGATTTCTCTCCAGTGCTCCAATTGACTAATGGGTGGTATGCTGTCGAAAAATTTTGTTTTATTTCCAATAGTTTACAAATTCGTTCCATAACCTCATTATTATACTCTGATCCTTGGTCAGTTCTAATTTCCAAGAATGATCCATAGATCAGGATAAAATTGTATACTAGTGCTCTGGCTAATATTGCAGCTTCCTTTGTAGGTACTGGTACAAGTACCACATATTTAGTTAAATTACATTGTATTGTCAAAATATACCTGTTCCCTTTATCAGTTCTTGTCAGTGGACCTGCAGTGTCTACTGAAAGGACTTCAAATGGTCTAGAAGGAGTCGTAGTGACTACTTCTGGCTGCTTAGTATGTCTGGTTACTTTATTCACCTTACATTTTTCACAATTTCTGACAAAGTTTGATATTAAATTTTTCATGTTTTTGAACTTATATATTTCTCTCAATTTTAAATATAGCCGATGTTGGCCTATATGACCTCCCGTAGGTGTCATGTGATAATGTGTTAGTATTTCATTGATATCCTCTTCATTTTCTATAAACGTCTGGGGTTTATAAAGTATTATCTCGTACGTGGAAATGGCATTGTTTGCGATTTCCTTGAGTGTATGGAGCGAGATAAAATTAAATATTTCGTTTTCCGTTGAGAGTGCTAGCTTATCTCTCTTGTAATGCTTCATATATTTCGATATTTCTAGAAGAGCAAACTCTAAAGCTTGACTTCCATTTTCGCGCGTGAATGTTACGTTAACTGTTCCTAGCATCTTTCTATAATTATGATTAAAAATGGACATCCTTAACCGATTGTTGTGCACGCTACCATCGAGTTTAAGGAGTTTATTGGTCTGAGAAGGGTTCTCAGTTTGCCAAGCTGTGAGGTGATCAGTCTCACTGCTAGCTTCCTGTGAATCCGTGGGTATTTTTAATGTTTCTTTCTTCTTTGTCATGGCTCTTGTGTTAACCACAAGAACACTTAGACTTTTAAGTTGTTCTGAAGTAGTAGGAATTACAATACGTGAGAGCGCGTCCGCACAAACGTTTGCTTTTCCCGCTACGAACTCGATATCGAAATTAAAATCTTCTAAATCAACTCTCATCCTAGTGAGTTTTGACGTAGGATTTTCATATTGAATAGGTATACCAGAGGCCTATGGTCTGTTCTAACCAAGAACCTTCTTCCGTACAAATATGGTGTGAAATAGTTAACTGCCCAATGGATTGCTGTTAACTCTTTTCGATTATTGGTTTATTACGTTCACCGGGTGTGAAACTTTTGCTTGCAAAAGCAACTGGGAAATCTCCATCTTCGTACATTTGGGAGAGTACTGCACCACATGCTATATCTGACGCGTCTGTAGTGACAATAAATTTCTTTGAAAAATCTGGGTAGCGTAAAATTTGGGGTGACATTAGATATTGTTTGAGTTTCTGGAAACCTTCTTCATGGGCCTTGGTCCATTGAAATGTTGAACCTTTCTTTTGTAATTCGTTTAATGGTTTGGCAATGTGCGCGAAGTTTGGCACAAACTTCCTGTAGTAATTGCAGAATGCTACAAATCTGCGTGCCTCTTCAGCATTCGTGGGTCTAGGAAAATTTTTCAATACATCGAATTTGGAGTCATCTGGAAGTATTCCTTTATCGGTAATTTTATGACCGAGATAGGTAACCTCAGTCCGAAAAATTTACATTTGCTGGCATTAAGTTTTAAATTGTAATGCCTTAAACGCTCAAATGTTTTTCGTAAGTTATCAAGGTGATGATCAGCAGAACATCCTGTAACTACAATATCATCAATGTAGATGAACGCACATTCTGGAGTAAGTCCAGCCATTGCTATGTTCATCATTCTCTGAAAACTGTTGGGACTGATATTTAAACCAAAAGGTAATCGTTTAAACTGGAAATGACCCGAGGAAGTAGAGAATGCGGTGTACTTCCTGGATTCTTGGTCTAGTGGGATTTGATGGAATCCTGACATAAGATCAAGAGTACTGAAGTACTTTGCTCTTCCCAATTGGTCCAAAATTGTGTCTATGCGTGGTAGTGGAAATTTATCTGCTAATACCTTTTGTTTAATTGCCTGAAGTCCACTACAAGTCTCCATTTTTTGAACTATCATCAGACTTTTTCGGTACTAGGAGAATTGGGGAATTGTAAGAAGACACTGAAGGTTCAATAATGTCTTCATCCAGAAGTTTTTCACCTGACTTTGAATTTCTTCTTGTTGCGAATGTATGGATTTATAATTTGGTATGTACACGGGTGAAGTATCCTGTAATGGGATATGCTGTGAATAAAAATTGTTGGTCGTCAACTTTTCTCCAGGTAAGCAAAATACATCAGAGAATTCATTAATTAAGTTTTTAAGTTTTGGTTTTACGCTGGGTAAGACTTGGTCCATGTTAATTTCTGAAAAGATTTTACTCAATCGTGTGTCCCGGTCCTTCTGAGGAACATTGCTCCCGTTTTTAGGTTTAATGTAATCATCTAACAAGTCGATTTTTGGTTCAAAGTGTGTAATAGCCACTTGTTTGAAGGTGGTATTTACAATTTTTACATATGGAGCACTTTGTGAAACAATAGTGTTTGCACAGAACACTCCAGGGAGGATTTCCTGTGATAATACTACTGATTCGGCTGTAACATTAAGATTTGGAAATTTTCTGACCACTTCGCATCTCGCTGGAATGATGATGCTGTTGTTAAATTTATCTTCGATTGGTACTGATACCAAACAATTATTGAAACTAAAGTTGAGCAACCAGTTCTCGTAGTCTAGGGTGCATCTATATTTAACGAAAAAATCCCGACCTAATATACCGTCGGTTAATATCGGAAAGTCGTTCCCGACTATCTGAAGTGTATGTTCTAACGTTAAACCATTAGCGAAGGTTATACAGGTTTGAGCCTCGCCCACTGTATTGGTAAAACCTTCTGTAATGCCTGTCACTTTAAATATTTTGCAAAAATCAAATGGTTGCGTGGGGCTTAATTTTCTTTGTTTAATGATGGAAATTTCTGCCCCTGAGTCTACTATAAATGTACATTTGGACGATTGGACATACAGTGTCACAAAATTGGCTGCACTGGTGTTGATTGTGTATACTAATTTTGTGGGGTCATGAACTGACCAGGTGCCCTAAAAAGCGTTATTTTGCATCGAGCCACCTGGTTTGCATAACCGGGCCTCCAGTGGCATCGTCAACATTCCTTGTTGATGGTTTCCTACCACTGCCATCGGAGAATTAAATGGCAATGGAACTTGCATTGCTTGCTCCTGCGCGCTCGCTGTGAAAATGTTTCTCGTATTGAAATTTGATCTTCCGCACTGGAAACGGTTATTATTATACCCGTAATACCGTCGTTGTGGCGGTTGATTGAATTGTGATTGATTAAATTGTGAGCGGTGTTGTTGCGGCCGACCGCCTCTGAAACAGTTGTTCGAATAATTTCTAGGGTAGTAATTTGAATCTCTATTGCTGGAACTTTGGTTTCTGTAGTTTCCGCAGTAGTTCCTAGAGTGTTGTCCTTGATTACTATGTGTATTGGCATCGCGTGTGTTGAACGAGAGTACCTGAGCATGTTGGTTGTTATTGTTTGAATTTTCCAACATTTTTGTGTCGCATCTTTTATGTCATTGAAAGTCCCTGCTTTCAATATAATTTTATTATCCTGGGAGTTGGTACCATTAATTAGGGTTTCAACGCCCGTTTTGTTGCCATGCTGTTTGCTAATTGCACGGGAATACCCTGCTCGATGTAGACCGCCTTCAGTTTGTTTGTAAGCGTGTCTACTTCGTCGCAAAATTTTCTACAGATCCTTTCTGTAACCGCTCTCAGTTTTGCCACCACATTGTCTGGTGTGATTTTGCTAGCGCATCGTTGTTTGACGTTTTGCGCTAGTTCGTCAATTGTGTTGAGGTTTTCTGGTAATCCCAGCCTGGCTTTGCCAGTAAGACGTGTTTTCAAGAATTTTATGGCCCTGGGTACCATATTGTTTGCTGTTATCTCCTCTAACAAGCTAGTGGCATCCAAAATGCGTCCAGCCCCTCGGCAGAGCTGTCGTACAGCTGCACGAGTGCTGTAGCAGTTTTGATGTCAAAAAGTTTCGTTAGGTGTCTCGGAAGGCATGATTGAAATGGTGGTAGGGTTCTGCTTGCTAATGGGGGTTGGAGTAGACGTGATTGGAACGGTGGGGGAATTTTCCCACGTTCTTAATTTACCACTTATCCTTTTACAAAAATTATCGAGTTTGCTACAGACTTTAGAGTAGGTTTGGACGGAGTGGAAATTTGCGTATTTTTCAAAATTTGTGTATTTTCTAAGATTTTAGTACATTCCATGTATCGAGCCTTTAACGCTTGGTAAATTTTCACTTCGTCGTTCCACTGTGTATCCGAAAGACAACGCCTGTTTTTGTTTAAGACCGATTTATATTCATTTAAAAAATCTTTGAGTATTTCGCCCTTTTCTAGTATTCCCTGTAGAGACCGAGGACGTTTTATATTCTTCAACAAATTTGTATGTTCCCTTCTAACGTACTCATCGATCGTTCTCAGTCTATTCATTTAGTTTCAAATAAAAGGATTTTACATTTATAACAAATTTTTTAATTGTCGTTGAAAGAATTTTAGTATTGTTTTTCCACATCACACTAGTCCATCATTGCTTATCATATGAATTATAAATATATTCTAGCACTTTTTTTTCATACCTGTATGTTTTTCACTACTTCGTATAACGGTATTACTGCTACCACGGTTGCTGGCACCGGCAGTCTTCAGGGTGGTCAGGTTTGACCGTTCGCCCCTGACAATGTGTGATGTCTCCGCACTCGTTGTAGCGTCTCGTAGGGTGGTCTGGCTTCGACCGTTCGCCCTTGTTGTGATGATTGGATGTTGCTAACTACGGCTGACTTATTGCATTTCACTATCCTTCACCGCGCTGGCTTGCGCTGTCGCTATGATTATTTTGATCAGTTTTGCTTGTTCACTTTTCTTCTTTTGTTGTTTGTGTTTGTATAGCGCAATGATGATTGTGAGCACTATCACCGCTATCGCTAACGTGGCGATTATTGCTAAGTACATAACGTTTTCATTGATGTTAAATTGTTCCATTGGCACTTGTAAGTATTCCTCACTTTCGGTAGTTTCCACTAAATGAGTGGACGTACTGCCCTCTGTTGTCGTCGTCACTATTATGGGCCAACAGCCCCTTACGCCGCACGCGAGTTTTATCATTAGTTCGTTTTTCTGCGTGTGCACTTTTGTTCTCACTGTGTGCGTATGTTATTTAATTGGATCTCCGCCTGGGCGGCTTGTCGGATTTTCGCACTTGTGAACTTATTGTGGGCGCGTATACACATGTAAGCGACCAGTACGCCTAGCATAATAACAAACGTGCCCGCTATCACTCGCACTTCGATGGTGTTCTCATTATGGTTGATTATCGTGTCACCGAACCACATTTTCAGGCTTTGGTTTCACTAATTTTCCGCTGATAACTATAGGTTGCCGATTATAAGTCCGGATCGCACTGAGCTACTTAGACACTTTGTACAAACAGCAAAGGCTAGATCGCCGATTAGAGTCACGGTTCGCCATTAGGTGTGCTCCTGCACGGGTGGTGATAACTTGAACAGATTCACAACACATCGGACAGCATGTCCGTCTGGATTTGACTTGAGTAAGAATGAACGTCGTTTCTTTATTGTATCTTTCTTAAATACTAGTTTACAATTGTCTTCTTGCGTTCAGGTACGTGACCCAAACACGTGAGTAGGTAAAATAATAATATAACGGTGTGGTGTCTGACATTGGAAGTGTGCTTAAGGTTAAGGCGTTTATTGTTGATGTTTATAATGTGATGTTTTGGGCAAAACCCGTTAGTGGGTTTGTTTTAGGTAAAACCGTAAAGAGTACTTTTCGTAGACAAATGACAATGACAAGATAATGGTAGCTAATTAGGTATTCGATAATTTATGCTAATGGGTTTATCCTTATTGCTGATTGTTGGATTTTCCTGACATGATATGCTAGTATGCTACACTATGCACCTCCAAGGTGGACAGTGGAGCAGTTCAACCAGATGCTAGAGCAGTTAACCGACAAGGGACGGTAGTTACAGTGGGGCAGCAGGGTAACCAATACGAGGGGATGCATTCTGCAGGAAGCTCTGGCGAAGTTAAATGTACGATTGTGCAATAAAGGCACCGTTAACACATTTCGAGAGACGTCTATCATCGACATCACGTTCTGCAGTCCATCGCTAATGCCGAACGTGAACTGGAGAGTTAGTGAAATGTACACCCATAGCGATCACCAGGCGATTCACTATTGTATTGGGCAACGAAACCCTGCGACAACACGGAGAAGAGTGACCGTTGAGCAGAAGTGGATGATGAGAGCACTTCGGTGAGGCACTTCGTCCGGACAATAGTATCGAGCACATTGATGCGGCCGAACTGATAAGGAGAATGTTAACGGCTTGTGACGCCGCAATGTCGCGAAAGCTGGAACCTAGAAGCAATCGTCGTCCAGCTTACTGGTGGAACGAGAGGCTTAGTGCGCTGCGTGCTGCTTGTCTCAGATCCAGGAGGCGGGCACAGAGAGTGAGGACGGAACCAGAAAGAGAGGAGCGCAAGGCGGCGTTCGAGGAAGCTAGAACCACATTGAAACGGGCAATCAAGATTAGCCAATCAGACTGCTACAAGGAGCTACGCCGAGAAGCAGACACCAGTCCCTGGGATGATGCGTACAGAATTGTGATGGTGAAGATCAGTGCGTTACGATAGACGTGAAGAACGCGTTCAGCGCCAGTTTTGAAGCTATTGCCGCAGCGCTGCACAGAATGCAGGTTCCCGACTATCTGTGTCACATTCTGAAGAGCTACTTTCAGAGCAGAGTTCTGGTGTATGACACGAACAAACGGCAAAAGTCGATCGGAGTTGAAAATAGCTATTTTTGCGTGACGTATACGACACATTCCAGCGTAACGCGACACCATGAGGAGCCGACTTTCAGCGAGAAATTAGATCTGCATTCGAAAATTAGCTTGGGGGGCATATGATTAAACAGGTGTAAAATTATCCTCACCAAATTTCCTTTCTGATAGAATATTCATTTTAAGATTTTTCGCTTTGAATATGATAAATATAACGCGCTGCATTTCGTAAAGCACACCATCGCTGAATTGCACTTTTTCTCATTTTGAAATGCAAGTGCGTTTTTTAGCTCTGGTATACGGTTTGGAATCTTGATTTATTCTAAACATTTCTCGTATACATCAACAGAAAAGAGGCTGTGAATTAAAATCGCGGGAAATAACGGAGATTATAAGGAAAATTACTAAATTGATATCAACACCGCCGCGTTACGCTGATCGACAAACAGTGTTCTGCAAATGGTGTCGCGTTACGCAACCGTGTTTATCGTTGTTAGAATACGTATTTTCAGCCGATTTCGATGCGGCATGTTGTATTCAACACAGGATATTGTCACATTATCTATCGTTGAATGTAGTTCGAGTTGGTGGTCACGATCTGGAGTTTCGGTTATTGAGATTTGGGGGACTAACCGCTACAAATTTTGAACTGAATCAATTTTATTCATGTCACATATCTAGTTTTAAAACGAAAAAATGGTAATGGGTTTTCCTATTTTTATATTAGTCACACCCAAGTATGATTCGGATCGATTTTTAAGTACGTGGTCAGACGATCGATCCTCCTAGAAATGAGTTTTTTACACTATAAAGTCCTATATTGCTTTTTTTTCTACGTTAACCATTATGATAGGTGATAATGGCCCAAGAAGCTCAGCAATGTTGAAGAGGAATCTTTCTGCCGTTTTTAACTTTCTACTGGGGCCCTCCTTAGCCGTGCGGTAAGACGCGCGGCTACAAAGCAAGGCCATGCTGAGGGTGGCTGGGTTCGATTCCCGGTGCCGGTCTAGGCAATTTTCGGATTGGAAATTGTCTCGACTTCCCTGGGCATAAAAGTATCATCGTGCTAGCCTCATGATATACGAATGCAAAAATGGTAACTTGGCTTAGAAACCTCGCAGTTAATAACTGTGGAAGTGCTTAATGAACACTAAGCTGCGAGGCGGCTCTGTCCCAGTGTGGGGATGTAATGCCAATAAGAAGAAGAAGAAGAAGAACTTTGTACTGGAATGGTCTGTTTTAAACTTCTTATTTATTCCTGAAGAGACTGATTTATGTCTCATGTCTCAACCATTGTTTATCACAAGAGCGAATGCGTCGTGCTCTGAGTGCACTACTTATATGCATTTCAAATATTTACGCTCTCATCAGCACTAATTCGAAAATAATTATAATTTTGAAAATATTGTTTATGTCCTGGTGAAAAATAATTGTCTCATTATTGTATATTCACTCAGGCCTAAGCGAAGTTCATTCGGATGTCTGATACAATATGTCTTTATTGAGGAGATTTTTAGCCCAAGGCTGTAACTCTCTTTTAACTTTTTTCGATAGGCCATTATTCTTGCAGTGGTTTGGTAAAGTTTTTTGCCTGATGCTATTCATTATATTTTCGACTGCCGGTACCAACACACTGAAATTATTTAACTGATATTGACTGTGCAAATCTGTAAAAATTCTAAAGCTGAAATATCGACTAAAATGACATATGTTTACGGCTGCTTCAAATTGCCGAGCTAGTGAGTGCAAACGAAAGGAAAATTAACCAAAAAAATAGTAAAAATCATCAAATGAAATGCAGAATAAAAACACGTGTCTCTCGGCTCCTCGAAGCTAAAAATATGTTTAAGAATCAAGATAAAATTTGTATTGAAAACATGATTGCGGCTCCGTAACGCTTCACGTCAAGGCTTATTTTCAAATAAACGAAATATTGAAAAAAAATAAAATACGTGCCTCCACAAACAAGTTTGACGATCCGTTACATGGTAGAAGGAAACCGTGTTCGAGAGCAAACTGTTCGTTACGTTTACTCAAATGAGTGCATGGTGATATTGAGCGCTGAGCGATAGGATTGAAAAGCCTCACAGTCCATTCGAATAAAAAAAAAAATACTCAAGTTTCACGTGACTTATTAATGGACGACCCCAATGAGTACTACGCAACACCAAACATTTGTAATTTTCCACACCTTTCCATACACCTCTGTTACTATTTCGTACAGGAAATTGAATGGAAGAACCCGATTGAGCCCAGATTTGCAGGAAATGAAGTATACATGCCCATGAACAATTCGACATAAAATTCTACTATTACTAAATAAACTTTAAATTAGTTTTTAGCTGATTTATTTGGAGTTGGGTTGATCACTTCGAAATTCATTAATTGCCATGAAAACATATGCATGCAATCAAAGGTGCCTGCGCTGCGTGATTTCGCGCGCACTGAAACATAAGGGTCTGTTCACAAATTACGTAACGCAAAATTCCGAGTTTTTGACCCCCTTCCTCCCCCTCGCAACAAAAAGTAACATTTTTGGTACCCCCTCCCTCCCCCGTATAACGCGTAACTATGAAAATTTTAAAGGCAGATTTTTTCCCTTTCTGAAGCATATGGGTTTTTGGTATTTTTTTAACAGCGTTATTATAGGAATGGAACATGATTAAAAACCAAGGATATTAAGAATGCAGCTAGTAGAAACGCAATTTGCGATCATGACAATTCAAATAGTTTTTAGGCACATTGGTTAAATTGAACTGTTTACATGGTTGAAGTGGTTGAGCTAAAATGCAACTGCTTTAAATGAAAACTCTCAGGGTTGCCTCTATTAACATTGGCTTTGGTTTGAAAGATTTAATCATGAGATACAATACCAATAAAAGCGTTTGAAATTAATTTTCATTCGCGTTATGCGTAACATTTGGTAGTACCCACCCCTCCCCCACCTTTTGGTGTAACAAAGTATAACGCAAGTTGGACCTTAGTAATGAATTTCAAAGTGATCAACCAAACTCCAAATAAATCAGCTAAAAACTAATTTAAAGTTTATTTAATCATAGTAGAATTTTATGTCGAATTGTTCATTGGTATGTTAACTTCATTTCCTGCAAATCTGGGCTCAATCGGGCTTTTCCATCCAATTTCCTGTACGAAATAGTAACAGAGGTGTATTTTCCCATATTTTTCGGCTGAAATCCCCATATTAACTTCAAATCAATTGCGCCAGCTTATGCAATAACTGATCAGGCTGAAATTTTCAGAGAATGATTTTCTTACTCAAAGGCAAAATCCTGGGGGGTGCCCCGTAGAATCGGACGACTTTCTGTATCCTGGGCCAGTCTAATGGACAGTTACCAAATCACACACCCCGTTACACCCCCAATTTAGTTACGCTATTCATGTTAAAGTCCTCATTTACTTAAAAGAAACTATTTCTCAATTTCTAAGCTTTATCCCTTATTTCAGAAGCACATTGAATTCGCGTAAAGCGACACCATATTTTTGTACCTAGTGTAACTTTATGAAAAATGCTCCGATTTTGGATCTTAATGTACGAAAAGAAAGCTCTTGACGAGTACTAAGAGAATCCGAAAAAAAAACGCCTAAAATGCTGATTGAAATGATCAACACAATGTATTACATATGTCAACCTACTAGAACAAAACGTTTGAATTAAACATTTTGAGAGTAATACTTAATACGTATAATAATTTTTATACTAAAAATGTAATGCTCAGAATTTGAGCCAGAACAATATGCATGCAATACTCTCCGGTGCTGAAGACTACCCTACTCCCACTGTTATGTTGCGCACTCATTTCTGTAAGGATGACTCGAATGAAAACCAATGCTGAAATGAACACCTACTGAAAAACCCTACCAGAGTGATGCTGTGCTCCGAATTCTAGGGAAACTCATGTGACAGCTTTTGTGTTCTCAATGTGGTGAAAATTGAATTTTCTCTTTTGTCCTAGAACTCTCTGCCCATTTACAGTTTGTTTGCAAAGGAAGTAATATTTGTATAGTCTCTCAACTCAATCCTCTTCCAGATAGCATCATCAGTCCAATGTGAGATTGCATTGCGTGTGTGTCGTGTGAAAATCTCAGCTCGGTAGGATTTTTCGCTTTTCAATTTTCCTGCACCTTTTTACGCTACATGATTTTTGATGGAAGTCTACCCATTTTCAACTTCGCTAATACATCGAAAAAGGCACATCAGGAATTGAAAAAGTTTGAATATGTATTCCCATCTCCCGATAGTTGTCTCAACGGTATCAAAGCGAATAAAGATTTATGCAAAGTGTAGTCGGAAATAAAATAGTGATACTAGAAGTTATTTCGTGATTGTGAGTATGCATCGCACAATAAGAAATTATTCAGTGCTACAAAAGTGAGTTGTGGTCTGTGAAAGACATTATGTGATGTTCTTACTTTCTGCTTGATAATTTGTATCTACTAAACTTGAATGAAGCTTTAAAATTTAAAGATATCAGAAAAAAGTGTTGCCGTTTGCCGACTCATTGGCTATAATGA
Source organism: Armigeres subalbatus (assembly GCF_024139115.2). NCBI lineage: Eukaryota > Metazoa > Arthropoda > Insecta > Diptera > Culicidae > Armigeres > Armigeres subalbatus. Next base: position 227,067,408 of record NC_085140.1, read on the forward strand.
TAGTAATCCATACAAAAGGATAATATTCGATTAGCAAATTAACACAGCAGGCTGGTAAGTAAATACTTAATCGAACATTGCAGTAGATCACGTGCACATTATTCTGAGCAGAGTAATAGTAACATCAGGGATGCTGGACTTGTCGCATGGCTCACGATTTTATTAATTTTGCCTTCTCCATGCGAATTTAGAATGTTTTCGATCCATCACTGCAATATGGTTCGCATTGCTCTTACGATTCTTAGATTTAGGACTCATTTTTTTGGCGTGAGAAAACCACCAGAGAAATGATTTATGGGAGAGAAAGTATGTAGAAGCAATGTTTTTGTTGCAGTTTGATACGAGCATACCGTTTGCCAAAAGCATCGTAGGATTTATATTAGGCAATTAACTCAATAATGAAACTTACAATATTTTCCTTTAATAGGAGCATTTACTAAGAAGTTATTATTATTATGATGCTTATTTTATTTGTTTCAGCGAATCTTCGTTGGTGGCGTTAAAAACATCAAGATAATTCAAACCCACAGAGCATGTCGTATCCTACCTTCAAGTATTTGATAAGTCGAGAGAGTACATCGAAACAAGTTTTTGTTCTATATTTACGATATTTGTTTGGGTAAGGGAATGTTGACACGCATGATCCCCTGTTTTCTCGAAACCTGAAGACATTTTTATCTACTGATACAAGAAAATGATGGAAAATGACTAAAATTGAGTAACATTTGATTTTAGTGACTTTTTATCGTTTTCCTTCCTCGTAGAAAGTTTGATAACTTTGAATATTATTAACGAACCGTATCAATTTTTTGCTGGACATAGCTTGCTTTGTTATAGAATTGTATAAACTTTTTCAAATGGTCAGTACTAGAAATACTAGAATAAGAGATCGGCGAAGACGCCATCTTGTTTCCAATCGAACCGTCAAAAGCGGTTCCATTTCGACTTGTTTACTTTTTTCACCTATAAGAAGCAAGCAAAAAGTTCAAGTGCTGCCAGCATCATTTTCACGATTTCATGCATTTTCATACGTTGCCATTTCGACAGTTTTTCACTCCGCCGGTCTCTGGTTATAGGGTTGCTAGTCAGTACTTATTTCACTTTAAGTAAAAACATCTAATATCAACACTTTTAATTTTTATCAAATATCTTGGCTGTTCATTTACACAGTACATGTTACCGAAAGAATGAATTGATATTATTTTTGCGAGAAAGGATCTACGTCTCTCGGTGGGACTCAAACCCTTTAGACAGGTGTTTTTTGACAGGTGTGACGATCTCTAGTATGCCAACCACTTGCTGGCTAAAGCACAGCCAAGACACAGACAAACAGAAGTAACAGCACAGACAAACAGACATAACACTCGTAAAATTTCCATCGTTCACTGATTTACTGGTCGATTCAAATAATCATTAGTTGGCCAATCTGACACTCGTGGCGCGCGCATCAGATTTGCTCGAGTTTGACGTTTGCTCACTAGTGCCATCTGATTCGTGATTTGCTCAACTAACTGAAATTAACAGATGTCGTTAGTGTTTGAATGACGATTAATTTGATGAGTGAATGTTCAATGTGTTATGTCTGTTTGTCTGTGGTAACAGCTTGAACATTTTTCTAAAAAATCCATCGTCCAACTCCTCTACCACCATCTTGCTAGCATGTTGTACATTGTCACCAGAAGGCGTTAGAGTGAACTGTCAAACTCGAAGGATTACAACGCAAGCACCTCTAGTTGTGAAATGCGCAATCAATCTACACCCAGGTTTTTTTACGCGGTTGGAATTCATTAATTTCTCGGTTAACCTGAACTTTTACAGCTTTTCAGATACCCCCTGAATTTTCTTTGATTTTTTGTGAATTTTTTGGTGGGGTTAACTCATTGCTTCATTGACCCTGAAGGTCTTAAACGATCAAAACCAAACCGTGTGAAAAAAACCTGGTTGTAATTCAAATGGATCGTTGTAGTCATGATCGATGGTAATTTCCCTAGTGCTACGTCTGTTTGTCTGTGGCCAAGATATTAAAAAAAATCGTTCATTGTTACTCTTTTCGATCTGCCACATCGCAATAAAAATGTAATATTCATAGCATAAGTGACGATGACAGTATCACTGACATGACTGTGGTAGCAAGTAAAAATGATCACGAAGTCCCTAATGAAATTTAAATATACTGTCAAAATTTTAACCGCATGCGAGGTGCTGGCAAAATTAATGAAATTCACAATTAAGTATGTACATGCGCTTACAATATTATAATTGGTACTGAAACTAGTTGGACAGAAAGTATAAAAAATGAGGAAGTGTTCGGTAATAAATACAATGTTTTTAGATGTGATCGAGACCTAATTTTAACTGATAAAAAATCGGGTGGTGGTGTACTAATTGCTGTAAATACCGCATTTGATTCCGACTTAATTGAAACGGAAAAATTTAAAGAGTTTGACGACGTTTGGGTAAAGGTTTTGATTGGCCATGAGACACATATATTTGTGTCAGTTTATTTTCCTCCCTCATTTGCAAAGAAACAATCTTATGAAAAGTTTTTCAATACAGCAGAACAAGTTATGAGTGACATGGATTCAGAAAATAGAATTCACATATACGGTGACTTTAATCAAAACTCAATTGAATTTATTGCAGATGAAGATAATATGTCTTTGCTACTTCCTATCATTGGTGAAAATGAAACTTTACAGTCACTTTTTGATAAATCTAGTCAGTTGGGATTAAATCAAGTGAATCATGTCAGTAACGACCGTAATGTCCATTTAGATCTTCTCTTCACTAACTGTACGGAAGATTTCAATGTTGATAAGGCCCAGCATCTTTTGTGGAAAAACGAACAATACCACACAGCAATTGAATACTCATTAATAATAAATTCTGCCAGCACTCGCCCGAATAAATGTACATTTGAAATGGTGAATGACTTCAACAATTGTGACTTTGATAAAATGAGAAATGAACTTGACGCAGTTGAGTGGCAAACAATACTCAATAGTAACTTAGATATAAACAGCAGTCTACATTTTTTTAATCAAACACTGTTTGCGTTAGTAGATGAGCTAGTACCTAAGAAACGCAAAAAAGTTTTCAACAATTCTAAGAATCCGGTCTGGTTCACTCGTGAGATAAGAAATCTAAGAAATCGTAAACAAACCATGCATAACACCTATCGGAACAATCGCACCTCTCATCCTCTGAACCAATATACATAAATATGCAGGGACCTTGCCGATCAAATATCAGAAGCATACGAAAATTATAATAGGATTTTAGAAAATAATATAAAAGGATCCTAAAACCTTCTTTAACTTTGTCAAAGAGAAACAGAAATCGGATACTTTTCCATAATGCATGAAATTTAAAGAATTGGTTAGCCATGATAGCCAGGAAATTTGCAATTATTTCGCGATTTTTTTCCAAAGCACTTACAAACCTCATGGTGATGTTTATGATCGTGATTATTTCCATTATTTACCTGATCAGACAAATGATATTTCAATATCCGGTATTACTGTACATGAAATTGTAACAGCATTAGAAGCATTAGATGCGTCCAAGGGTCCTGGACCCGATGGAATTCCCCCTTTATTACTAAAACAATTAGCTACTTCATTTGTAAAACCAGTATTCCCACATTTATGGAAAAAATCTTATCTTCTTCCAATTTTCAAATCAGGCAAACGCTCAGACGTACAAAATTATCGGGGCATTGCAATTATATCATGTATACCGAAATTGTTTGAATCTATTGTGAACATGAAACTCTATGAACAGGTTAAGCTCTTGATCACAAATCGCCAACATGGTTTCTTTAAAGGCAGATCCACTGCCACTAATCTCTTAGACTTCGTGACATTTTCACTTGCTGCAATGGATAGAGGTAACTCTGTTGAAACTTTGTACACGGATTTCAGTAAGGCTTTCGATAGAGTTGACATCTCTTTATTACTCTTTAAGCTTCAGCGATTCGGAATATTTGGTTAGATGGATTGAATCATATCTTAGAGATAGAACACAGTTAGTGCGCTTCCATAATAAATTGTCTTCGCCAATTAATGTTACTTCTGGTGTACCACAAGGATCACACTTAGGTCCATTATTGTTCATTCTTTTTGTTAATGATATAACACTCATATTAAAACGCCTTAAGGTCCTTATTTATGCCGATAACATGAAATTGTACACGGAAATTTGTGATGATGCTGACTTAGCCGTATTTCAACAAGAAATTGACGATTTTTATAACTGGTGCTCAAAAAACCTTCTCGATATAAACGTGAAAAAAATGTAGCATAATTTCATTTACTAGAAAGCAGATATTACAAAACATTACCTGTAAGCTAGGCCAGGAACGAATTATACGATGCACAAAAGTGAGAGACTTAGGGTTATTATTAGACTCCAAGTTGACCTTTGTAGAACATTATAACGTCATTATTCATAAAGCACATAACATGCTTGGATTCATTAAACGTTTCAGTTATCATTTCAATGACCCTTACACGATAAAAACACTCTATGTGTCCTACGTCAGATCAATATTAGAATACTGTAGCATTGTCTGGTCACCCTATCAAGAAGTCCACTCAAATCGAATCGAATCAGTACAAAAACAGTTTTTGCTTTTTGCTCTTAGAAAGTTAGGTTGGTCAACCCTACCACTTCCGTCATATGAATCTCGGTGCCTACTAATTAATATCGAAACACTTAAGAAAAGAAGAGAAGTTGGTTGTGTAACATTCGTTAATGGTTTAATCTCACATCAGATAAAAGCAGAAAGCCTTCTGTCAGGCTTGAACTTTTATGCACCTACGCGTACCTTGAGAAATCGTGACTTATTTCAACTAAATCTGCAACGCACATCCTATGCTAAAAATGGACCGCTCAACTCTATGATGAACATAAATATATAATAAATATTGTGAGGTCATCGACATATCAATGTCTAACACGCTAGTGAGGAAAACAATGAATAGTATAGCATAATAGTTGTCTAGTGATTAAAACAGATAGTGTTTAAGTGAAACAATGTGTTTGTAGTCTACAATGCTTGACGAAATAAATAAATAAATAAATAAGGTACCGTTCGAATCATTGCATGCAAGAAATGGCGTTGATGGTAGTAGTGGGGTAGTAAAATCCAAATTGCATCACTATAATGGCACTAATGAGTGTAAACGAAGTGCACGAGGTAATCTTTTTACCTTATACCACAGACAAACAGACGTAACACTTTCAAAATTTTCATCGACCATGAATTGAGTTCCACATCCAGAGGCGCGTATATCTTCGTGTTTGATTAAGCTTTTGACAACAAAACCATTCAATTGCCAAACTTTTTTTTTCTCAAATATTTTTATTTTTGAAATCGCTAAAACGCGTAAATCTCAAAATCCGCCTAAAAAAACATTTTTTTCCTGTTCGAGTGTGCGACTGCGACCAGTTATTACATCTATTGTAGCGTTACCCGTATCCTTAGTGTTTAGGCACAGACAAACAGACGTAACAGCTTGAATATTTTGCTGATAAATCCAACGCTCAACTCCTCTACCAACACCTTCACAGATAGGAAAATCCACTGAAATTTACGCTAAAAATCATGTACATAAATGGAACGCCATTATTAGCATAATTCCATGCGGAGAAAAGCGTAAATTTCCGCACCTCAAGTTTACGCGCCGTTTACTTTTCATTATTTCTTTCTGTGTTGCGAGCATGTTACACAAAACAATGTTTCGTATGACATTGTCACCAGAAGGCGCTGGAGGGAAATGTCAAACTCGAAGAATTACGACTCTAGTGCCTCTAGTTGTGAAAGACGCAAACAATCAAATTCAAATTAATCGTTGAAGTCATGGTCGATGGTAATTTCTCCAGTGTTACGTCTGTTTGTCTGTAGTTTAGGTGCATGTCGAATTACTCTACAACTATTGAGAAGCAATGCAGTGTATCGGTTTCGATACAGTTGTTGTTTTGCTTTCTCAAGAACATCCTGACAAGGTCCCGCTATTAAGACCCTTCATAGAGAGCAATCCCATTGAAAGCGCGCCTCTTATCAATAGGTAAGTCCATTCTTTCTTGAGAAAACAGAACAGTAATACTATTATTTGGCCATGCATCGGAGTTCTAGCCACATCATTGTCTTGCTTCTAGATTATCACCAGTAAAACGCTTAAAACCAGGGATTGAGCTCTATCTTCAAGACCACTTCAAGCTAGAGAATTTATTCAGTAGGGTAAGACGGTATTATATGCCTATAATAACTTTTTACTTTTCAACGCAATTTATGCAAACATTGTGCTATTTCGAGGCAGCAGGGCAGCATGTCCAAGGGTTGTAGGACAAAAGGTCAAAGGTCAAAAGGTCGAAGGACTAAAGGTCGAAGGTCAAAAGTTCGAAAGGACAAAAGGTCGGAGGGTCAAAAAGTCGAAGGGACAAATGGTCGAAACAAAAAAAACTGCGTCAAAAGGTCGAAGGACAAAAGGTCGAAAGGACCAAAAGGTCTTTCTTTTTTTCTTCCTTCTTAATTATTACTTCTTTCTTTTTACTTCTACTCTCATCCATCTTCCTTTTTCTTTCTTACTTCATGTGCTTCCTTCGTTCAATTCTTTTTCCTCCTATCTTTTTTCTTACTTTTTTCTTCCTTCCATATTTCATCTTCTTTATTTCTAACTTCTTTCTTTTTTTCCTTTTTTCTTTCTTCTTTCCTTCATCTTTCTTCCTTCTTTCTACCTTTTTTCTTCCTTATTTCTTCCTTTTTTTAATACTTTGTTAGAGTGATTTTTAAGTTTTTTACAAAGTTCATCACTCTATTTCTTCCTTCTTTTTTCATTCTTTCTTCCTACTTTTTTCCTACTCGCTTTCTTCTATTTTTTCCTTTCTTCCTTCTTTCTTCCTTATTTCTTCTATCTTATTTCTTTTCCTCTCCCTCTTTTTTTCTTCCTTTTATGTTTCCTGTTTTTCTTCCTTCTTTCTTTTTACTGTTTTCCTTTTTTTCCTTCTTCACTCTTTCTTTTTTGCTTCTCTCTCCCTTCTTTTCTTTTTTCTTCCTTCTTTCATCCTTCTTTCTTCGTTTCTTCTTCCTTTCTTTCGTTTTTCTTCTTTCTTTTTTCCTACTTTCTTTTTTTCTTTCTTTATTTTTCCCTTCTTTCTCTTTTCTTCCTTCCTTTCTTCTTTCTTCCCACTCTCTTTCTTCGTTCTTCCTTCTTCCTTTCCTTCGTTTTTCTCTTCGTTCTCTCGTGGAGAGATATTCGAACCACCATTGCACTATGGGGAAAAGGGTGCCCATTAATCAAAAAAAATACTATCTCCAATTTGTTTATTTTATATATCGTATGAAAGTATATGCCCTAGATAAGAGAATCGGGAAATATTGAAGCGCTGTGTTTATTCAGTCAAAAGATATGGGCTGGCGAAGTGAAAAAATCTGATTAAACTAAAAAACCATTCCTTACTTTGATTTGTATGGTATGAAGTCAATTTTTCTCCAAATATAAAGTTTTATATACCATTTCAAAGCTTAAAACCTTAGCTTTTCGATAGTTCGGTTTGCTTTGCTCGCAAAGTTTAATATAAAAACCCAGAATAATCCACCTACCATCACCGTGCCTTTCTCGCGCAAAAAGGTAATAAATGTAGCCTTTACGCTTACACCTCGATGATGTACAAGAAAGGCAAAACAGTTACATCACAGACAAACATACGTAACACTGATGAAATTCCCATCGTTCATGCTTTGAACGATCGTTTTAAATTACACTGATTACTTGTTTCACACCTAGAGGCGCGCTCATCGTTTACCTATCGATTTGACATCTCACACTAGCGCCGTCTGTTGACAATGTCGTACTAAACATCATTTCGTGCAACATGCACGCGAGATGGTGATAAAGTAACTGGGCGATGCATTTTCAGGAAATTGTTCTAGCTGTTACGTCTGTTTGTCTGTGGTTACATCGTCTAATGTTATGATAGAAAATTTACACTAGTAGACGACAGATGGTGCGTCCAAAAGTTTCTCGAATTTCCTATGTTTGAATTTTGACTTTCGGACAATTAGTACTATGAAACTGAACGAAGAGCATACTTACGCCTAAATACGTGCAACACGAGCATCTTTATAGTACGATGAAACTGTTAATGGGAGCAAGCCACGGATAAACTTTAAAAATATTCATAGATGCAAGGCATTCTCAACTTTTGCGTATACTAAGTATACGTAAAGGCTATAGGATCACTCCAAAACAAAACTTTTGATAGAAGGCTCGGAGACCCATAGTGTTATATACTAATCGACTCAGCTCGACGAATTGAGGTGATGTCTGTATGTGTGTATGTATGTATGTGTGTGTGTACAAAAAAATGTGAGACACACTTTTTTGTACTTAGCCCCATCCGATTTGCTTATAACAGGTTGCATTCGACGCGGAATCCTTCCTAATTTTTCGCTATTGAAAATCGGCCATTGCATTCCGGAGTTATTAGAAAAACATTAATTTTATAATTCAAAAACTGTTGCAATGCATTCAAATGAACGCCACTGAATGTGAATTGATGAAAATAGCTGAATATATCTCCCTAAAGTCCATTTTTGACCTCTCTTATGTGATTTTCTTGTTACTCTTATGTGTTTTTTTGTTTTATAATACACGAAAAAGGCACCATCACCGCTAGGTGGATTATTCTGGGTTTTTATAGCACATTATTGTTCTATGTGACTATGTCTCATCACTATTTTAATATTATCTATTTTTTGCAATTCGCAATTATTATGAAATTCAATAGTGATCAACAGCGTTTTAGTCTCTGTCGGATGTAACTTGTTGCAAGAAAGTGTTTTACATGGCATTTTGTGTACACACACACACATGCACACACGGACAGTAGGGTGGCTGAAATTAGTATGGAAAAAAACTTTTTTCAATTTTTTCGATGGGCCGCCCTCTTGTTCGGTTTTTTTGCTGTCCTGATGCTCTGGACAAAATTTCAGTCAATTCGGTCAACGTTTGGGCGGCGCCAAGCTCGCTGGAAGTTTATATGCAAAAATATATGCAGAAACATGCAAAAACAGTGATTTGCAGGTAGGCGACACAATTTACAAAGAAGAACTATGATACTCATTCAGATCTTGAAGAATTTAATACAGAATGTTATGCTGAAAACTGCGAAAATATTAGTGTTTACCGGCGAAGTTATTAGCGACCAAATTTCGTTTCTTTTACCTTTGAAAAGAAATAAATTCACCCATACAATACTCCAGTAAAATGCTAATATCTTTGCCCAATGAACTCTAATCTTCTCGCGGTTTTCAGCATAACATTCTGTATTTAATTTTACAAGAACTTAATGAGAATCATAGTTCTTCATCGTAAATTGTACCGTCCAACTGCAAATCACTGTTTTTCGATGTTTCTTCATACATTTTTACATATAAAACTTCCAACAAGTTTAGCACCGCCCAAATGTTGACCGATTTTTTTTGAGCATTTTTCCAGAGCACCAGGGCACAGACAAACAGACGTAACAGCTTGAACATTTTTCTGAAAAATCCATCGACCAACTCCTCTACCACCATCTTGCGAGCATGTTACACGAAACAATGTTTCGTATGACATTGTCACCAGAAGGCGCTGGTGTGAAATGTCAAACTCGAAGGATTACGATACCAGCGCCTCTAGTTGTGAAACGCGCAAGCGATCACATTCAAAATGATCGTTGAAGTCATGGTCGATGGTAAATTCTCTAGTGTTACGTCTGTTTGTCTGTGACCAGGGCATCAAATAGAAGCGAATAAAAGGGCGGCCCATCAAAATATTTGGAACAGTGTTTTTTGAGCCACCTTAACGGACAGACAGACATTTGTTCAGCTCATCGAGCTGAGTCGAATGGTATATCACACTATGGGCCTCCGGGGCTTCTATCAAAAGTTCGAATTTGTACGAGAAAGGCAAAAAGTTATAGAAGAAAAACTCAAAGGTGCAGCCCAATCGGGCTGTACGCAAAGGTGACGTTGAACTACGTGGCAGTACTGATAGTTTTCGTGATTGTCTGCTGAGATTGAGTGAGCATTACAAACCATGGTGATGTATATAATTTTTAGAACAAAATTTGAAAAGGATGATGAAAATAAAATTTTCAAATAATCAAGGATGAACAACACTTCAAAGCGAACACATAACCAAATTATCAATTGATAAAAACTCGCTAGAGAGTAAAAGCACAGAGAACAGACGTTCATCTTTATTCGCGTACTTGTGTAAAAGTTTGTACTGGTCATTTTGAAGTATGTCGTTATGCCCCCGTTGCGCGGTGCTAGTGTGCTGATAAAGATGGTTAAAATTTTCCGTGTTTTACTTTTTAGCGCTAGTGTTCATTCTGAATTTCTCCTAGGCTCGCTCCTAGGTGGCAGCACTACATTGTTTATGCAGTGTGTACCAACGCCATAACTTAGTGAGATTGAGTTTTTATGTCGGGCAGCCTGCGTTGGCGGCGCGATATAAATCTTTATAAACGTTTTTAACGAAATTTTGTTCGAGAATCCATGTCTTTTCTCTGTGGTAAAAGTCGTTCGATAATTGTATCTCGATTCGAAGCATTGGTAAATGCTACTTTTGAACTTATCTTCCTTATTCTAATAGTTGATACTAAGTTGAAAAGCAGTCCAAGTTCCAGTTGGAATGTAGTGCTATGGAATAAGAGCTTGCAATGCACTTACGAGTTTGACTGATTCACCAAAACCGATTGCCAAACTGTTAGCAAGTGTTCAGTAGTAAATATCTTAATCTTCTTCTTCTTCTTCTTCTTCTATATACATAAAAATGAATTTCTGTCTGTCTGAACCTTATAGACTCGGAAACTACTGAACCGATCGGCGTGAAAATTTGTATGTAGAGGTTTTTGGGGCCGGGAAAGGTTCTTAAGATGGTTCGAGACCCCTCCCCGTTTTGGAAAGGGGGGCTCCCATACAAATGAAACAGAAATGTCTTCATAACTTCAGAAATAATCAGAGAATAAATCAATTTTAGCCGAAACGAAGTTTGTCGGGTCTGCTAGTTATACATAAATATTGTAACATAGGGGGGTCCCGTAGCGTAGTTGGCTACACATTCGCCTCATAAGCGAATGGTCATGGGTTCGATTCCCAGCCCCTCCACCAAACCCTTGTCAGTCGCCAGAAGCGCAGTCCGTACGGTGGCGTTTTGGGGAACGCTTCGCCGACACGGCTACCTGATGACGACTGATAAAAACTGTTCTTCTCGGAGGCATTCCTCCAACGTTCTTCGATTAATGGTAACCGAACATAGCAACGATCACTGGGTTTCACCACATGGACAAATGAACACAATGGTCTCACGATGATATGGACTGGCAATGACAACAATAACGAATTATTGACATCTAAAAATAGATTCTGTGTGGACTCTGTACAGCAGAGTACCACAGTAGATCAAGGCACAGTAGCGGTTAAGAACACAGAGTGCCTACCAAATAAATACACGAATAAAAAAAAATGTAACACACTGGAGTCAGTTTTTACGCGGAGGATATGAGCCGCGTAAATTAAAACAGCATAAAAAACCCGCATAAATTCCAAAATATGTCTAAATGAATCGCGTTAATCCCGAAATTTTAGTGAAAAAAAATTTCATAAAAAGCGATTCGTGTAAAAATAGAACGCGCTAAAAACGACTTAAGTGTACATCGGAATGAAGCGTTGACTCTTCCTTGATCGGATGGTCCAAGAAAATTGAAAATCTATCGAGAAATGGCTGATATATTAACGATCAAAGTCTATCATATTTTCGTGACGTTTTTCGATTTTTTGCAATCGTAAAGTGTAGCCCAATATAGAAAAGACAGACGTAGTTCTACGTCAAAACTTTAATTACCATTATTCTTCGCTGTAAAATTGTGCCGCAAACCTAATGTCCCCAAATGTCCCCTCATCTGTAGATGAGTGATTGAAATATAACCCTAGTATCACATTTTAGTGAGTGATTTGCATGTGCATATTTGCGCTTTTATGAGAACGCTGCAATCAAAGTTTTCTTGAAAATTGTAGTTTTTATTCTCTATACTTCGTAATGATTTTAAAATGAACAACATTGTCACTAGAAATATGATTGTTTTCTATTTTATGCATGCTGTAATGGAAAAAAAAAACTAAAAAAAATGCCCTAAAAAAATTTTAAAAAAGTTTTTTTTTCACGGGTGACAGTTGGTGACAAAAGGTTCTTAAATTGTCCTTCACATAATATATGTTTCATAGAAACAGTTCCCATTGGGAAAAAATGGCCGCCCATTTGTATGAGGATTCCCCATATTGCATTGGTAGCACCTAAACCGTTGCACTAGGCACGGTGCCCCCGGATCAAAGAAACGACTGGTATGACGGCGAATGTGAGCAGTTAGAGGAAGAGAAGAATGCAGCATTAGCGAGATTGCACCGCACGAGGGCGAACGAGGTACGATACAACAAGGCGCAGAACTGACAAAACTCGATTTTTCGGAGGAAAAAGCGCCAGCAGGGAGATCGAGACCGTGAAGATACGGAGCAACTGTACCACGAAAGTTCTATTAGAAGTTGAACCGTTTACGTAAAAGCCACGTGTCACAGCCCGATATGTGTAAGGACATAAACGGGAACCTTCTTACGAACGAGCGTGAGGTGATCCAAAAGTGGCGGCAGCACTACGAAGACCACCTGAATGGCAATGTGGCAGACAACGATGGCGGTATGGTAATGAACCTGGGCAGTGGCGTACCCAGAAAATTTGTGGGGGGGGGGGTTCCAGAACATTTTTTTTGGTAAAAAAATTTCTTCTAAAAATTTTATCTTTGGGGGGGGGGGGTTTATGTCCAAAACCACCCCCGTGGCTACGCCACTGAACCTGGGAGCAGGCACGCAGGGCACACGACTTCCGTTACCCTATCTCCAGGAAATCCAGAAGGAGATCGGCCGGCTGAATAACAACATAGTACCTGGAGTTGACCAATTACCAGGAGAGCTGTTTAAACACAGTGATGAGGCACTGGCTAGAGCGATGCACCGGGGAATCGCTAAGGTTTGGGAGGATGGGGTTCTGCCGCATGAGTGGATGGAAGGTGTTGTGTGTCCCTTTCCGCAACTACAGTTCCAGTAGCAACTACCGTGCAACTACATTGCTGAATGCCGCCTACAAGGTACTCTCCCAAATTTTATGCCGCCGACTAACACCAATCGCAAGAGAGGGGCAGTACCAGGCAGGATTTATGGGTGCACGCTCTACCACAGACCAAGTGTTCGCCGTACGCCAGATGTTGCAAAAATGCCGCAAAAACAACGTGCCCTCACATCATCTATGTATCGACTTCAAAACCGCATATGATACAATCGATCGGGACCAGCTATGGCAGCTAATGCACGAAAACGGATTTCCGGATAAACTGCTACGGTTGATCAATGTGACAATGAATCGGGTGATGTGCATAGTTCGAGTCATTTTTTTTTCTTCCTAAGCAATGGAGGGGGAATCTGCTCAACAGACATCCTTGGTTGTCCAGGAAGTGCGGGGTTAAGGGTTAGGGACCACCTCCAACAGCAAACGACATTCTGAGATTCTGAGATTCTGAGATTCTGAGATTCTGAGATTCTGACATTCTGAGATTCTGAGATTCTGAGATTCTTTAATTTCGAGATTCTGGCATTCTGAGAATCATTTTGAAATTCGGAGTTTCTGAGATTCTGAGATTCTGAAATTCTGAGATTCTGACATTCTGAAATTCTGAGATTCTGAGATTCTGAGATTCTGAGATTCTGAGATTCTGAGATTCTGAGATTCTAAGATTCTGAGATTCTGAAATTCTGAGATTCTAAAATTCTGAGATTCAGAAATTCTGAGATTCTGAGATTCTGAGATTCTTATATTCTGAAATTCTGACATTCTGAGATTCTGAGATTCTGAGATTCTGAGATTCTGAGATTCTGAGATTCTGAGATTCTGAGATTCTGAGATTCTGAGATTCTGAGATTCTGAGATTTTGAGATTCTGAGATTCTGAGATTCTGAGATTCTGAGATTCTGAGATTCTGAGATTCTGAGATTCTGAGATTCTGAGATTCTGAGATTCTGAGATTCTGAGATTAGATTAGATTTAATTTCGTTATTCTGGCATTCTGAGAATCATTTTGAGATTCTGAGATTCTGAGATTCTGAGATTCTGAGATTCTGAGATTCTGAGATTCTGAGATTCTGAGATTTTGAAATTCTAAGATTCTGAGATTCTGAGATTCTGAGATTCTGAGATTCTGAGAATCTGAGATTCTGAGATTCTGAGATTCTGAAATTCCGAGATTATAAGATTCTGAGATTCTAAAATTCTGAGATTCTGAGATTCTGAGATTCTGAGATTCTGAGATTCTTAGATTCTGAGATTCTGAGATTATGAGATTCTGAGATTCTGAGATTCTGAGATTCTGAGATTCTGAAATTCTGAGATTCTGAGATTCTGAGATTCTGAGATTCTGAGATTCTGAGATTCTGAGATTCTTAGATTCTGAGATTCTGAGATTCTGAGATTCTGAGATTCTGAGATTCTGAGATTCTGAAATTCTGAGATTCTGAGATTCTGAGATTCTGAGATTCTGAGATTCTGAGATTCTGAGATTCTGAGATTCTGAGATTCTGAGATTCTGAGATTCTGAGATTCTGAGATTCTGCGATTCTGAGATTCTGCGATTCTGAGATTCTGCGATTCTGAGATTCTGCGATTCTGAGATTCTGAGATTCTGAGATTCTGAGATTCTGAGATTCTGAGATTCTGAGATTCTGAGATTCTGAAATTCTGAGATTCTGAGATTCTGAGATTCTTAGATTCTGAGATTCTGAGATTATGAGATTCTGAGATTTTGAGATTCTGAGATTCTGAGATTCTGAGATTCTGAGATTCTGAGATTCTGAGATTCTGAGATTCTGAGATTCTGAAATTCTGAGATTCTAAGATTCTGAGATTCTAAAATTCTGAGATTCTAAGATTCTAAGATTCTGAGATTCTGAGATTCTGAGATTCTGAGATTCTGAGATTCTGAGATTCTGAGATTCTGAGATTCTGAGATTCTGAGATTCTGAGATTCTGAGATTCTGAGATTCTGAGATTCTGAGATTCTGAGATTCTGAGATTCTGAGATTCTGAGATTCTGAGATTCTGAGATTCTGAGATTCTGAGATTCTGAGATTTTTAGATTCTGAGATTCTGAGATTCTGAGATTCTGAGATTCTGAGATTCTGAGATTCTGAGATTCTGAGATTCTGAGATTCTGAGATTCTGAGATTCTGAGATTCTGAGATTCTGAGATTCTGAGATTCTGAGATTCTGAGATTCTGAAATTCTGAGATTCTGATATTCTTTAATTTCGAGATTCTGAAATTCTGAGATTCTGAAATTCTGAGATTCTAAAATTCTGAGATTCTAAAATTCTGAGATTCTAAAATTCTGAGATTCTGAGATTCTGAGATTCTGAGATTCTGAGATTCTGAGATTCTGAGATTCTGAGATTCTGAGATTCTGAGATTCTGAGATTCTGAGATTCTGAGATTCTGAGATTCTGAGATTCTGAGATTCTGAGATTCTGAAATTCTGAGATTCTGAGATTCTGAAATTCTGAGATTCTGAGATTCTGAGATTCTGAGATTCTGAGATTCTGAGATTCTTAGATTCTGAGATTTTGAGATTATGAGATTCTGAGATTCTGAGATTCTGAGATTCTTAGATTCTGAGATTTTGAGATTATGAGATTCTGAGATTCTGCGATTCTGAGATTCTAAGATTCTAAGATTCTGAGATTCTGAGATTCTGAGATTCTGAAATTCTGAGATTCTGAGATTCTGAAATTCTGAGATTCTGAGATTCTGAGATTCTGAGATTCTGAGATTCTGAGATTCTTAGATTCTGAGATTTTGAGATTATGAGATTCTGAGATTCTGAGATTCTGAGATTCTTAGATTCTGAGATTTTGAGATTATGAGATTCTGAGATTCTGCGATTCTGAGATTCTGAGATTCTGAAATTCTAAGATTCTGAGATTCTGAAATTCTGAGATTCTGAGATTCTGAGATTCTGAGATTCTGAGATTCTTAGATTCTGAGATTTTGAGATTATGAGATTCTGAGATTCTGAGATTCTGAGATTCTTAGATTCTGAGATTTTGAGATTATGAGATTCTGAGATTCTGCGATTCTGAGATTCTGAGATTCTGAAATTCTAAGATTCTGAGATTCTGAGATTCTGAGATTCTGAGATTCTGAGATTCTGAGATTCTGAGATTCTGAGATTCTGAGATTCTGAGATTCTGAGATTCTGAGATTCTGAGATTCTGAGATTCTGAGATTCTGAGATTCTGAGATTCTGAGATTCTGAGATTCTGAGATTCTGAGATTCTGAAATTCTGAGATTCTAAGATTCTGAGATTCTAAAATTCTGAGATTCTAAGATTCTAAGATTCTGAGATTCTGAGATTCTGAGATTCTGAGATTCTGAGATTCTGAGATTCTGAGATTCTGAGATTCTGAGATTCTGAGATTCTGAGATTCTGAGATTCTGAGATTCTGAGATTCTGAAATTCTGAGATTCTGAGATTCTGAGATTCTGAGATTCTGAGATTCTGAGATTCTGAGATTCTGAGATTCTGAGATTCTGAGATTCTGAGATTCTGCGATTCTGAGATTCTGCGATTCTGAGATTCTGAGATTCTGAGATTCTGAGATTCTGAGATTCTGAGATTCTGAGATTCTGAGATTCTGAGATTCTGAGATTCTGAGATTCTGAAATTCTGAGATTCTGAGATTCTGAGATTCTTAGATTCTGAGATTCTGAGATTATGAGATTCTGAGATTTTGAGATTCTGAGATTCTGAGATTCTGAGATTCTGAGATTCTGAGATTCTGAGATTCTGAGATTCTGAAATTCTGAGATTCTAAAATTCTGAGATTCTAAAATTCTGAGATTCTAAAATTCTGAGATTCTAAGATTCTAAGATTCTGAGATTCTGAGATTCTGAGATTCTGAGATTCTGAGATTCTGAGATTCTGAGATTCTGAGATTCTGAGATTCTGAGATTCTGAGATTCTGAGATTCTGAGATTCTGAGATTCTGAGATTCTGAAATTCTGAGATTCTGAGATTCTGAGATTTTGAGATTTTTTAATTTCGCTATTCTGGCATTCTGAGAATCATTTTGAGATTCTGAGATTCTGAGATTCTGAGATTCTGAAATTCTGAGATTCTAAGATTCTGAGATTCTAAAATTCTGAGATTCTAAGATTCTAAGATTCTGAGATTCTGAGATTCTGAGATTCTGAGATTCTGAGATTCTTATATTCTGAGATTCTGAGATTCTGAGATTCTGAGATTCTGAGATTCTGAGATTCTGAGATTCTGAGATTCTGAAATTCTGAGATTCTGAGATTCTGAGATTCTGAGATTCTGAGATTCTGAGATTCTGAGATTCTGATATTCTGAGATTCTGAGATTCTGACATTCTGAAATTCTGAGATTCTGAAATTCTGAGATTCTGAGATTCTGAAATTCTGAGATTCTGAGATTCTGAGATTCTGAGTTTCTGAGATTTTGAGATTCTTCAATTTCGCTATTCTGGCATTCTGAGAATGATTTTGAGATTCTGAGATTCTGAGATACTGAGATTCTGAAATTCTGAGATTTTGAGATTCTGAAATTCTGAAATTCTGAGATTCTGAAATTCTGAGATTCTGAGATTCTGAGATTCTGAGATTCTGAGATTCTGAGATTCTGAGATTCTGAGATTCTGAGATTCTGAGATTCTGAGATTCTGAGATTCTGAGATTCTGAGATTCTGAGATTCTGAGATTCTGAGATTCTGAGATTCTGAGATTCTGAGATTCTGAGATTCTGAGATTCTGAGATTCTGAGATTCTGAGATTCTGAGATTCTGAGATTCTGAGATTCTGAGATTCTGAGATTCTGAGATTCTGAGATTCTGAGATTCTGAGATTCTGAGATTCTGAGATTCTGAGATTCTGAGATTCTAAAATTCTGCGATTCTAAAATTCTGAGATTCTGAGATTCTGAGATTCTTTAATTTCGCTATTCTGGCATTCTGAGAATGATTTTGAGATTCTGAGATTCTGAGATTCTGAGATTCTGAAATTCTGAGATTTTGAGATTCTGAAATTCTGAAATTCTGAGATTCTGAAATTCTGAGATTCTGAGATTCTGAGATTCTGAGATTCTGAGATTCTGAGATTCTGAGATTCTGAGATTCTGAGATTCTGAGATTCTGAGATTCTGAGATTCTGAGATTCTGAGATTCTGAGATTCTGAGATTCTGAAATTCTGAGATTCTAAAATTCTGAGATTCTAAAATTCTGAGATTCTAAGATTCTGAGATTCTGAGATTCTGAGATTCTGAGATTCTGAGATTCTGAGATTCTAAGATTCTGAGATTCTGACATTCTGAAATTCTGAGATTCTGAAATTCTGAGATTTTGAGATTCTTTAATTTCGCTATTCTGGCATTCTGAGAATCATTTTGAGATTCTGAGATTCTGAGATTCTGAAATTCTGAGATTCTAAGATTCTGAGATTCTAAAATTCTGAGATTCTAAGATTCTAAGATTCTGAGATTCTGAGATTCTGAGATTCTGAAATTCTGAAATTCTGGGATTCTGAGATTCTGAGATTCTGAGATTCTGAGATTCTGAGATTCTGAGATTCTGAGAATCTGAGATTCTGAGATTCTGAGATTCTTAGATTCTGAGATTCTTAGATTCTGAGATTCTGAGATTATGCGATTCTGAGATTCTGAGATTCTGAGATTCTGAAATTCTAAGATTCTGAGATTCTGAGATTCTAAGATTCTGAGATTCTGAGATTCTGAGATTCTGAAATTCTAAGACTCTGAGATTCTGAGATTCTGAGATTCTGAGATTCTGAAATTCTGAGATTCTAAGATTCTGAGATTCTAAAATTCTGAGATTCTAAGATTCTAAGATTCTGAGATTCTGCGATTCTGAGATTCTGAAATTCTGAGATTCTGGGATTCTGAGATTCTGAAATTCTGAGATTCTGAGATTCTGAGATTCTGAGATTCTGAGATTCTGAGATTCTTAGATTCTGAGATTCTGAGATTATGAGATTCTGAGATTATGAGATTCTGAGATTCTGAAATTCTAAGATTCTGAGATTCTGAGATTCTGCGATTCTGAGATTCTGAGATTCTGAGATTCTGAGATTCTGAGATTCTGAGATTCTGAGATTCTGAGATTCTAAAATTCTGAGATTCTGAAATTCTGAGATTCTAAGATTCTGAGATTCTGAGATTCTGAGATTCTGAGATTCTGAGATTCTAAAATTCTGAGATTCTGAAATTCTGAGATTCTAAGATTCTGAGATTCTAAAATTCTGAGATTCTGAGATTCTAAGATTCTAAGATTCTGAGATTCTGAGATTCTGAGATTCTGAAATTCTGAGATTCTGAGATTCTGAGATTCTGAAATTCTGAGATTCTGAGATTCTTAGATTCTGAGATTATGAGATTCTGAGATTCTGAGATTCTGAGATTCTGAAATTTCGAGATTCTGAGATTCTGAAATTCTGAGATTCTGAGATTCTGAGATTCTGAGATTCTGAGATTCTGAGATTCTGAGATTCTGAGATTCTGAGATTCTGAGATTCTGAGATTCTGAGATTCTGAGATTCTGAGATTCTGAGATTCTGAGATTCTGAGATTCTGAGATTCTGAGATTCTGAGATTCTGAGATTCTGAGATTCTGAGATTCTGAGATTCTGAGATTCTGAGATTCTGAGATTCTGAGATTCTGAGATTCTGAGATTCTGAGATTCTGAGATTCTGAGATTCTGAGATTCTGAGATTCTGAGATTCTGAAATTCTGAGATTCTGAGATTCTGAGATTCTGCGATTCTGCGATTCTGAGATTCTGAGATTCTGAGATTCTGAGATTCTGAGATTCTGAGATTCTTAGATTCTGAGATTCTGAGATTCTTAGATTCTGAGATTCTGAGATTCTGAGATTATGCGATTCTGAGATTCTGAGATTCTGAAATTCTAAGATTCTGAGATTCTGAGATTCTGAGATTCTGAGATTCTGAGATTCTGAGATTCTGAAATTCTGAAATTCTGGGATTCTGAGATTCTGAGATTCTGAGATTCTGAGATTCTGAGATTCTTAGATTCTGAGATTCTGAGATTCTGAGATTCTGAGATTCTGAGATTCTGAGATTCTGAGATTCTGAAATTCTAAGATTCTGAGATTCTGAGATTCTGAGATTCTGAGATTCTGAGATTCTGAGATTCTGAGATTCTGAGATTCTGAGATTCTGAGATTCTGAAATTCTGAGATTCTGAGATTCTAAGATTCTGAGATTCTAAGATTCTAAGATTCTGAGATTCTGAGATTCTGAGATTCTGAAATTCTGAGATTCTGAAATTCTGAGATTCTGGGATTCTGAGATTCTAAGATTCTGAGATTCTGAGATTCTGAGATTCTGAGATTCTGAGATTCTGAGATTCTGAGATTCTGAGATTCTGAGATTCTGAGATTCTGAGATTCTGAGATTCTGAGATTCTGAGATTCTGAGATTCTGAGATTCTGAGATTCTGAGATTCTGAGATTCTGAGATTCTGAGATTCTGAGATTCTGAGATTCTGAGATTCTAAAATTCTGAGATTCTGAAATTCTGAGATTCTAAGATTCTGAGATTCTGAGATTCTGAGATTCTTAGATTCTAAAATTCTGAGATTCTAAGATTCTAAGATTCTGAGATTCTGAGATTCTGAGATTCTGAAATTCTGAGATTCTGAGATTCTGAAATTCTGAGATTCTGAGATTCTGAGATTCTGAGATTCTTAGATTCTGAGATTATGAGATTCTGAGATTCCGAGATTCTGAGATTCTGAGATTCTGAGATTCTAAGATTCTGAGATTCTGAGATTCTGAGATTCTGAGATTCTGAGATTCTGAGATTCTGAGATTCTGAGATTCTGAGATTCTAAGATTCTGAGATTCTGAGATTCTGAGATTCTGAGATTCTGAGATTCTGAGATTCTGAGATTCTGAGATTCTGAGATTCTGAGATTCTGAGATTCTGAGATTCTGAGATTCTGAGATTCTGAGATTCTGAGATTCTGAGATTCTGAGATTCTGAGATTCTGAGATTCTGAGATTCTGAGATTCTGAGATTCTAAAATTCTGAGATTCTGAAATTCTGAGATTCTAAGATTCTGAGATTCTGAGATTCTGAGATTCTGAGATTCTAAAATTCTGAGATTCTGAGATTCTGAGATTCTAAGATTCTGAGATTGTAAAATTCTGAGATTCTAAGATTCTAAGATTCTGAGATTCTGAGATTCTGAGATTCTGAAATTCTGAGATTCTGAGATTCTGAGATTCTGAAATTCTGAGATTCTGAGATTCTGAGATTCTTAGATTCTGAGATTATGAGATTCTGAGATTCTGAGATTCTGAGATTCTGAGATTTCGAGATTCTGAGATTCTGAAATTCTGAGATTCTGAGATTCTGAGATTCTGAGATTCTGAGATTCTGAGATTCTGAGATTCTGAGATTCTGAGATTCTGAGATTCTGAGATTCTGAGATTCTGAGATTCTGAGATTCTGAGATTCTGAAATTCTGAGATTCTGAGATTCTGAGATTCTTCGATTCTGCGATTCTAAGATTCTGAGATTCTGAGATTCTGAGATTCTGAGATTCTGAGATTCTGAGATTCTGAGATTCTGAAATTCTGAGATTCTGAGATTCTGAGATTCTGAGATTCTGAGATTCTGAGATTCTGAGATTCTGAGATTCTGAGATTCTGAGATTCTGAGATTCTGAGATTCTGAGATTCTGAGATTCTGAGATTCTGAGATTCTGAGATTCTGAGATTCTGAGATTCTGAGATTCTGAAATTCTGAGATTCTGAAATTCTGAGATTCTAAAATTCTGAGATTCTAAAATTCTGAGATTCTAAAATTCTGAGATTCTAAAATTCTGAGATTCTAAAATTCTGAGATTCTAAGATTCTGAGATTCTGAGATTCTGAGATTCTGAGATTCTGAGATTCTGAGATTCTGAGATTCTGAGATTCTGAGATTCTGAGATTCTGAGATTCTGAGATTCTGAGATTTTTAAATTCTGAGATTCTGAAATTTTGAGATTTTGAGATACTGAGATTCTAAGATTCTAAGATTCTGAGATTCTGAGATTCTGAGATTCTGAGATTCTGAGATTCTGAGATTCTGAGATTCTGAGATTCTGAGATTCTGAGATTCTGAGATTCTGAGATTCTGAGATTCTGAAATTCTGAGTTTCTAAGATTTTGAGATTCTTTAATTTCGAGACTCTGGCATTCTGAGAATCATTTTGAGATTCTGAGATTCTGAGATTCTGAGATTCTGAGATTCTGAAATTCTTAGATTCTGACATTCTGAAATTCTGAGATTCTGAGATTCTGAGATTCTGAGATTCTGAGTTTCTGAGTTTCTGAGATTTTGAGATTCTTTAATTTCGAGATTCTGGCATTCTGAGAATCATTTTGAGATTCTGAGTTTCTGAGATTCTGAGATTCTGAAATTCTGAGATTCTGACATTCTGAAATTCTGAGATTCTGAGATTTTGAGATTCTGAGATTCTGAGATTCTGAGATTCTGAGATTCTGAAATTCTGAGATTCTAAAATTCTGAGATTCTGAAATTCTAAGATTCTGAGATTCTGAGATTCTGAAATTCTAAGATTTTGAGATTCTGAGATTCTAAGATTCAGAGATTCTAAGATTCAGAGATTCTGGCATTCTGAGATTCATTCAAGTTTCTTCCAACTTCCTAATTTAATTTAACACATTCGCATGGGGGAAATCATAAATTAGCTTATGAATATTTGCCAAACAAATTTCTTAGGTATTTTGTACTAGATATAGAACGATTGTTTTTTTGTGGATTGTTTTCCCTTCTACTTGTTTATTCCACCCCCATGGTTTTGGCAATTCCAACATAGTTGTATTGGTGAATCAAGTGCAAAACTGTAAAATAACACAATGTAAAACGTGGTAAAACTACGTGTTTTGGGGTTTAGACTAGTGCTAAACTAAATTCAACCTGTGTAAATAAAACCCAGATTAATCAACCTAGCGGCGATGGCGCCTTTCTCGCGTAAAAAGGTAATAAATGTAGCCTTTACGCTTACACCTCGATGATGTACAAGAAAGGCAAAACAGTTACACCGTCTAATATTATGATAGAAAATTTACACTAGTAGACGACAGATGGCGCTGCCAAAAGTTTCTCGAATTTCCTATGTTCGAATTTTGACTTTCGGTCAATTTCATGGTACTATGAAACTGAACGAAGAGCATACTTACGCCTAAATGCGTGCAACACTAGCATCTTTATAGTACGATGAAACTCTTAATGGGAGCAAGCCACGGATAAACTTCAAAAATATTCATATATGCAAGGCATTTTTCATAACACATTATTGTTCTAAGTGACTATGTCTCATCACTATTTTAATATTATCTATTTTTTGCAATTATCAATTATTATGAAATTCAATAGTGATCAACAGCGTTTTATTCTCTGTCGGATGCAACTTGTTGCAAGAAAAGCGGGTAAGAGTTTCTATGTGAAAATTTGGCTAATGTTTTTATGGCATTTGTGCACACACACGCACACACATACACACACACACACGCACACACGGACAGACAGACATTTGTTCAGCTCATCGAGCTGAGTCGAATGGTATATAACACTATGGGTCTCCGGGACTTCTATCAAAAATTCGAATTTGGAGTGAAATGATAGCCTTTCGGTACAACTTTGTTGTACGAGAAAGGCAAAAAAACAACAGAAGTTATGCTGCAACTGCTACTAACCTACGTTTGCACTGGGAATTAATTAATTCGACATTAGAAAAATATAATACGTCCTTTCAACAAATAGTTGAAAAAAGTACTCTCGATTTGTTTCTTGTTAGCGTGAAATGAGCAGGGAGCAACTAGTTCACCCAATGACCGGTAGTTGTGTGAACAGCGCTGTTTTTTTGTTGCCCGGTGTTCACCTTGAGTGGTGTATCTATGTATTGTTATTCTAAGTCTGAACGTACTATTAGGGTAAGACGGTATAATATGTCCCCCCTAAGGCAAGACCTTGATAACTTTTTACTTTTCAACGCAATTTTGGCAACCTTTGTGTTATTTGGTAGACCAGGAAGTCGCAAATGCATTGCCCGTGAGTATCATAGATAACACGTAATAAAGCTTTCTTGAAAAGTCGTGAAAAAATAGATTTCAACAAGTGCCTGGGTAATACACCTTAGCCAAAGACGTTTCATAGCCCTTCATTAGTATTTTATTAATCCCATAATAAAAAGGTTAGAAATCCTTATGTGCATGACACATAAGTCCATTTAATCAGGTTTGAATTACATTTCAATAGTTTCCACATAACTTGGAAGCAACTGCTGCAAGCTCGCTGCGCTTGGGTACAGTTGGTAAGGGCATATCGTCCTGCTTACACTGGGGCGTTTTGACCAGTGAAACATATTTTCGAAAAACGTTATATTTTTGAAGATGGAAGCAATTTTATATCACATTATCCAATGAGAAAAGTTATTTGGTTGCTCAACTGAGTGTTCCAGTGCAAGTTTTGCGGACAGTATGCTAACGTCGCTCTAGAATGTTAAGCAAACATGGAAACACGCAAAAAAAAAGCGTTCCCGAATTTGTGAACCATCAAAAATACACCGTGATCCAATTGATGGATTCGGGAACACCATTCACGTTTTCCAGAACGTTCTAGAAAACATGACTGTATTCCCGAATCCGTGACTGTTGTTCCCGAAAAAATACACCGTGAACTCGTTAGTTCACGAATTCATGAACGCTTTTTTTTTTGCGTGAAGTTACATCAAAACTGCATATTTTTGTATTTTGCTATTATTTTCATCATGTAATACAAAAATACTTCCCTAATTCACATATTATGCTGGTTTTACAAATATTTAAAGGTGCCAACTGAGTTTGACCCATAGTTATTAATAGCACAGACAAACACACGTAACAGCTTGAACATTTTTCTGAAAAATCCATCGCTTAACTCCTCTACCACCACCTTGCGAGCATGTTACACGAAACAATGTTTCGTATGACATCGTCACCAGAAGGCGCTGGAGTGAAATGTCACACTCGAAGGATTACGACGCTAGTGCCTCTAGTTGTGAAACGCGCAATCAATCAAATTCAAATTGATCGTTGAAGTCATGGTCGATAGTAATTTTTCTTGTGTTACGTCTGTTTGTCTGTGGTTATAGTTTTCTAGAAATCAAAGGGGGGTTTGGCCAGGTGGGGCGCAATATACCGTCTTGCCCTATGTTGGTTTTTCAATGTCAAGCACATAAGGATTTGTAAAAATTAAAAATACTTAGATGCGTCAAAAAAAATATGGGCTCTTTGGGAAAGTTGACCTTAAAAAAAATAAAGAATCGAGTAATATTTTTTTTACGTCTGTCTTTTCTATATTGGGGTACACTTTACGATTGCAAAAAATCGAAAAACGTCACGGAAATGTGATAGACTTTAATGGCTAATATCTCAGACGTTTATAGATGAATTTTCAATTTTCTTGGACCATTCGTCGAAGGAAGAGTCAACGCTTCATTCTCGATGTACACTGAAGTTGATTTTTACGCGGTTTTCTTTACACGAATCCCTTTTTATGTGCTTTTTTTTCCCAAATTTCGTGATTTCCGCGGTTCATTCAGATATAAGGCGATTATATAATAGATGGGAGGGTCAAATGAAAAAGGGGGGAGGGGCATGTTAAAGAACATTTTTACACATTTTGTCCATTTAAACCAAATTTGGGATACGTTCTCTCAATCCTAAGGTGACGATTATAGAGGAGTTGGAGGTTCATTGGAAAAAGCGGGTTACGGAGCGTGGAGTATATTATTTAGAAAACGACCACTTCACTGCCGTAATCTGAAAAAGTGACGTATACGCCATTTTCCAAAAATGGTGTTAACGAGTACTACTCATCAAAAAAATGGAAAACATGCATGTTGTAAAATGGCTGTTACGTCACTTTTTCAGATTACGGCAGTTCAGTAAAACTTCTGAGCCCCTTGACCGATATGTACGAAAAATGGAACAAATATCCTTTATCCTAAGCAGGCAATTATAGATGAAGTTGAACGGAAAGGAGGTGGGAGTGAAGAAGAAGTAAGGTGCACGATGTTAAAAATCTGTACCTCAGGCGTAAACGTAAGACATAATGAACGATAGGCATATCGAACGTTAGACATACTTAAAATTTTCCATTCTTTAGTTAGGCTATTTGAGATTGGTTAATTCCCCGGAAACCAATTCTTGTAATTGAAAAGGCCCAATAAATAAACATTTTTCCGACAATAACATATCCCCTAAAATAACATTTTCCGCAAGCATCATATCCTTGAAAACATTTCTCCGGAAATGACATTTCACCCAAAAATGACAATCCCTCGAAAAAATTCGTGAATATGACATTTCCCCGAAAGTAACATTTCCTCGGACGTGACGTTAGCCTGGCGTGCAAAGGCGTCAGATTCCCAATTCGGAGATGGTGAATTCAATGGTAGGTCCGGCTTAAGATGTTTTCGGATGGGAAACATTCTTGGCTCCCTGGGCATAAGTTGTACTTGTCACATAAGATACATACTCAGGCAATTGACAGACATAGAAAAGCTTTCGATTAAAAACTATTGAAACGCTAATAGAATTCTAAGTTAGAAAGCAGACCTGGTTTCAGAAGGAATGTAGAATGTAGATCCATCGAAGAAAAATAAAAGAAACATAGTTCAAGCACATGCCTCAAATAGGCACAAAACCACAATTTTCGGTAACAATAACTTATAGCCCTGGTAATTCAGATTTTTTTTTTTTAAGAAGTATTCCCATACTTTCTCGACAACATGCTAAACTCTTAATTTTTAATTGTGCATTTATCTATTTATGAAAAAGATATTTTAGTTACCAAATAAAGATTGTCGCTGTCGTCGCTGTCCGGAACATCTTTTGCTGGCGAGAATAGGGGATCTAAATGTCAGTGAAGGAAAAATACATATGATTTGACAGTTAGGTACCACACATGTTTCGGACAGCAGAACAAACGGAACCGAAGCGACAATCTTTATCTGGTAACTAAAATATCTTTTATATATAATCATATGAAAATGGAGAAACATTACATAATTTGGCTCTGAAGTGGATGAACTGATTTGCACATTTTTCTGTTATGAAACTCATATGTGGATATGTACATATGATTGAAGAGGTATTGATTTGGATAGATTGAATTATTAGGTACGAAGGACCTTCGGCTAAGGAGGTCCTTCGTAGCTTAGTTGGTTAAAGCACCAGTCTAGCGTACTGTAGGGTCATGGGTTCGAGTCCCATCGAAGGGAAAGTGGTTACCTCCAATACATTTTCCAAATCAATATCTTCCACATAACGTACATATCCACATATGAGTTTCATAACATTGTAAATTAACGTCCAAGTCGGGTGGTTTAATCCCCGGAAATAGGCAATTAACTTTGATTGAACATTTTTTTCTGCTTGATTAATCGAACCGAACCTTACCTCAAAATGTTTGTGCTGATTTTCAACGTACCCAGCTCAGCAGTTATATCATTAATTTTAAAATATGCCCTATAAATTTTCAATCAAATGAGTCTACTGTCAAACGACTTTATACATACTGATAAAACAGAAACAAAAATTCAAAGGAATGCATTCGAACTTTGCAAAATTGATGACAGGAAAACCGTAGTCTGTTTAACCCCTCATTTAGTATGCGGAATGGAAAGCTCACAAAGTAACTGTTAACGGGAGGTGAATGTGAAACACGTTGTACGTAAACCATGAACTATAATGCATGTGCAATGTGTTGCAATATGCCACAAAAAATAGAAAGCGTACGATGCATGAAAAAATCTTCATAATCTTGTCGCCACGTCGCCACCGTTCGTTGTTAGCTTTTCATTTCGATGCTGTCACCGGGAGTGAAAGAATCCTTTATTAAGAAATGTACTCCTGGCTGGGAAATTAAAAAGTAGGGGTAAAGTAAACAAAAAATCAATTTTGAGGTGAAAGAAAAGTTTTACAACATCTCCACAGGGCTGACTCTACAAATATTCCTGTCTGCATCAAGTATCGTCTAGTTGATTTCTGGATGCAGTCCAAGCCAGTTCTTCCTTGCCAACAAAATCGCTGCCAGAATGATATCAAAATAGTTAGTTGAAAGTATAAAAATAAAATTTAAAATGTGTTGTGAGAGTGAATTTGAAGCTACAGCGCTACAGCTTAAACTTACATCGTTAGAAACTACAGCAAATACCAAGGTAAAAGATGGACCATAAGGCTACTTTTAATTTATTTTAAACCTAAACAAAAAAGATAGAAAGATGTTTTTGGCATACATAGTTTAATTTGAGCAATATACGAAAACAGATATTATGTTCCAAAGGACGTTCAATAAAGAAAAAGCCGTCACATGACAAATGTTGGAGTAAAAGTCAAATTGTTTCCTGCTACAGGTCCGTAAGGTTATCATTATTATAATCTTTATTAATGAGGTTTTAAGCCCTAGGCTAGTTCACCTCAAAGAAATCCGTAACGTTATACCGAACACATGATCGTTATGTTTCATAATAATAATACATACACAGTTATTGTATTGTTACACAAATATTGCATGAAACACTGCTGATTTTACGAAAAATAAGTGTTGTAGTAGATCGTATTATTTATGCATCTGATAATTTTCAATATGAGTGCGATTCTCTGATAATTCTAAATTTATTCGAATCTTTATGATTAATATCTGTATATATCAATCAAATGGCACGTTTAATATAAGCGGAAATTACAGCATTTCGTAAATGAAAGTCTTATTTATTAGAAATTAGATATTGACATCAGCTATCAATAAATTGCGAAGATTTGCAACTTCCTAAAAAAAAATATTTTGGACTGTAGAACACATTTTGGATACCCCGAATTAAGTAAAGTAAGTAATCGAGCCGAGGCAATGTCTTATCTTTCAATTGGCATGCATCAATGAGAAAATGTGTGCGGTTCAAATCCAGAATTTCAACATGAACTTATTGTATACATTCTGAGATTGTCAACAATGTATATTTTGAAGCGTAATCATAGCCATAGCATGAATTATCAGCGTCCATGGCATAATAAAATATACACTACATATGTTAAAACATTCATTAATTTTTGCGTGATATACCTTGTGAACTAGTTCAACTTCTATTGTCTATGTTCTCACGACCCACTTGGTACTCAATCAGTGTGGTAATCATCCATCCTGCACCGGTGTCATACCATTTGTCTACCATACCAGAGGCGACCCTAGATTGGTGACTCCTATGCCAGTCCTACCTCATCTACGAGGAAAACCCTTTCACATCACATATTTCTGAGGTGCCGCAGAAAAATCAACCCCCCGACGCTCCCGCCAGGCATAGCGGGACTTTCGTGGCCCTTAATTCTGAGGTGCCGCAGAAGTATCTGCTCCGAACTCCTGCCAGGCATAGCAAGACTTCACTCATTCCGTCACCTATAGTTGGATCACACAACTGCCTAAGCAGTCACTCTGACCACAGTTACCTTGCAAAGCTTACTTGTGTGCTTACCCATACATTCGGTCCCTTACTCTACATGTATTACTAATTCTATCATGAACATGTACGTCTAAGTTTGGAAGATGATATTAGCATTTCCATATCATTGTAAATCATTTAACTTCACTTCACACAAAATCATGAATTTAATGTATTACTTGTTGGACCCTGCTCAGTGTTGCCACATTTAAATCTGTATTTTAGGTGTAAAAAATCTTTTTCATCCGTATTATAATTCAAAACTCTGTATACGAAATCTGTAATGATAGAATTGGTTAAAATAACGAAAAAAAAATCTTTGTTTGAATTTCTTTATTCATAAATCTGGATATATGTCTGCCAACTTTGAGAAATCCTATCAAAATTTCTTCTATCATGTTATTGTACTTTATACATATTTTCAATCGAGTTATACGGAAGAATAACTCTTGTACCTAATTTACAATGTGATGAAAACTCATATGTGAATATGTACATTATGTGGAAGATATTGATTTGAAAAATGTATTGTAGGTAACCACTTTCCCTTCGATGGGACTCTAACCCACGACCCTCAGTACGCTAGACTGGTGCTTTAACCAACTATGCTACGAAGGACCTCCGTCGGCCTTCGAAACCTAGCGGCTACTGAGTGAGCTCGAGAATCCCAAATTTGACGCATAGTCAAATCACTCGTAATCCTTGTACCTAGTTGGATTTAATATTCAGTACAGATTACGTAAACAAATTAAGGTGCTCGACAATTCCTCCCTTGGGGCCGCTATAAAATTAGGTATTAGGTATTAATATTAAGAATTAATATGAAGTATTTGTATTTAGTATCAAGCTCGTCATGTATCTGAATAGGCGATTAGTTTTGGTATATTACTGCTTTTGCATTCAATTTAATAAAGAGTTGACCTCACGAAAAGTCCCTAAAAAATATCGAAAAATCAGTTGGAAACTGCTGAAAACATTTCGCATAAAAAGCGAACCTAGTAAAACAAGACCACTAGTTCCATTTCATTCTTCTCAAATTTTATTTAGAAATGTTTTTATTTCATGTTGATGTTTTTGTGCAAAATGATTTTAGTTCTGAAATATAATGTTCAAAATCGGTATAAAATCTGTTGATTTCTGAAAAATCTGTAATCTGTATTTACAGATTCTTGGTCCAAAAATGACTCAAAAATCCGAGGATAAGCTGGCAATCATTCCTAAAAAAGGGAAATAAATATGGAAAATGCCAATGGTGTATTCTACAAATTATTATTTGATATTATCAATAAAGCAGTACCATACAAAAGAAAAAGAAGCTTGGTAATTCTAAACACCCTATCTGTTTAAAACGAAATATCATAGACATAAAAAATCGAAAACAAAGCCTCACAAAAATTATAAAACGTATTGCACCATTGAGAATCTACAACTATATCTTGGCATATATGATCAAATGAACTTAGCCATTAGCTCAGCATTTGAAGAGAATAACTGAAAAAAAAAACAGATAATGAATTCCCAAAGAACTTTTTTAACTAAAATGACTGAAAATGAGAACAAACAATTTTCATACAAAAATGGAACTAGATGAAAAAGTTGATGAAAATTCAAAAGAGATATGTAGCATGTTTGTACATTTTTCCCAAAACGTATACACAACATTTTAGGAGTACGACCGGCCAAGACTTTCATTGTTTCTCATTTGTTCCTTTATCTTCAAGTGATATCAGTACGAGTCATATGGCTGTAAACGACATTTTAACAGGTTAAAAATATGTGGACGCCAACAAGGGATCAGGACCTGATAGAATTCCTCCCATATTTATGGAAAACTTAGCAGTAGAGCTGACATCTCCTTTATTTTGGTTATTAAATAAATCACTTGAGTCGGGTTATTTTCCCAAGATTTGTAAAGTTTCACTTTTGGTACCTGTTTACACATCCGGGAAAAAATCTGATGTTCGAAATTATCGTGGGAATGCCTTAATCTCCTGCATTCCAAAATTGTTTTAGTCGATAGTCAATAAAAAAACCCACATTTAGCCACCTAGCGCCGATGATGCCATTCTCGTGCATCACAAAAATTACTGAAAAAAAAACTTTAAAAAGGTAAAAAACACTTTAGCGTAATAGATCGCATTTTTTCTATCATTTCGCATGTTTTTTGCCTTTCTCGTATACTAAGTATACGTAAAGGCTATAATTTCACTCCAAAACCAAACTTTTGATAGAAGGCTCAGAGACCCATAGTGTTATATACCAATCGACTCAGCTCGACGAATTGAGGTGATGTCTGTTTGTGTGTATGTATGTATGTGTGTGTGTGTGTATGTGTGTATGTGTACAAATTTTGTAGACACACTTTTTGGAACTTAGCATTACCCGATTTACTCGCAACAAGTCGCATTCGACGGGGAATGCGGTCCCATTGTTTGCTATTGAAAATTGGCCTGATCGGACATTGAATTTCGGAATTATTGAAAAATCATTGTTTTTTCCCAAGGGTCCCCCCTTGGAAAAAAAATTTCAAAATCGAAAATTTTTTTTTTTTTCAAGAATGGTGGGAATGCATAGTAATTAATGCAAAAACATGCAAAATGATAAAAAATATGCGATCTATCCCCCTAAAGTGCTTTTTTGATCTTTCCTATGTGATTTTTTCAGTACATTTTACGATGCACGAGAAAGGCATCATCGCCGCTAGGTGGATTAATCTGGGTTTTTTTAATTAATATTTTAACATTTTTGCAAGGGTCCTCTTAACTTAGCTTAGCTTAGACTGACTGTACATATCAATGGTTGCTACTCCGTGATTGATTAGAACTGGTGCAAATTGGACTACGATCCAAGTGAATGGTGGTTAGAATTTACCATCTATTCTCGAAGTGCACGTTTGAGCAGCTCGCAAATGTTGATCAATAATGACGCTGGCCAAGTCCTTACAGCCAGTTGAGAAAGGGAGGGAATATTAGTGTGTGGTTATTGTTGCTACTAGAGACCGAGAATACATCTGCATCTCCACAATTACCACGGAAAGGAAGTTGTTCCAGTTGGATGGAGTAATCAGTAACATAGATGGGGTTCACAATGGAAAGTGATGTGACCTATGCAATTTCTAAACAACAGTATTAGCATTTCTTTAATTTGTTCAATAATTCATCCTTCGCGAGAATAAACAATCAATCGCTCAAAGTGAGCGATTGTTCATTTGAATTTCGGATTAGGTGCCCGCGTCATCATTTCTCTAACGGAAGGAAAGTAAAAAAGAAACGGAATTAAAATTGAAAATAAAGTAATATTTACAGCTGTTCAATCACATTGATAGTAGTAATCGTAAAGCTAATGTCAATCAGCCACCCTTATTTTATCTCTATTTGAGGTTAAATAAGAATGTTCAGCCTGACATATGTTGTAATGTATGTTTATTTTGCATTACTTTCGCGTGTGTGTGTGTCGCTTGATTGTGTCGTGACCAGTATACCGTAATCAGGATATCACTGGTATTAGTCCTAATATACCGGTTTGCGCTCGTGTTGGGCTTGTGCGCTTTGAGCGGCACACGGTCGCATCACAGTCAACATAAAATCGTACATGGTGCAATACAAGATGCTAAATTTGAGACGACATACATACATATTGTATGGAAAAGCAACTCTATATGCTACACTTCAGCATCCTACACGACATAATATACGTTCATGTGTTGACTGGGTTTGATAGGCCTGCTTATAGACGCATGCAGCTTTTTGTAGAGGTTTAACAGAACCCACTGACAAACCCCACCACATCCTAGGCAGGCCCCTTAACACGCAGTGGCCACATTTTTTCAACGGTACTCTTAAGAAAAAACAATGATTTTTGAATTATTCCGAAAAATGTGTGCACATACACACGCATATATACAGATATCACCTCAGTTCGTTGAGCTCAGTGGATCGGTATATAACACAATGGGTCTCCAGGCCTTCTATCAAAAGTTTTTTTAGGAGTAATACTATAGCCTTTCGGTACAATTTTGTTGTATGAGAAAGGCTAAAATGTTTTGTCAACTTAAGAATAGAATACCAAATTCATAACATGGATTTTTCAAAGGATGCTCGTACACAACGAACCTGTTAAAATTTATACGATAGAAATAGAAGAAAAACTATATTAGGAGATAAAATTGTTGAAAAATGCGAATAAGTTATTTTTGACCGCTCCTTGGGAAGTGTCTATAATTTCAATTTCAATTTGTATGCGCTACGCAGGTGTGTTACGTATTATTCTTTCAAGAAATCTCGTGAATTTTTAAATAAAATGCATGGTATTCGGAGCCAGACGGGCAAGGACCATAGAATACATGAAATAGGGTTTAATATATGTAATAAATAATGTTTAATATAATATGGGAGTAGGTTCGGTTGTGGGCACCCTTTTGTGTTTGGTCCATAACTTTGGCCCTGGTTGATCTTATGCCGTCAATTGTATAGCAATGGAAAGCTAGACGTATAACCTTACTACTAGTAAAGAAATTAGTATGATTTCATCGATTTGAAAAAAAAAATGACGATTTAGAAAATTTGACATTTTTAGACATTTCCATTTTGTGGTTCGGTTGTGAGCACTCTTGAAGACTTAGCTAAAAACAAAGAAGCATGAATAAAAACCACCCAGATTTAAAAACAAGGAATAGTTTATACATTCTAATAGCCAGGAGACACTGAAAAACTCAAATTAAACCACCTAGCATGATGATGCCTTCCTCGGTGCATTAAGGAGGATGTTGAAAAAAAAACACATAAGAAAGGTCTAAAATAGCCTAAAATGTAATTGGGTTTCAATTTTTCATTGATTTTCGTTTTATTGGTATGCATCACAGTGAAAAAATTCCTGATTATTCACCCTAGCGGTAATAGTGCCTTTCTCGTTCATTACAAAAAATAATATTTTGGCCATAAATTTTGATCCCATAGTCCGATTTGACCAATTTTGAACAGGAAACGATGGGGAAGGATTCCCTGTCGAATGCAACTTGTTGCAAGCTAATCAGACAATGCTTTATTTCAAGCAGTGTTTATATAATAACTAGACATGCCCAAAGAACAAAAATATTGAATAAACTCATTATTTCAATCAATTATGTCTAACTAATTATTAAAACTGCATAAAAACGTAATTAAAAATAAGTTAAAGGAAAACTAAAATTATATTGAATGATTTATCAATAAAATGAGGGTGCTCATAACCGAACCAATAAGGATGCCCACAACCGAATTTCGCAGCCTTTCTGGAATGAGAAGAAAACAAATTTCGCGCTTAAATTTCGATAGCAATCGTCATTGAGCCTCAAAAAAGATTAAATTTACTGTATAAATACGCACTAGAACTCACTTTCTGAATTAAATCTCTTTAATTTATGACACCTTGAAAAAGGCCAACTTTCGTGTTGTTTTTCCCGCACAAAAAAATTATTTGTTTCTAGTTCTAAGTAGAGATGCCAATCCTGTTTGATATTGAGCACAAATCATCATGCTACTATAGCAAACAAATGACGGTTGTCATAATGACAGCATCTTTTGTCTGTCAAAAGATATATAGGGGTGCCCATTACCGAACGGTGCCCAAAACCGAACCTCCTTCGCTAATAATAAAACATCAGGCATCTCGTCTGCATTTCAAGAGATGTCGTTTTATTCCAAAAATATAATTTTGAATGGCCACAGTTCTTTAATCAACTCTAATTGAAGCAAAACATCTTTGGTTATTTTGGACTACTCAACTGGGGACTCAACTACAATGTACTACGCGTCTCCACGCACGGTTCATACCATAATGCTGATTCGCCTACGCGTGGTGCGTTGTTCCCTAAGCGCTGTCAGCTAAAAGCCGTTTTACCTTGTTTTCTGGCAGCGAAATATCACATTTTTTTAATTGTGAATA
This sequence comes from Armigeres subalbatus, assembly GCF_024139115.2. NCBI lineage: Eukaryota > Metazoa > Arthropoda > Insecta > Diptera > Culicidae > Armigeres > Armigeres subalbatus. The sequence goes on from NC_085140.1 coordinate 227,103,026, forward strand.
TTATCGTTATGATTAGGATTTTCTTAAATTTAAGGATGACATCGGCTAGCTTCATTGTTTAACTGTTACATCAGATAAAAATTCCCATGAAAATCGTTACAGCTAAGACATTAGTGCAGTCTTTGCCCGCCCCCTTTCCCCTATAGAACCCAAGCCGACAATTTTTTCTCTATCGATTGTAGTAATGATTCTGAATATCATCGAACAGTAGACTATTGGTCATTTATAAGAATGGGTTATTTATATTCTAATGCACACAATTTGAGCACAGATAGATTGATACCAGATTGAGCAGTAAGTTGATGCTGTAGTCTTTTTTTTTCAATTATCCATGCAGGGGTATTCAAACATTTCTTCTGTAGTTTGACAAACTTCTGTTCACATGCATTATATAATATTGGCATGGCACTACTTCACATAAAAGCGATCAACACTCATAAACCTTGAAGGTATTGTATTTATGAATCTTCTTATTGTAGCGTATTTTCCTTGACTTTTTTGTAACACGACATTCTAGTGCAAGTTTAACAAGCTTCCAGCATCCCATATCTGCTTGGCACATATTATGCAGATATACATACATGTACCCATTACAAAACAATATTCATTCTTCTCTAGTTTCTTCCGCAGATGACAAAAAGATGAAAATCAAACACTGAGTTCCCAGTTGTACCAAACGTCTCCAAGAAAGAAAAGAAAAATTTTCGTTCCAACGTACGAGCATTATCACTGGTGCCTTCACCTAGAGCAATCGAACCAGTATGAAAAGAGTTCATATAATATGCAGAAAAATTCAACGTCATACCACGACGGTCAAGATGAAGTTCACCCTCCTTCATGCTCCATTCATCCGAGCCACCAGCACCTGATACAACTCAACTTTGTGCCATCATTTATTGTTTTAGGCAAAGAAAGCTTCATCCTTACAATACAATTGATGTGTCATTTTTTTCTATGCTTCGTCGTCAGTTGTACTACCACCAGAGTAAATCTGGTTTACTCTAATCAAGAACAGGCTACCAATGTCGTCGCTCACCATGCTGACGACAATAAACAATCACAATGTTTCAAGAGATTATTAATCAAAACTTACCTCCTTCCTCAAAACATAGCGCTGAAAATTTCATCTATCTTCACATTTGTGATTACAATATTTCACTCATCACGAGCCTATGAAAGCCGTCGTACTGTCTCAACTCAACCTTTTAAATTCTTCACGATTGAATCAAATGTAAAAACAAAACCAGATGAATTTAATACAGCCGTTAGACAAGGTGACGAAATATCAGAGGAATCGGAAATTAAGGTAGCTTTACAATCAGAAGTTGTAGTACAAGGAAGAAAGAGTTGTATAGTTCTGAGGATATATTCGAGAACTACTCAATGTAATTATGAATGTGTACAGTACGAAAAATCATTTTCTACATACTATAATATTGAACGTAATGAGCTAATCATTTATATGCAACACAAACGTATTGTGGATGGAATTGATTACATGCATAAGAAATTTACAATAAATATTTACAACAAATCAATTTGGACCTGCAACGTCTTCAATACTGTTGGTAGGACTAACAATATGATTTACAAAGCAACCGATCACGATAGGTGGCATATAATATGGTCGTGTCAATATTCGGATGACCATAACTGCAAAATCCTATTCTCACTGAATATCAGATGTACAACGCGAACGACGGAAAGTAACTATTTGTACCGTACAATATCAAATACTCGATCTCATAGGAAAGAAGCTGATTCAAAATTAATACTTGAAACGACCACTACGATATGTTCTATGACGACATGGATGTTCACACTAATGAAAAAATGGAAGTACATGCAGTTCAAGCTGCAAATGCTACTCATTTTGACACTGTGCGTTCCGTTTGTATCAGCAGCATACCAAAACAATAAATACAGTACCAACATCATTAAAACAAAGTACGGACCTTTGCGAGGTATCGTAGTGCATTCGAACCCAATTGTGGAAGCATTTCTTGGAGTACCATATGCATCGCCACCAGTCGGGAGTTTACGGTAAGTGATATTGCAACATTGTAAGATTTTGTCTTGTTTTTTCTTGTACAGTAAATCATTCAACAATCCGCTGAAAAAAAATCTGGGTCTTATTTAATGGATTGGCATACAGCCCTACTATGAATAAGCATATTTTCTCTCATTGCATAATACAAGAGTTGTTATAGAAGTGACAATCCTAAAACTGACACATATCAGAAAATCGAAGCATAAATCAAAATTGAGGCTTCATCACTGGTAACATACCGTGGAAAATCAAATTTCGGACACACTCAAACTTCGGACGCTTCAATTCGTACACTGTTAGATGACTTTACCCATTAATGGGTACTGTGTTATTGTTGATATTATTCCCACCGTGAAAAATTCACCCATTTTCTTGAAAAAGTGCCACTACCCATTTTAATGAGTAGTGGCGCTTTTTGAAGAAAATGGGTGAATTTTTCACGGTGGGAATAATATCAACAATAACACAGTACCCATTAATGGGTAAAGTCATCTAACCGTGTATGGGAAATTTTCTGAAATATTTCATCGAAATGTTTCGTCAAGATGCATTCGGATGACTAATAGTTTTAACTTGTGTTAGTATAGTTACATTCTAATAAGACATGTTAAAACAATGCGACGAAATGATTAAAAGACAGTCTGAGCTGCGCAGTGCGAATTATTTTCAATTATTCTTCCTGGTATTGTGTAATCAGGTGTCCGAAATTTGAATCTTTGTGTCCGAAATATGAATCCAACCCCGCCGGTGTCCGAGGTTTGAATCAAACAGAAGTCGGACATTTTCATAAATTACAAACATTCTTCGTAATATCTTGCACATATTAAATACGTAGTTAAAAGATGAATACTATACTTAGTGATTGCAATGGTGATTTAAACGGTGTGACTTAAAATGTCAGTAAGCAGGATGATTTTATATCGGAAAGTGCTTAAGCGTCCGAAGTTTGAGTTTGCACGGTACTCATTTATACAATGTCCATTGCTTACTTGTATAGTTATAAGCTAACCAGTTCTCATTCACTCACAAAAAACTCCGCATTATATTCTAAGCCCGTAGATTTTTTTTCTGTAAAATGTGTAAAACGATTTTTTGTTTACGACTCGCTTCTAGCGATTGTTGGCACACCGCAGCTACCAACTAAGCGTGAGCCTACATATCAGCTTCTAGAATATCACCAGTAAAACACCAAACCTGGCACATGTTTCGAAATGGACAAATTGATATAAAATTTGCGAAAAAGAATCCACGTGTCTTGGAGGGACTCGAACCCTCAACCTCCTACTTCGAGTTCCTCCAAGACACGTGGATTCTTTTTCGTAAATTTCATATCAATTTGTCCATTTCGAAACATGTGCTGTGCATATGCACAGCCAAGATATTTAACAAAAAAAATATGGTTTTCGTACGGCCGAGCTGCCGAATAACATGCAATTAATTGTAACCAAACCTGGGATTTAGCACTATCTACAAAACCATTTCTATCTAGAGAATTTGTTGAGTAACAAGAATTACGGTGTGTTCCTCTAACTACCAATGCTTACCATTTCATGAAAAGTCAGTACGTATTTAAACCCCTAACAAGATTTTTTCCGGCAGTCAGTTCAGCCTAGGACAATGACTCCAAGGTTTTTTAGCTAATTGCTAAAAAAGTAGTTTCCGCTGCATACAGTTTAGCCTCTGCATGGTAAAGTTTTTTTTGTTATACTTCAAATAACTGATATTGGTATATAGGATTAAATACGATGAATCCCTGAATTACCACAACTCATTGCCCTAGCTCGAAAAATAGATTAGGCTAAGGCTCGGTTTGGTAGATCTTACACCGTAAAACACTACGTAATTACGTGATACGCGTTAGTGGTGTCTTTGTGTACTAATTATAACGACGGCCAAAACCAGCCATTTTTGTGAATTGCTTAGGGCGTTTACTTATTTTGAAAAAATCTTGATTTGGCTTTACAGTTGAATTTTTTTCTCGTCCCGTGTTGTGAGGAGTCAATACTTAGATACAGTAGAGGATCCCATGCAAATATCAAAAAGGGGATAATTGTACTATTTTCCCTATTTGTTGATTTATTAGGCTTAGTTATTTTAAGACAAAAAAAACTCAAAACTTTTACAGAGCCTAGAGCAAAACACAATATAAATATGAAATATTATTAATAACTAGTTGACCCGGCAGACGTTGTCCTGCATAGTAGGCGAGAATGTGCATTCCGAACTGCCCATGCAAAGTTCGCATATGAATCACAATTTTAGTTTTTCACGATTTGCTCAACTTTACTCGTAATTTTCGCATTAGGAAATATCATATAAACCCGTCGGAAACTATAACGAATGTTTCTGCTGAAGAAATGAAAAAAATCCATCCAGCCGTTTTTGAGTTATGCGGATACGAACACAGACCATTTCATTTTTATATATAAGAAAGATATGATCCCAAGACGCACTTGACTAATGGACAGTATAAAGTTTTCAAACATTCGATATTTCTGAACATTCTGGCAATGCAAAATTTAATAAACAACGAGCGATCTTGTGCCGTTTTATACGGTGTGTACAAAAGCAATAAATCAGTATCAGCTTCTTCAAAAAGCTCTGTATTTCAGCCCAAAAAGGGCGGGGACCTCCGACTGGGAAACTAAACTGAACAGTATTGACAAACACGCTGTCACTCATTTCATTTTTGATGCTATTTCCATGACTGAAAGGCAGGAACGGAAAACAATGTGTACAACCGATAGTCAATGGATTGGTGGGCCTCACGACGGTTAGCGGTGTCAGTCGTCTGGGCGCATTTGCGTGCTATGGTGTGTGGGTTCGATTCCCGCAACAGTGCGCGGGGATTCTTCACTTTCCATAAATTTGCCCCATTTTCCATAAATTAGCGTTACTTCTGGTTTTCCAACACATTTTATAGATTTTTAACTATCATTCTACCATAATCTCGGGGTAAAAAATTCAAACCAAGAAGTAGAAGATTGCAACACAAAAGATAGAAACGCTGGTATTGCCATTCCAATAATGAGCACCATGAACTTAATGCTCGGAGACAATGTTTGCACCTGCTGCCAGTGAATTTCATCGAAGTAAACAGTCGGTACCTCATTGAATCGAACTATTTACAATGTTTGAAAACTTTACGTGCATGGATAGCATTGGGTGCAACCACTATTTCCAGTAAGCTATCACATAAGCTATCAAATAAGCTATCATAAGCTATCAAATTATCGCAATAACAAAATTATTATTACTTAAACAATATTGATTTTTATAACAAGTCTTTTAAAATTAGACAGAATATGGTACAAAACATTATAAAGAAGCAACATGTTCAAACTGTTATATTACTAATTCGTTGCAGGTACATGCCACCAGTAACCCCATCTACGTGGAAAGCTACAAAGCTGGCCGATAACTTTTCGCCAGTCTGTCCACAAGCGCTTCCAAAATTACACGGTTCTGATGGCCTATTTGAACACACTCGCGGGCGTTTGGCTCATCTAAGGCGCCTCCTTCCACTACTGTCTAACCAATCCGAAGATTGTCTGTACCTCAATCTGTATGTACCAAGATCTGGTAAGTTGAACTGTGACAGTAAGGTATAAAAATTTACAATCAAATTAGGTAAACTTTTATTGAATCGGAGATACTACTTCATTTTTTACTATTTTTTAATCTAAATATGTATTGGAGGATTTTTTAATACCCGCGGGAAACTGTTATTTTTCTTCTTGTGGCCTAATGCTTCTATTGAAATTTCGTCTGCTTACGTCTATACTAACTATTAAAGTTCAAAGTGTATATTAAAGTTACCAACATTTTTTTAATGGAGTATGAGAGTTTGTTTCACAGCGCACAAAAACGAACTGAAGAAAGTGTATAGTCTGCTGTCATGCACGTATCGGGTAAATCATGTGTTTATCTAAGATAATGTGAAATGTTTCATCAGATGATGGAGTCATGTATTGCAAATTTTGGAAAACTTTTTAACAGGGAAGTTAAAAGATTAGAATCTCGATTTTCATGGAATAGCTTCAATTCCGTAGTGCATTGCAGTGTGCTTTCGACGAACTGCAAGCAATGTGGAAGTGAAGCGATTCGCTATGATCAGCGCCAATCTCAAGAGTGATTGATGTGGATTGTTAATATTTGTTGTTATTGTGCTGCAAGGAAATTTGCTGAAAAGGACGTTGTAGAAAAACGATACCATGCCGCTGTTTCGCGAGTGTATTCAATGATAGTAGATAATTCATATTCAACGAATGCAACGAAAAAGTTTAGTATCTCCATTCAGATAGAAATACCACGAAAATGTGAATAGTGTTAAGTTTATATAAGTATATAAGCAAAGTGTATAAATATATAAGCAATGATGAAGACATACTGGTGCAGTATTTTAAACTATTTTTTCTGCCTTTTCAGCAGATGAAAAACAACTAGCGTTCGATATCAACATTAGCGTCAGCGTTCGATATCAACATTAAACTCATATGAGAAGCACTTTTAAACTTTTTAAATATATACACAGTTAAAAATTTTGAAAATTTTTGTTTTCAGACACCTTTAATTTTACATTCAACTTTTTCTTTTATACAATATTGAATGCAACCTCCATAGTAATGACAGCCTGTAATTTCAAAATGTGATGGAAATATGAGTTGAATCGAATGGAGCCTTTTTGTTACATCATATATGCTATAACATTTTTATACGGTGTACTTAACAATAATGGTAAGGTAAGGCCATGTATGCTAGGGTAACTAAACTTAAATCTGTATTCTAATTTTTTGAACATCTGGCAATTTTTATTTAAAAAATATGTGTTATTTTGTATGATATTTGCTAAGTTCTTTTTTAACATTTATCAACATGCTCCTTGAGGTAATAACCCTAGATATTCGTGAGGGGGATGGGCGGGGTGGTAAGAAGCAAATAAGTGTAAGCAGAGTTGGTCATTTCTCACTCTTCCACTAAAATGTGTAGAGTAGAGTGAGGCATTTTTTTTTCAAACGAATGCCATTCTGGGTTCTGAATAACTGTACAGAATTTGGACCCAATTGGTTGCTTCCTCGCTTTCTTCATTGATTTTGTTTGTATGGAAATTAATATATTTTTGGAAAAAATATGTTAAGCTCTTTTTAGTGGAATGTATTCAACCGTCTAAGACGAGTTAAGTATTCTCCATTTAATTCCACCAATTATTTCGACTTGCAAGTCGAGTCGAGTACGAGACACTAAAGACGACCACACAGTTGTGGTCGAAATAAGTATCTGCAAAGATATCGAAATAATTGGTGGAATTAAATGGAGAAGACTTAACTCGTCTTAGACGGTATATTTTTGCATTTCTGCTTCTATAGATTTCAGTTCATCGTAAACCAAGGGCCACATTGCGCCAAAGGATGTCGAAAAAAATTGTCGAAGGAGGTACGTTGCTGGAATGTCTACGAAAAAAGTTATAACACTTCGAAGATTGAGTGCAGAGCTTGAAATATTCATCTTCATGAAACTTTTTCGGTGCGAATTTTGAGAAACATCAATGACATAGTCAGACGACTACTCCACCAACTCATTCATTCGACTATCATTGAGGGTGCTTGCTATGTGCAGAAAAAACATAATTAGCATTGTTCATATTGATGTTTACCGATGTAAGTGTCTCGCTGATGAAAATCGGATTCAGTTCTAAATGATAAACTACTCAGATCTCAGATAATTTATCAATTTGTAGAATGTGCATAAATATTCAATGACTAATATTCAACCGAATATTGACAGTCCAGAGCCGACTATGAATGTGTCTAGAATTGAGCTGAAAAGTGAAAAAAGGTGGACTTCACCAATAATGCTCGATTATTTTACACTCTGATTGAGTGTTCAAACGATATGCAAAAAATCGTTTATTCTGGCAGCACTTCCAAACTACGTGGACCAATAATTTAACACAGTAATAATTCAAAATTGTTAATCTGATAGGGCTTTGGAGCTAATGGGAGTTATTCTGAATCATTTCACAACGTAAACATTCCAATAAGAAGGAAGATTGGTTTGCCCTCTGACATCCATATAGGTTATCTGGTAGTGATGACAGAAACATTGATTTCTTGCATATGGTTTGAACAATCAATTTTCGAAACACAATAACATTTTTTGTAAACCTTCCACACGTAAAAAAACCTTATCAATTAAAATTATCAAAAAATCTTTCGAAAATACAAATAAACTTCATTAGGCCACCTAATGAATAACCCCATACCAAAAAGCTGATAACATCCATAAGCTAATTTTTTTTTTTTAATGGATGCGGCTAATGGCTTCTATAAGTTTTTTCTTATACATATCATTAAGGTCACTCCTGACAGAATCCAACTTTCAGAGTGCTCGCGTTTTTGAGGGCACACAACTCGATACGGAGGCGGCGGACAACTGTCATTTTTGTTGATTCAGCTTTGCTGCGTCGCAGCATGCGTGAAGAAATAAAAATGACAGTTGTCCGTTGCTTCCGTATCGAGTGGTGTGCCCCGAAAACGCGAGCAGTTTAAAACTTGGATTCTGTCAGGAGTGACCTTATCCCTACTTTGGCGAAAAAGTATTAGAATTCTTAGTATTAAATAACATTGAATTTTTTAAGTGCAGCTACATACCTTCTTCGGCATCTTTAAGACTATAAGCTAAACGTATTGAGTCACGTGATTTTCTATTAATTAAAGCCGCTTAAAATGAAACTTAAAATGAAAAATGTAAAAAGTGTTACCATACTGCGCCTCTTTTTAGTGTAGAGCCTTTCAGGAGCAGTTGAATGCATTGATTTACATTCGAGAGCGTTTGTACTTGTGTGTGAATCAAGCCGGGAAAACATGATTTGCTTTTGTTGGATGAACGTTTAAAGCGTACTGAAAAATCTTCAATTTCAAAAGTAGCAAGTATCGAATTTGGTCGAATTGTCCAAATCACAAACCATATACATATGTACACCGCAACATCTCAGGTTTTAAATCTGCCAAATTTGAAAATTTGCACGATTCGAGGCAGTTTCCACAGATTGGAAATATTTACCTTACCTATAATTATAATTAAACAATTCTATTGATTTTTATTAAGTTGAGCTACCGATATTTCTAAAAACGATCTGGCAAGTATGAAATATGTGATATCAAGAAATACGGTGTTCATGGTTTTCTTTTCCAAACACTGTTTGGCTGAAGCATATTATTAATAATCTGGCAACAACATATCCGAATATTGTATTGTTGAGCATATATTGTTCGTAATATATAATTATCTACTAATCCGAAACGAATATACCTGGAATACCTGGACTATGTAGTCCTAAACACTTAATTTTTTTTACCGGGATCTCAGCAAAATGTTGAACTTTTACGGAGATTCGCACAGCCGTGCTCCAGCAAACATGTTTTTGCCGAGATTTCAAAGTTGCTGAAAATCAGCAAATAATTTGCCAAAAATCAGCTAACAAACGACATTTTTGCCGGAATATCAGTTTTTCATTTTGCTGGGGCACGGCTGTGCGGATTTTTGCCGAGCTGCAGAAATAAAAACTAAGTGTGTACGTTCTTTACATCTGTCATGAGACGGGTTTTTGTACTATTCCATTTAATTCCACCACGATGCGATCTTTACAGATACGTATTTCAACCTAAACTGTAAGGCCTTCTTCAGTGTTTCATACTTAATTCAACCTGTCAAGTATGGAATAGTACTTAACTTGTCTTGTGATAGGTGAAGACATTCCACTAAAAGAGCTCAATAGTTTACTTCCGCCATAAGTTTTTTTCTTATCCGATTACCTTAAGACTTGTCCGGCGTTATTTCTTTCATTATTTAACACATGTTTATGTTGGTACATAATTCATTTTCATTTATTTAGTTTACATCTAAACAGATAACATTGAATCAACAGTTTGACGCTACAATACACGGTTCGAGTCCGCATCTCTCCATTCTCGAATGCGCCCCACGCTCGCCAAGACGTTTTGTACCTGGTCTGCCCACCTCGTAATACATAATAAGTAAATCTAATAAATATATAAGATTACTATGATCATCGCATTTTCTTATGCCGAAAATACATAGAGAAATGAAAGCTAAATTCCTGATAGCTTGTGAGCTCAACATTTATCCAGTGGGACAAAAAAAAAACAGATCGACCTAACTAACGCGTTATAATGGTGGAGCTGCTTTCTCATGCATGATCAATGGTACAACAACATAACGTTTCTGGAAATTTTATTGCAAGGGTGACCTTTGTAAAAATGGTAAACTGACTTAGAGACTTCGCATGAAGGAAATCATTTGGAATTGTTATTGCTATTCTCACCGTAGAACAGACTACCGTGCAAATTTGTCGAAGGAGCAGGACAAATGGCCACACCTCCAATTAAGGGACCGGTTCGGCACTTCATCTCATAGCTCCCATCTCCATCACATAAAAAAACAATGAAAATGGGTGTGATTTTTTCAGCAGTGAGCACGCATGTTAGCAAAAAGAAGCCACAAGATTGGCGCTGTATTTCTCTGTTTTACGATGCGATGAATATTGAATATATGTTCAGTGAGATGGAAAAAGGAACAGTTCCCCTATATGGAAATTAGCAAAAGCACAATCCCAAACATCATTCTCGCATCATTTGTCACATCTCAAAAAGGGCTTTCTTGTAGTTAAGACCTCATTCATGTATGTAAAAACTGGTGTGAACATATTATGGTGGGACACTTTTTTGAGCGGGAGTTTAAGACAGCGCAAAATTTGTAATACCATTGAAATAATCATTGAATTCTAACTGCCATAAGACGTTGTCCTAAAGGACAACGTGATCAGTAGGGGGCGTCGAGGTAATTTCGCCAATGGGGTAATTTGGCTAACTGCTTATTTTCATTGATAATGTTCAAGTTTTTACAATTGAAAGTTTACACTATATCACTTTCACCCTGATACTTAATTTCAGAAAGCAATCCCAAAAAAATCGTTTTTATTGCTAATAAAGTGACTTTTAAAGACTCGTTCCAAAAACAGTCAATTTATTATAAAAGGTAAGGCCTTATAAATAACATTTTAAACGTTTTTTACTTTACTTGCAGTATAGTTTAGATTACAGCATTAAATAATTGTTAAATAATTTGCAGTAAATAATAGTTAAATATTTTTTTTTTACGAAAATAACACAAATAAATAAATGCTTCTCAATCGGGGTGAAATGAGCAATATCTATAGGGGTGTTATCGCCATGTACAATTGGACCATAACCTTTTTTGCCTTTCTCGTACAACAAAGTTGTATCGAAAGGCTATAATTTCACTCAATTTTTGTGTGTGTGTGCATAAAATCTAAGAAAAACATTAGCCAACTTTTCATATAGGAGGAAAGACGGCTTTGGCAGGTTTTGTTCTATTATTGTCAGGGGGGTTTTTATCGATCAAATTTTATGAAATTTTGCCACATATTCTTTGATATACAAAGAATGTTTAGGCCAAATTTGAGCATAGTCAGTCATAAAAGGACCAGTAATCTTTGACCGATTTTCTCGCAATAAGTTGCATTCGACAGAGGGCAAAGCCTAGTTGATCACTATTGAATTTGATAACGATTTACCATTGCGTTTAAAAATTATAAAGAAAGTTATGTATCGAACCATATAAGGTTGGTGTCTTGGCTAAATGCGAGAAAGGCAGTATCACTACTAGGTGCATTAAATTGGGTTTTTTAGTGTTGTTTACATCGGCACTGGCGAAGCAGGCCAGATATTTCTGTGCGGTTGTATTAGAAATTTAAATAAATAATGGTTCGGCGCTACAAAAATATCGGTAAAACTATTGCCCGTTGCATCAATTTTTAGACTCTGGCGCAACTTCGTTTTGCTTTGAATTTTTAGCGTGCACACCAATACACTCAAAGTATCTTTGTAATTGTTTTATTATGTTGTTATTTAGCGGACACACGTGTTTTTGTTTACTCAAACAAACAGCAAACAGTGTTAATTAATTTTTGCTTGTGACACGGGGAAAATATTCACGCAAATAATTTGCGCGCAGGGGTCTAATAAGACGGAATCTGCGCAATAAATAGTGGCCGCAGACAAATTTTCTAGCGGCAAAAACAGCAGTAAACACGGTTCTTCGAAAAACAGATTTGCAATTGAATATCGTGTTCTACGCCAAACTCTGAACCGGTACTTGAAGTTTCCGGAACAAGACATTTGTAAAACTATGATGCTGATCAATACCGTGTTTTCCCGGCCGCAAGAACTTATATATATAATTCAACATAGAACTCGATTGGGCGAACCGATAATGTTCAACTCGTTAATTACTAAATATAGATGATTTAAAAAATTCTTAAATAGAACGGAATGATGTAATATGAATCTAAAAGTATTTTAATTTCATTTAGAAAATTTCGTTTGGAAAAAACTGAAACCAGAAACTCTCTTAATTTGTAATAAAACAACAACTGCTCATTTTACCCCGATCGGGTGCTCAAATTACCCCATCAGCTATTAGTATGTTCAAAAAATCATTATTTTTAATTTGAATAAAATGAATATAAAATATTATGTTACTCTATCGTACTCAAAGCAAATGAATTCTTACACATTGAATTTGAAATTCCATTGGAAGCAGTATATTAATGTATTGATTAAAATCTTGTTTAACATGTTTTCCTTATGGTGGCCAAATTACCCCGACGCCCCCTACAGTTGCTGATGAAGAATGTGTGTAGCCGCCAGACATTCTAAATACTCACGCTTTTCTAATGTGAACGTGTACTATACACATGTGGAAGTGTTGGCTTAACAAATGGATTGCGAGTGATTTGAATTTGGGAATCTCGAGCTCATTCAGTAGCTGCTAGGTTGCGAAGGCCGACGGAGGTCCTTCGTAGCTAAGTTGGTTAAAGCACCAGTCTAGCGTACTGTATGGTCGTGAGTTCGAGTCCCATCGAAGGGAAAGTGGTTACCTCCAATACATTTTTCAAATGATTAACTTCCACAGAATGTACATATTCACATATGAGTTTTCATAACATTGTAAATTAATGTCCAAGTCGGGTGATTTAATCCTCGGAATATAGGCAATTAACTTTGATTGAACCAAAAACCTATTATAAGTATACACGGAAGAAAAAAAGTACCCAACGTTGAGTTATTTTTTCTCTTCTCTTTCATCCACTCTTTCTTTTGTTGTCAAAGACAAAAGAGCAAAACAACCCAACGACGTCAGTTCAATACGGGAAGCCAACTTTGAGTTTATTGCCTGAACTCAAAATTGAGTAAATTAAACTTACAGTTGGGTGAATAAATTTTTATTGGGTACTTTTTTAATATGAGAGTAAAGGCAAACTACTTTGACCCCATTTACTCAATCCAAAGGGCGATATTTTTCATAATCTCTAAATCAATCAAAGAATTTTCGTTTACCGTCATCGGGGGTGACAATCTGAGATGCGACAATGGGTCATCGCTCTCACTGAGCTCGAGTCATGGCCTGCTGTTGGCTGAACAATGACCATAAAATTGTCCGTTTTAAGATTGTTGCATTTGTCTTCTAGGCACACACTGAAGGTAAATTGGTTTGGTTTGTTTTGTGAAAAAACTTATTCATTTTGTGGAAATTTTCATAATTGTTTATTGGTAATATTGATTAATTTATGGATTTTTTTTCAATGGAAAATTTGTTTTTTTTAAGGCAAGTTTTACTTTCATGATTGCAATTTTTGCTTTTAAAAGTGCTAATTTATTTTTGTTTTGTTTTCATTTTAATAAAAAGTATGCATGCACCATCCAGTGCACCACAAAAGATTCATGTAGGACCAATGATCTTCTTAATCTATTTCAACGATGAAGAGAAAAGTTTCGGGTTGTGGGCTGCAATGAATAATTTTTGACACTTGATAGATACTTGGTTCTGGAGTGAAATGTAGCATTTCGGTACACCCAGGTAACCGTAAGCATTTAAATTAGCCGTACGTGCGACTATTACGCAATCACAGAGCTAACATGCTTCATACTGGATCTGAAATAGCCTTAAATAGCCTAAAAGGTGAACTATAGTGCTAATGGTTACCTGGGCAACTTTGTTGTACGAGAAAGGCAAAAAAAACTGACATTTTTTAGGTAAATATCGTTAGAAAAGTAAGTTGTGGTCGAAATTACTGCATCTAACCCACCGGATGAAATCAGGAATTGAGAACCGTATTGTAGGTTCCAACATGTATTTAGAGTTCTGGAATTCGTATCAGAAGAATGGTATTTTGTCAGCATTTTTGTTCTTTCACTCAGGCTGATATGGACTAACAGAAAGTCGTATCGTGTTGGAATACGTTGATCACTCAGGATTGATATTATGTCGGTATGTAACCAAAAATGGTGGAATACTCTTTTCTGAAGCATACATTTACCGGTAGGATCACAGCAAGTAGGGGGCTGGGGGTGATATGGACACTAGGGCAGTTCAAATTTCAAAAATGTTCGAAAATTCCAACTCCCATATGTCTATTAGCATCATTTTGATAATATAGGAGCCGTGGCAAAATTTCAGCCAATTCGGTGGTCATTTAGGGGTGGCGCGAAGTCAATGTTTATATGGAAATTTGTATGGGAAAAACTTAAAAAAAATTTCAAGTCCCCCTACAACTCTTTTGTCGTGATGAATTCAAATAAACATCCCCAACCTCCATTTTTGGAATTTATTTGAGCTCAACCAGTGGGTAACTCATTAATTTTGATTTATATTTCCACTGCTACGTTGAGGCTAATTACACCATTTTAGCCATTTACCCCATATTCACACTGTCAATAGAACCGTTCAATCCACTCATAACTAATGTGTTATCCGGAGGTCTCATTTATATAGATTCCAAAAAGGGAGGTTTATTTGAATTCATCACGATTTGACAGCTGTAGGGAGACTTGAATAAATTTTACGTTTTTCCCATACAAATTTCCATATAAACATAAATTGACTTCGCGCCACCCCTAAATGGCCACCGAATTGCCTGAAATTTTGCCAGGACTCCTATATTATCAAAATGATGCTAATAGACATATGGGAGTTGGATTTTTCGAACATTTTTGAAATTTGAACTGCCCTAATGGACACCCTAAGGAATCGCGTCATTTTCACATAGAAAATGTTTTACCTAACATTGGGGACCTTAACCGCTTACGTGAATCCTAAACTGAAGCACTACGATGGCTAGAAGTCAATTTAGTTAAAAGCAATCAGATTTTCTGATTTTCATGACAATGTATATCTGGGTGAAAAAATCCCGGTTTAAAAGCATGCGGGTGAAATGGATATAATGTGTGGGTAAAACGGACGTGTTAAGAATCAAGCTAAAAACAATCAATTTAATTGATGAATTGTATGCATTGGCTAACCATCTATAAAATGTACCTTTTGAAATAAAAATGTTGGATTATAATCAGGGTTTGAATCTAAAAGAGAATGAAAAAGTCTCTCACATATCGTCTCTGTATACATAGGTATACGATATGTAGCATACTGCGAGAGCCTTTTTTCGCAAGTTGTCATGATAAAGAACTGGGGTGACATTGTGCATCTCGAATCGAATCACTCGATTCGTAAGTTTTTGGACTCGTTTCGAAAAAATGCGGCATTATGTATTTCGTTCGACTTCATTCAGTCGTAGTACAAGATTTCGAATAGTGCTGTACTAGTTCAATCGAGTATGTTCTGTCAAACGAAATGTAAACAGAGAGAATAAGAGATAGTTGTCTCCATGTTTAGTATGCCGCCCGCTGGAGAGACAACCTTCAGCGCATTCATCTGCGTGCAGCATGTTGCGTGTTGGAAAAGCATCCTTCAGGGCATGAATTGGCAGTTAATTTATAAACAAGCAAATTGTGCTCAATGACTTTAAAAAGCAATATTATTTATTGAGCAGTTGCAACCGATTAAAACATTATGCCGATACGACATGTTTTGTAAATTGAGATATTGTTACGACACAAATTATAAGTTTTATGTTTAATCGATCCAATCGATCCAGATCCAATTTTAAGTTAAATAATTTAAAGCTAAAGAAGGATTCAATATCAAAATTACTTTGATGTTTCCATGTGTTTTAGTTAAATGCATTTGGGTCATCTTATGTGCGTTTTTTTATTTAACTAATCTATTTTTACGTAGATTTCGGAATATACACTTTTTAACGCAAATTTACCTCATATATTTTTCACGCGATTTATCGAAATCGTTAAAAAATACGTGAAAACTTCAAAAAACCGATTTTAGTTGAAGTCGTTCACGGAGAAAAATTTTTGGTAAACACAAACAAATTTCAGGTTGCTTCAACCAAAAGTTTAGGTTGAATTCGGCCCAAACAATGATTAACTTTGAATCAACTGTGAACGCTGGTTGAAACAAACTAATATTGTAGGTTGCTATTTCTCTGCTTATTTAGATAGGTTTAACAAATATTTGTTTAAAACAACCATGATCATGGTTGTTTGATTCGAAAATTTGGTAGTTTGGTTATTGTACTCCGTCTTCCTGGTAAAACAAAACAAACTAAACTTTTAGTTTATCTGAAACCCATTTTTAGGTTACCTTCAAACCAAACAAAACCTCTGGTTGAGTCAACATGCTAAATTGGTTGAAACAACCTAATATTGAAGTTTAGAATATTAAACATAACACAATAATGAACAACCTCAATAATGGTAGAAACAAACTAAAATGTTAGTTTGCAACAAACATAAACAACGTTATAGTAACCAAGTGTTTTGGGGTAGAAACAAACCAAAAACGATGTTTGTGCCAACCTATTCTTTGAACTTTGAATCAAACAACTCTGACTTAACAACAACAACAAAATTAGTTTGAAATTCAACCAACGTTTTGGTTGTTTCAAACTAGATTGTTATTGCTCCGTGTTTTTACGCGGATTTCGGAATAAGATTGCATATTGTCTGGAAACTATAAAAGTAGACATTCTTCTCCTCAAGAGACAATAATAAAACATTTATTCTCTTCCCGTAGAGAAATAATAACAAATATAATTAAAAACTTTCAGCAAGAAATAACTCTCGAACAACATCCGAAAGCTATAAAGGTGACGAGTGTTTTTCATTCGACTTGAGCCGTTTTTCAGTGTGCTATCGAGTTTCCATAATGCCAAAACATCTCGTTATTCTGGTACCTCCTCAAGCATACTCGAACGATGAGTCGTTTTCGAGATCGAATCGAAACCCGTAATGCCAAACATGTTCGACTCGATAGAATTACGTTCGAATCGAGATGCTTAATGCCACCCCTGATTTGGAAGGCTATACTTCATGATAAATTTATTTTAAAAAGCTCCTAACGCGGGGAGCGCTGGTTCTAATGATACATTTCAACTTGTTCAACACAGCTGTGCGGTCCCCAACACAAAATGAGCGAAAATCATCACTTCTGCCTATTCGCGAATACGAAGGTAATGCCTCTACTCACTCTTCTAGCAAAATCTCATTGCTATCTGTCAGACTGTGCGTGAAACATGGCCGCCAATCACCCATTCTTGTTCCTCCACAGTAAAATCCCATAAGGAACTGTCAGATCGTGCATGAAGCATTTACCTTCGTAGTCGCGAATCCGATTCTTTTTTCTCGCACTTGTATACAAGTTTGATCAATTTGTTATCATAGCTTGTTATGATTCGGAACAGTTTTTGATTTTCTTTTATCGTTGTTCGTTTTCTATTGAGAGCAATTTCTGCAAACCATGATTATAATAGATAAGGACACGGCAGGTATTTTCGTCTGTTCGTCATAGTCTCGAAAACCAATAAAAGAGACGCTTTTTTGTAAAACTCATTCGCGAAGTCGAAGCAAAATTCTTCACACAAACAATGACAGTTCTTTATGGGCTTTTACAGTAGAGCAACAGAGAGGAGGAGATGGCGGCCATGTTTAACTCAAACTCTGACAGATAGCAATGGGATTTCCCATAGGAGGGAAGAGCAGAATTTGCTTCGACCTCGCGAATACGTACCAAATCGTAAGCTCAGGAGAAACGTTCTGCTATAGTGGAGTTCTAGCAAATGTAGGGGAAGTGGGGGTAGCACGCCCATAGGGGTTAAAACGCGCCACCCCTGAATAAGGTTAAATATCCCCATTTTGATTATTTTCAATAGTCTATACGATAAAGCAATGAAAAATATTGCCATTGGATACATATATTTCATGATTTTTCTCTAGTTATACATGAAAAACTCGAAAACGATTTTTGCGTGTTTTGATGCAATTCTAGCTCGGTGGAATTTAGTCTTTCTGTCGCTGTTATACATTGATAAATTAATAATTGAGCCATGAGCCATGCTGCTTACTCGTGTTCTTTATGTTCCACACGAAATCGTCGTCAAAAATGGTTTTAAAACGATTTTATGGGCCTTCAAACTTGAGGTCGGTGTGGGGCATTACGCCCATGCTCATTTCGTATGACCGAAACAGCTGAAATATTCGGTTAATTGCCTTAATGTAGGCAATTAAAGTGAAAATCAGTACGATAAGCACATGCGCGTTTTAACCCATCCACTGGCGCATCTCACCCCGCATGGTTTCAAAATCATTTTTTCGGGTGCTTTTTAAAAATCAAATTTCTGTGCAATAAAATGGACAATTAGATATCTGTTATCGGTAGTCAGTCGCAGATATGCTGTTCTTCAGTATGCGCTGATGAAAACTAGCTGAAATGGTGGTTTTCATTGATAAAAATGGCATTTTCCTTAACGTGGGCGTCCTACCCCCAGTTCCCCTACGTTACTTTCGCTGGTACTAGCCCCTACGACGATGGATGGAAATACCTGCCGTGTCCCAATATTGGTAAATTTCAATGATTTTACCAGAAAAACGTCTTACATCAATAAAATCACTTAAAGATGCAATTAGTGTGAACAAAACTTGTAAATTCCTAATGAATGCTTGGCGTTTCCGCCGGTAAACAATACAAACTTTACAAAATTAAATATTGGTGAAAAAAATGTATGTACATACTTCATATGGTTCACACCATAATTATTACACCACCAAGATCCAATTTCTTGAAAAAATCTAAAAAAATCGGATTAATATAAACCATTAATTCAGCACGTACACAATCTTTAAATAGACTAAAAACCTGAAATGTAAACAAAATTGCATTTGTTTCATTTTAACCAAAAATTGTTATTATTTCAGGTGATTCTGTAGAACCTGACGGAACGAGTAAAGCAACAATAGTGTACATACACGGCGAATCATACGAATGGAACTCAGGGAATCCATACGATGGTTCCATATTGGCATCTACTGGGAATGTGATCCTTGTTACGATTAATTTTAGGCTAGGCGTATTAGGTGAGTGACTTTTCTTATTCAACAGGGCTTTAAAGCGCCAAAAACTACATAAAGTCATATGTATGATTTATTTTCTGATATATAATCTAATCAGAAAATAGGATACATCGAATTCAAAACTATTCAAAGACATTTGCAAGTACCAATAGCAGTACAAATGTTCGGCTTATGTCGAAACAATTGTATTTGTTCAGCACACAAATGCTATGGTAGGAATCATTCAGTACTCTATAAACATATGTAGTTGCACAGTTGATGCACAAATTAAATGACTGAAACTTCTGATAAATTGTTTTTTTACTGTTTCTAGGTTTTCTAAAAACAGGAGCAAAGGGAAGTGCTCAAGGAAATTTTGGACTGATGGATTTGGTTGCAGCGCTGCATTGGCTAAGAGAAAATCTCGCAACCTTTCATGGAGATCCCTCACGAATAACGCTGATGGGTCATGGAACAGGAGCGGCATTGGCGAACATTTTAGTAGTTTCCCCTGTAGCTAGCGGTAAGTTTATGAGGTATCTGGCAAAATGTATAAGATCTGGTAAATTTTGTGTTTCAATACAATTGTAGATTTAATTCATCGAGTAATTCTATTAAGCGGATCAGCTCTATCCCCTTGGGCAATTCAAAGAGATCCGTTGTCAATAAAACAAGTGGTTGCCAATCAAACTGGCTGCAAGATAGATTTGTTGATAGACGATTTAGCACCCTGCTTGAGAACCAAATCTGTTAACGAACTTTTACGAATTACTCCTCCTAACCCAAGGTAATGTATAAAATGTAATTTGTGTAATGACTTCTTTACAAATCTGGTTAAAATGTTATTTCAATAAATTTAATTATTTATCATAAAGAAAAATCATCTAGCAATATTGAAGCAACGAGCTATCAGCCTCTCTCGTATACTATAAGGATACGTAAAGGTTATACGGTCACTCAAAACCAAACGTTTGATAGATGGGTCAAAGACCCATAGTGTTATCACAGACAAACAGACGTAACACTAAATAAATTACCATCGTCCATGACTTCAACGATCAATTTGAATTTGAGTGGTTGTGCGCTTCACAACTAGAGGCGCTAACGTCGTAATCCTTCGGGTTTGACATTTCACTCCAGCGCCTTCTGGAGACAATGTCTTACGAAACAATGTTTCGTGTAACATGCTCGCAAGATGGTGATAGAGGAGTAGGGCGATGGAATTTCGCCAACACACAGAGGGACTTGCCGACGCGGTGCCTACGCCTGCCCCAGCCTTGACGAGGACCCCTTTCCGTCCTCGCCCGGTTGACCGACGCCGCGAAAGCGACGATACCATGTTGTTCTTCGCGCGGCCACTTGTTCGATAAAAGGATCGAGTTCGACTACAGGGCACCGGTATGACCCATGAGGCCGACTCCGAACCCTCGGACCACCTCTTATTTGCGCCTGAACTAGCCATTCCTCGAGTCCACGCGCCTTCTCCTGTGTAGCTCCGAGACGATTTGGATGATAGCCGATAGAACGGCGTTCCAGACAACTTCATCTTCACACATCCTCCGGACTAGGTTGTCCGGGGTAGTGTCCAGACCAAGATTTTTTTATGTATACAGGTTATCAGACTTGTCAATATCCCCAACTCAGCCATCTTGGATTTTTGTATGAAATTTATGCTCGTTTGTTTACGTTTTTCACTGAAAATGTATGTTTCACCCCCGCGCTGGTTATTCCCATCTACTGACGAAGTCGGATAACCTATACATAGAAAAATCTTGGTCCAGACCACATGTGGCAAGCATGTGGTCACGCATTGTGCGAAAACGTGGGCAAACGAACAACACGTTTCCGCCGTTTCCTCTAAACCTGCGCACACCGGACACTCGGGCGAGGCCGAGTGTCTGAACCAGTGTAGATACTGTCTGAAGCAACCATGGCCTGTAAGGACCTGGGTCAGGTAGAAAGTGATTTCCCCATGGTGCTTCTTGACCCACGTACCTATCTCCGGTATCAACCTATGTGTCCATCTACCCTTAGTGGAACTGTCACACGCACGCTGCCATTTGACCGTTGAGGCCAACCTGATAGTTCTACGGATGCCTCTCGTGCCGCGCATTTCGAAACACTCTATGTCTTTACCGATAACGATGTCAATAGGCATCATACCGGTGATGACGCAAAGTGCATCGTGCGACACGGTACGGTACGCGCTCGCAACTCTTAGGCACATGAGCCTATACGCACAGAGAACAGACGTTGAAGCTGCACTCGCCATGTTGTGATAACTTTTTACTGTTCATTTTGAAACAACTTTGGAATGTCGCCGTTATCCCGTGCATAATCAGCGCTAGCGTCATAAAGAAATGCCACTGTGCGCTAGTGTCGTTATGCATGCAAGAGCATACTACCGCCATCGTGTTGTCAAAATGAGATTGTGATTTGTAATGTCGACGTGGTGGCGTTGAGCTTCGGTGTCTTTGCTTACACATGTTTTGCAAGAAATTTTGTTCGAGCTTCCATGTCTGTTCTCTGT
Source organism: Armigeres subalbatus (assembly GCF_024139115.2). Taxonomy (NCBI): domain Eukaryota; kingdom Metazoa; phylum Arthropoda; class Insecta; order Diptera; family Culicidae; genus Armigeres; species Armigeres subalbatus. Next base: position 227,124,945 of record NC_085140.1, read on the forward strand.
GCTATACGTACTTTCTAACTTCGTTCTCTAGCAGTTAATACGCAGGGCCGTGCCACAAGCTGCCCCCCCCCCCCATACCTCAGTATGGACAGAGCGACACTAAATAGCCAGAAGCTTGCACTTGCTGGCATAAACTGCAGCGCTATTGGACATCATCCGGGACAATGCCACTATAGCTGTGGAGGCACGCTTGCAGGCCTAATGGACGTGGCTACCAAAGGTGAGCTTATCGTCGATAATTACCCCCAAGAGATTGATGGAGCGTTCAGAGGTGACCGCGCAGTTGCTTCCCCTTATCACCGCTTGTTGCTCCGACTTTCGGTTGTTAACAACAACCACCTCAGTCTTGTGGTGAGCCAGTTATAACTTCCTGGAACTCATCCACTCCTCCACAATTGCGATCGAGTGGGCTGCAGTCAACTCCACCTCTTCGATCGATTCGCCGTAGACCTCCAACGTAATATCGTCAGCGAAGCCGACGATTACCACACCCACCGGGAACTTCAACCTCAAGACACCGTCGTACATGACGTTCCATAATACCGGACCCAGTATGGAACCTTGCGGAACCCCCGAGTACTCGATTCTGGAAGTAGCTTCCGAGAATCTTGTACAGGTACTCGGGAATTCCAAGACGCAGGAGCGCATCTGCAATAGCTTCCCAACTGGCACTATTGAATGCATTCCTCACGTCGAGAGTCACTACTGCACAATAGCGAACTCCCCTCCTCTTACGCTGGATAGCTATCTCCGCGGATTTGGTAACCGACAAGATAGCGTCTTCGGTCGACTTACCCTTTCGGAAGCCAAACTGGTTACTCGATAGATCATCCGCACCCTCCGTGCGTATCAACAACCTGTTGAGGATGATCTTCTCGTGCACCTTCCCCGCCGTATCAAGCAGGCATATTGGTCTATATACCGACGGACCCCCGGTGATTTTCCCGCCTTTGGCAATAGGACCAAGCTCTGCCTTTTCCATGCTTCAGGGAAGACTCCCCAAGCAACCAGAAGTTCGGATAAGAAGGGCTGTTTTGGCTTAATCAGCTCTCATTTTAAGTATTTTTTTGTATGATGGGAGCGTAAAGTGAACTTTAAAGTTCCGTTAAGGATGCTTGGAACTTGATGTGAACCATAGTGAACCAATTAGTTCGGTTAAGAGTAAATTTAAGTAAAATCTGAACTTCTGGTTGCTTGGGTCCCTCGTCCAGGCATCTCTGCATGACAGATCTGAACATCTCGGGAGCCTCAGCAATGGCCGCTTTCATGGCCAGGTTCGGAATACCATCCGGTCCTGGCGCCTTACCTGCACTAAGAGACTGTGCAATCCCCGCAAGTTCCCCCACAATTACTCTTCCCTCGTCGGCCACCCTGGTCCATGGCAGCTCCACAAAGGGAGGCCTGGGACTAGGGTCATGACGTGGGAAGAGCCCCGCGATGATCCTCTCCAGCATCTCTGAGGACCGCTCTGTAGGGGCCATCGTCCCACGTGTCTTGGCCATTACGACCCTATAGGCGTCACCCCATGGATTCGCGTTGGCACTTTGACACAGGCCCTCGAAACAGGCTTTTTTGCTTGATCTAATCTCAGTCTTCAGAGCGGCTCTAGCAGCCACGAACGCCACCCGTCGTTCAACACGTTCCTCTTCTGCGCGTGCTCACTGCATCCGCCTCCGTGCCCGTAGGCAAGCGCGGCATCTGTTATATGTATATGTATGTATGTTTGTATGTGTACAAAATTTTGTATACACACTTTTTGGAACTTAGCATTGGCCGAATTACTCGCAACAAGTTCCATTCGACGAGGAATCCTGTCCCATTATTCGCTATTAAAAATTGGCCAGATTGGACTTTGGGATTAGAAGTTATATCCAAAATACTATTTCGCTATTTCTTATTATTATTATTTACTAGCTATATGTACCCGGCCTTGCTCGGAATTGCCAGTTTGGTTCGCAGATTTTGTTTACAGTATGTATTTTGTTAAGCCTTCTTTTAATCATTGTTTTATACCCAGCAAATGCTTGATTTCTATGCATGATTTTTCTGATGCTGTTCATAATTATCCCAAATGCCCTTCATGTCGAATGACCTGAAGCCAAATAGTGTTATATTAATGACCTGCTTCATTCAGGGATATGTCATTTTCAGCGAAATCTAATATTCTGGGATATGTATATCGGGAAGTATTATTTACAGAAATATCATTTTCGTTAAAGTCATTTTAGAAATGTTATTGTCGAGGATTTTCCAATTTTAAGGAGTTCGGGCAATTTGTTTTCGGAGCCTTGTACAATGTCAAAGAACATCGGATGAACTAAATAAGAGGGATTTTAAATTAAGTCGCTTTCTAAACAATACCAAACTCCAATAAGGGGTCGTACACTTATTACGTAAGCAGTTTTTCTGGATTTTTCGACCCCTCCTCCCCCTATGTAAGATTTTTTTCATACAAATGATTTTTTATTTATATGGAGCGTAAGATATTGACCTACCCCCCCTCCCCCATAAGTGCTTACGTAATATGTGTACGGCCCCTAACCTCCTGCATTCCTCCTAGCCTCTCTTTAATAGCTTCCTTTGGGTAGAGATTACGTGCTTACAAATTTGGTTTGAATTGACCCATGCGATAAAAAAGGTATGCTAAAACTGTTATTAATAAATATATCTCTCTCATTCAGCTTCTTATGACACTCCTACCCGGTCTGATATAATGCTTCTTTTAGACAGAGAACATGGAGTTTCCAGATGTGTATGCTGAATTAGATGATAACTCAACAATACCCTCTCTCAGCTAGCCCTCCTTAACTTTAAAATGATCTACCCACATCCACTAAAAATCGCTTCCCTAGGACAGAGAATATTTGATACAAATTTGGTTCCTAATCGGTCGCCAGCCGTTCAAGACTTACACTGAATTGATCGATAACTTCAACATACCCTCCCCACACCCTCTCCTTTTCCAAAGAACTCTCCTAACTCCCCCATACAGTCAAGTCAACTTAAGATAACGAATTTGTAAAGTTCCAAATTTGGTTGAAATCAGCCAAGAGGTCTCAGAAATTTACCACACTAAGTTAATAGACTAATCAACAAAACCCTCCCCCCACACCTCCCCTTTCCAAAAGGATTACACACCTCTATCGTCGTCTCGCTTAAGACTAAAAATGTTTGTCTCAAATTTTGGTTGAAATCGGGCTAAGAGAGTTCATGACTTACACTGAGTTGATCGATAACTAAGCAAAACCCCTCCCTCCACACTCTTCCTCTTTTCCAAAGAGCATCCCAAGGGGTTCAGAAGTTACACTGAGCTGATTGATAACTGAGCAATACCCCTCCCCCCTCGCCCCCTTCTTAAAAAGGTTATTATCCCTAACCCCTCTATCGTCCGTCTCCTTAAGATAAAGGGATGTGTTCCAAATTTGCTGAAATCAATGGCTGAAGGGGTTCAGAAGTTACTATTGAGTTGATCGATAACTAAGCAATACCCGTCTCCCCACACCCTCCCTTTTTCCAAAGAGCATTCCTAACCCTCACCGTCGTCGCCTTTAAGATAAAGAATGTGTGTTCCAAATTTGGTTGAAATCGCTCAAGGGTTTCAAGACTTACACTGTGTTGATAGATAATACAATATCCCTTTCCCCACATCCTCCCTCTTTTCCAAGAGCATACCCTAATCCTCCTTATAGTCAAATCTCCTTAAGATAACGAATTTGTGTTCCAATTTGGATTTGCTGAAATCGGGCCAAGGTGGTTCAAGAGACTATACACTGTGTTGATAGATAACTGCTAAATATCCTCCCCACACCCTCCCCTTTTCCAAAAAAGCATGCCTAACTCCCCTATCGTCGTCTCCTTAAGATAAAAGAATGTAAACCTGTTCAAATTTGAGCTGAAATCGGTCAATGGGTTCATCAAAGTTGTATGGAACAGCACATACAGCAACCCTTTGAAACGCCTGGAAACATTGAGTTATTCTATATAGATAGATAGATTATTAAAACACTCTTTAGCCTTAACTATCTCAAGGTATTTTGCTGCTGAGAAAATTATAACACCAATAGGCAAAATCGAACCCGAAAATTTCCTTTATTGGTCCAACCACCTTAAAAAAAGTTTTGCTTTTTAACCGCATTCCTTGCCGCTACACCAAAAGATGCCTCAGAACTGTTTTACCTTTATATTTTATTGACATTGTTCAGGAATGATTCATTCTAACAAGGATAATCGTCTGCATTGTATCTAATAAGAATTTCAAATCTCTCATTAGCGGGTAGATTGAATTGAGAAAACTAAAACTGTTAGATGTATTTGTAATCGAGGTCGTTAAAGGAATTGACAATCCTTATGTTTACCGGCGAATATAACCAAAATTAAAACATCTGTATACACAGGTAATAAAAGATGGAAACATCAAACGTAGATTGATGTGTATCTTGTTTTTCAGATTTCTACCCGGATATGCACCATTTGTGGACGGAACGGTTATAATCAACCCTAGAACAGTCAACATTCTCGTTTACTCCTATAGCCTGTTGAAACTGAAGGATAGCAAGGTATGTATTTGAGACTAGTTGCATTAAATATAAGAGCTGTATCTAGTAGTGTAACATAAGGTGGAATGTCAAAACATAATTTAAAAAATATTTTTTACATACTGCAAACAAAAAAACATTGGTACACTGCAATAATAGTAGAGGGAATGACGGCTTTGGCAGGTTTTGTACTAATATTGTCAGGGGTTTTTATGACTGATTATACTTGATTGGCTAGTAACATTGTTCTTTGAATATCAAAGAATATTGTCATAAATTTACATAAATTGGTCTACAAGCAACACTTTGCTACTGGCTAGAACAAGACAAACCTACTAAAATATCTTCCCTATGTAATATTTTTTGTTATTATTACACTCTTCAGGCGGTATTCTTGCGAAATCAAACCAAAATTCTGATTAGAGAGATGCCGCAATTACCGATCAGTTAGCGATTAATCGATCTCATCGTTGTGAGCAAATCGATTAATTTTGAATCGATTATTACCCAACGATTAACTCTATTCCAATAATCGAGATGAATCGAGTAATTTGATTAAGTTACTGATCGATTAATCAGAATTTTACGACATCATAAGGATGTCGTAAAATCAATTGACGGCTTCCTGATTAATCGACACCATCGTTGTATAACTGATTAATTTGAATCATTTGCAAAATGATTAACGATTCAATAATCGACTAGATCAAGAGTAATCGATTAGTAACTAATCGATTAATCGGGATTTTACGACATCTCTAATTCTGATATTTCCTCCTATGGAAAAACTCCATTGCTATCTGTCAGAGTTTGAGCGAAACCTGCCATCTCCTCCTCTGTTTTTTCTAATTGTAAAAATCCATACAGAACTGTCACTGGTTGTGTGAAAAATTTTGGTTCGGCTTCGCGAATTAACACAGACATAAAACATGGATCAAGTTCATAGTCACACAAACACTGACGACATCTGTTGTTATCACCAACTTAGATAAATCACGAACCAGATGGGGGCCGTACACTAATTACGTAAGCAAGTTTTCTGGGTTTTCCAAAACCCCCCTCCCCCATGTAAGATGTTTCCCATACAAATCATTTTTTTATTTATATGGAGCTGCAAGTATCATGGCAGACCCCTTCCCCACATAAGTGCTTACGTAATTAGTGTACGACCCCATGATGGTAGTGAGCAAACGTTGAACCCGAATAAAACTCATTCGCGGGCAACGAGTGCTTGGCCAACTAATGATTTTTCGAATTGGCCAGTAAATCAGTGGTCGATAATATTTACTTAAGTGTTATGTCTGTTTGTCTGTTGAATTAATAACATCAAATAGAAACAATAAGATATTGCCCCCTGCTTGGACTTTTATAATTACCAAAATTCAAATAATAATCGGAAACTCAAACTTTGATATTTAGATGCATGCATTTTATAAAAAGATGTGTTTGTTCATTATGTATTTTCTATTTGTCTCACAGCACAAATGGCATCGAATTTGCAAATTTTCCAAAAGCTGAACTGCTATTCGGATTGACATCTTATGAATCGTACAACGACCTAAGCGCCCAAGATCTGGAGTTTGGCTTTAACGAAACCCGTAGAGACCGAATACTACGAACATACGTACGAAATGTGTTTCACTTTCATTTGAAAGAAATTTATTCAACATTAAGGGTAATATAACCATCCAGTTATACCATGAAGTCTAAATCAACTAAATAAGCTCCCACTATAGAACGAGTATACGGACTGGGAGCACCCACCACGAAACTGTTACTGGGGCATCGTGACACAATCCTGGAATTACTTAGCGATGGCCATACAGCAGCACCATTAGTTCGCTTAGGTTACTTACATAGCCTTCAGGAGGGAAAATCTTATTTTCTACATTTTAGACACCAATCTGATGAACGCGATTTTCCTCAGGTATTAAATTATACCAGTTAATAAAAAAAAAATTAAAAAAAATGTTTTTTTTAGCGTGGAGGTTCTGTTCGTGGCGAAGATGTGCCTTTCACTTTTGGACTACCACTATCGCCACTATTTCCATCAAACTACTCACTTGAGGACAAACAAATAAGTCGAATTTTAATGCAGTATTTGACGAATTTCGCAAAAACAGGGTAAGTACAGTAGGTATAGGTTTTTTTTATTTCATTTATGAAGCACTCCGATCATCTTTTCACATCTCACATGACACATCTAAATGAGTATACATTGTTTTCTAGAACTCAAATCAAGTATCCTTGACGTTATGGCGACTGAACAGACTTTTTTTTTCAATATCTTGTTCGAAGAGAGTCGATATTAGGCGGATTTCCCAAAGATACAATGAGAAACATACAATTCTGCTTACAGAAACTCGAATAAATTTTTGAAATTTCTTTTGATATTCATCACAAACGAGAGTTATTAAAATCGAGTTTTTAAAAAAATTGAGCGATGTTGCTTGCACAAAGCTGAGAGAACCTTTAATAATTTCTAGATGATAAGATTATTATTTATATAAAAATAACGATAATAAAGAAATAAGAAAAATGAATATTTCTAACACATTTTCCTTCAAAGTGTATGAGTCTAGGTTTGTGCAATGACGAACACGAGATGTTGTTAAAGGGTCTTCACAGTGTAATTTCATCACTTTGAACTACTCGCCAAATAGTAGTTTGTGCAACTAGTTGTAAAAAGATGATTTTTTCAGCACGAGTTGCATGTTTAACTTGACGAGGCTTGCCGAGTTGCACTACGTTGCACACGCTATTTTTTGCAATGACGAAAAATTGGCTAAATGGTACTGTCTGATTAACGTTATATAATAAATCTGGCCAAAAAATTAGCGGCAGAAAACACAGACAGATTCTATGTTATCGTGACATATTGAATGTTTGCAGACTATATAGCGATAGATAAATCTGTCTTTGGGGAATTTTGATAATTTGAACACTCACCCAAGCTAATTGAGCAAAATTTGGTCATGTAACTATTGTTCCAATGCTGGTTTTCCATTATAGCACCCAAATGAGTGCTATACTGGACTTTACGTAAACTCACGGTTGCATAATGACTACTAAAAGCACCAATTCCATTGGTATGGAAAAGTAGGCCGTTTTATCACTCAAATGCGAACTGTAAACCAAATATTATGATCAGGAATTGAAAAAAAATAAGTATCTCAACCAATTGTCGCAAAATTTATTTTGAATTAACGGCCTCAGCATTTTGACCAACATCTGAATCCACATTTTTCTACTTTCAATCTATCCCAACAAAAAAATATTTTATTGACTCAGTTAATTATTTCACGTAATTCAGGTCAAATTTCCCAAAGAACCCCTATTTATTTAAAAAAATCATAAAAGTGTTGAGGTCTGGCGAATTAATTTGCTGTTCTCCCAAAATCTGGTGAATATCGGTCCAAAATAATATTTCTACACTTTTTGCCTTTCTCGTACAACAAAGTTGTATCGAAAGGCTATCATTTCACTCCAAAAACGTACTTTTTATAGAACCCTCAGAGCCCCATAGTGTTATATACCAATCGACTCAGCTCGACGAACTGAGCACATGTCTGTCTGTCCGTGTGTTATGTGTGTAGGGGAAGTGGGGGTAGCACGCCCATAGGGGTTAAAACGCGCCACCCCTGAATAAGGTTAAATATCCCCATTTTGATTATTTTTAATAGTCTATACGATAATACGATAAAAAATATTACTGTGCCATTGGATACATATATTTTTTTTTTTATGATTTTTCTCTAGTTATACATGAAAAAACCTCGAAAAAACGATTTTTGGTGTGTTTTGATGCAATTCTAGCTCGGTGGAATTTAGTCTTTCTGTCGCTGTTATATACATTGATAAATTAATAATTGAGTTTTCATGAGCCATGCTGCTTACTCGTGTTCTTTTATGTTCCACACGAAATCGTCGTCAAAAATGGTTTTAAAACGATTTTATGGGCTTTCAAACTTCTGAGGTTTGGTGTGGGCATTACGCCCATGCTCATTTCTGTATGACCGAAATGTTGAAATATTCGGTTAATTGCCTTAATGTAGGCAATTAAAATGAAACAAGTACGATAAGCACATGCGCGTTTTAACCCATCCACTGGCGCATCTCACCCCTGCATGGTTTCCTCAAAATCATTTTTTTTCGCGCTTTTTAAAATCAAATTTCAGCAGCAATAAGCTGGACAATTAGATATCTGTTATCGGTAGTCAGTCGCAGATATGTTGTTCTTCAGTATGCGATGATGAAAACTGGCTGAAATGGTGGTTTCTATTGATAAAAATGCATTTTCCTCAACGTATGTCCCACCCCCAGTTCCCCTATGTGTGTGTGTATGTGTGTGTATGTGCTAAGTAAAATGCTTTTGTGCAAACACATACACACACATTAGACAACTTTTCATATACACAGGATTTTGTTTTTACACGATTTTTTTCGCTCGTATTTTTGTTCGTGTGACTTCAATTTAGCTCCAAAATCTTCGCAACATGTTTCAAAAAATCCAGAATAAATCAAAGAAAAATCACATGATGATTAATATGCGTTAAAAATTTAGGATGAGCGGAAAATTGAGAAAATGTAAATCGTGTAAAAACAGAATCCAGTGTAGTAATCCTTAACCGATTTTCTCGCAACAAGTTGCATCCGAAAGGTGGTAAGGGCTTGTAGATCACTATTGAATTTTGTGACGATCAGTCTTCTTCTTCTTCTTCTTCTTCTTGGCATTACATCCCCACACTGGGACAGAGCTGCCTCGCAGCTTAGTGTTCATTAAGCACTTCCACAGTTGTTAACTGCGAGGTTTCTAAGCCAGGTTACCATTTTTGCATTCGTATATCATGAGGCTAACACGATGATACTTTAATGCCCAGGGAGTCGAGATAATTTCCAATCCGAAAATTGCCTAGACCGGCACCGGGAATCGAACCCAGCCACCCTCAGCATGGTCTTGCTTTGTAGCCGCGCGTCTTACCTCACGGCTAAGGAGGGCTCCAGTGACGATCAGTCGTTGCGTTCAAAAGTTTTTAAGAAAATGGTTCATTGAACCCTTGATTAAACCATATAAGGTTGGTGTCTTGGTTAAATTCGAGAAAGGCAGTATCACTTTTCGGTGTATTAAGATGGGTTTTTATTTTATTGATTCTGGTTCTTTTACTACCGTGCTGTGCCCTTATTCCAATTAGCGTCTAATTCCGTTCAGCAAAAGCAAAATAATAAAACATAAAAAAAAATCTAAAAATAACGTTATACTCTCCTATGGTTATGTGCACGAAAAAAAAATGCGGTGGAATCTACCATTCCGAGGGTTATTTTAAGAATATGCACCGACGATTTTCAGCAGATAACATGCGGGCAGTAAAAATTAACTGTGGTCACATAACATATGAAACGGACCAGCGGTAGTTTCATAGACATCCCGAGTTTTAAAATGAATTTGCGCCTGTTTGGCAGGCTTCTTCTTCTTCTTCTTCTTCTTATTGGCATTACATCCCCACACTGGGACAGAGCCGCCTCGCAGCTTAGTGTTCATTGAGCACTTCCACAGTTATTAACTGCGAGGTTTCTAAGCCAGGTTACCATTTTTGCATTCGTATATCATGAGGCTAACACGATGTTACTTTTATGCCCAGGGAAGTCGAGACAATTTCCAATCCGAAAATTGTCTAGACCGGCACCGGGAATCGAACCCAGCCACCCTCAGCATGGTCTTGCTTTGTAACCGCGCGTTTTACCGCACGGCTAAGGAGGGCCCCTTTGGCAGGCTACCACCATAGAATAAGTGCTCGAATCATTTTACAGTGGGAGTTAAGTGGGGATGGGTATAGCGTAGTTTATGATCAAACTGGTAGCTTATCAGGTAATACAAAGAAAATAATTATTAAGAAATGTTTTTTCAAGAAAACTGAAGCGGAAAAGAAAAGGAATTTCGAAAGAATTGAGGCCTCGCTGGTCTGATTGAGCTTCAACTCGATCTTTCCCGTGCAGACTGCCGAACAGTGTCGAGAAAAACTCCAAAGTGAATTTTAAAAGTGATTGAAACCCAATTAAAAGTAAAAGTAATTCTATTGTTAAACTTAACACTGGTGAATCTAAATTAATTTAAAATATTTTTAAAGCTATTTTCACAGTTTTCTAAAGTGGTTAAAATTGCCCTAAAAGTCGTGAGTCGTGTTTATAAGGAATTCCTTAAACAGTAAGATTAGGTTGCAAATAAAGAATTATGGTTTTTAATCGATCATTATTATTAGGGAAGTGAGTCGTGAGTCGGAATAAACGCTATATTACTAAAGAATTGTATTAGAAAAAAACGTGAGGTAATTATGAAGAAAGTTGGTTGGTGCTATTCGGTGCTAAATATCTTTTGTTATAGTCTCTAGCTGTGACCACGTTTGAGCATTGGGTGTTGGTGGTGAATTCGTGGAGGTTAGGACCGCGGGTCCTCTCGGAGCACCGGCAAGCGATCTATATGCCGGCTCCCTGTGCCTAGCCAAAAGTAATTAACGTTGTGCAATCGATTAGACTGTGGGCGATCCCCTGTGTATGTTCTTCGTCTCGTGGCTGCGGCCACTAAGAGCATATGCAGAGAGCGTGGTCATCGAAGGAATAGTTTCGGCCTCGCAAGAACCACCCGTTACACAAGTGGTCCACGAGATCTGCGAGAGATTCTGCATGGGGAAAGCTTGCCACAGCCAGTGTGTATCGCCCTGACTCACGCCCCGGGATAGAAAATTCAGATCTAATCGCACTTCGAATCACCTCCCCGCACACACCCCACTGGCTCCATCATCAGTACGTCGGACCAAGAACTCGGTGCTGACGATCGCATCTATCGACGCACATGAGCGGCCAGTACAACCGACCGCCAAACGTCGTCCTCTCCATAACGTGCTAGACGTCGATCTCTCCCACCATCCGCAAGCCGGTGACAACGCAATAACCGATCCCTAGACGGATCGACTCGCTTTCGACGGAATAATCTCAGCGAAAACCGGATCACCACATCGGCGCACCTGCTACCTAGCCAGTGGTCAGCACAGTCAAGCTCAACAGTTGTAAGTACCCGAAACAGCACTCTATTGCACCTACACGATCAAGCACTCTCGCCTCTGTCGTTAAAACTGATCATTGTAAATAGAAATTAAGAAGAAGAAAATAGCATGCATAAATAACTAACGACTCACAGAGCACAAATAGAACACAAATCTATAAGTGACGTCACATTAGGCAAAATTTTGAATTTTGAATGCAGTCAGACTGCCTTGAAGTATATGGTACCCAATTATCATTTTGCCGGTAATAAACCATGTTTTTTAGCCTGAAACTAGCATTAAAAACCTACCAACTCTATAAATTAAATTACTCTTGTTGATTGTTCGTTGCTTATGATTTTTTAAAGGCTGGCTTGCAGGGCCTGACACCAAAATTAAATTACTATTTTTATGAAAATTTTTCTTTTAATGGGTTCATTACACAAAAAAAATTTTTTTTTGAATAAATCTAATGTGTCTCAGAATTGAACGATAGGACTTTGGAATTTTTAATTATTGAATTTGGGAAAGATAATCTAGTTTGGGTGGGATTTTGGTTGTTGTTGGAACGTGTCGATTATCAGTAGGATCCGTAAGAGAAAAAAATAGCTAGCTGGGAAATTTGACCAGAAACTCTGGCAGACGGCTTCCACCGTCGGGCGCATAAGCCAGGTTTTAGAAAAACCTCTTACGAGCCCTCTTACACATATATGCATCATTGCTATGCAGGGTTGCCAAAAATACAGATTATTCTGTATTTATACAGATTTTTTACTAGTTTTCGGCTACAGAATCTGTTATACAGATATACAGATTTTTTCAATCACGATCTGTATGTACAGATATTTTAAATTTGTGTTTACCAGATCCGTATAGTATCCAAAATATTTTTCAAATGTTTCATAAGCATTTTATGCGCGATTAAATATTTTATTTTTTTCATGCACAGTCTGACAATTCCTTAATTTTAATGTGGTGAACTGAAAAGATGAATGGCGGACTTGTTATGTACACATTAAGACAGATAGCAATGGGCTTTTGCCATAAAACTGGAGAGATGCATCATCTGCCAATGAGAAACAAAACGGTATGTCGGGTGACTGTATGTTATGTTTTTGTTTTCGCAACTTCCTAAACTTCAATATACAAAAATATGTACTACACATCAGTTGTTAATTTATTTTGGAAGCAAGTCCATTTTTTAAGATTTGAAATGTTAGAAGTGAAAATCTAATCGCTTTGCTATTGGAACTATTCTCAAAGTACATGAAGCAAAAGGGGGAGGTAGAGCATCAGACGTAGCGTCAATTTTGCGTTATATTATTTGTGAATAGCTCTTGAGGGTAAATTTAAAATCTTTTCATCCGGCTTGTGACTTTCAGTCACATTTTTGTGATGAATATGATTTTTTTCTCCAAAGGTTAGTATCACCATCGTCATCATACAACATTTTATATGATTTTTTTTCTACTGAAAGGTAGACGTAAAAAAAACGGCGGCAATAACAATTCGATACAGATTTTGATACAGATTTTTGGAGAAAGAAATACAGATGAAAAGATTTTTTTGGCCAAAAATACAGATTTTCATTTGGCAACCCTGTTGCTATGAAATGCGGTTCATCTTCGATTTTAGAACACTAGCGAACCTACTGGTGGAAGTCAAGCTTCACTGAACAACGAGCATGATGAGACAGAGCAGCAGCGCATGCTTTCCTATCGTTTTCTTTCACCTTGGGTATATGGGCCCTCCCGTTCGTCGATTGTTACTACTGTTGATACACAGTGAGTTGATTTTGAAAACGGTAATTTGTTCTATGTTGTCTATCTGTTTTGTGCTGTGGTCCTTGCGGAATGGTGTTTTCCAGAAATGAATCAGTACTGAGTTTCTCGGAAACCATGGTTATTCAAATTTTATAGTAGTTTCAAAAATAAGGCGTAGTCTACGAAATAGTAACTTTCACCAAGGGTATTTTTCTGTGTAAGCATGAAATGAAATGGAAAGCAACGTAGTTTTTAGTGTTTATCAGTCTCAACAAATTTTGTTGGTCTTCATTACAGGCACCAATTTGATAGTTTTCATCAACTTTCTTGCTAAGAACGCCTTTCATAATATTTAACAGGTAACATTATAGTACATTACACACCGGTACCCGGTACCCGGTACCGGTACCCGGATTACAGAAACGACTGGCATGACGGCTAATGTAAGTAGTAAGTGGAAGAGAAGAATGCACCATGGGCGAGATTCCTGCAACACCGCACGAGAGTGAACAAGGCACGACACGATACAAACGGGCGCGGAACAGACAAAGCTTGATTTCCCGAAGAAAAAAGCGCCACCAGAAGATCGAGACCGTGAATAGACGGAGCAACTGTATCGCGCTATTAACACACGTAAGGACCACGTGCCGCAGCCTGACATGTATAAGAACATAAACGGACATCTTCTTATGAACGAGCGTGAGGTGATCCAAAGGTGGCAGCAGCACTACGAAGAGCAACTGAATGGCGATGCAAGAAAACGAGAGCGGCATGGTGACGAACCTGGGAGCACGCGCGCAAGATATACGTTTTCCAGCTCTGGATCTTCAGAAAATCTAGGAGGAAAGTGACCGGCCTTAAAAACTACAAAGCCTCTGGGGTTGACCAACTACCAGAAGAGTCATTTAAATAAGGTGATGATGCACTGGTTAGAGCGCTACACTGGGTGACTACCAAGATTTGGGAGGAGGAGATTTTACCGCAGGGGTGGATTGTAGCAAATACCGTGCAATCTCATTGCTGAACACTGACCAACACCAGATGTATATTCTGAGAACCAGGGACGGGAACGGTTGACATTTCTTTTTATCATTCAATCTGCCACGAAGTAAAAGAAAAACAAAAACACGGCAGCCGCAGCAGCAGCCACGACCAAGCAGACGACAGTCAGCACATGATTTTATTATTTTCTCTCCCCATAATTAATGTTTCTGTACGCTCATTTCACGACGTATGACTGTTTTTGGTGGTAAATGATTATTTTTTACTCCTTGCTTATTCTAGGGACTAGAACTAATGAATTAGTATACCAACGGCTAGCATTCTTTCTAGGCTTTGCGCCACAGGCAATCAAACTCGATTATGTTCTGTTTGCGCTGCGCACGAACCGAAACAAGAAATCTGCTGACCGCACCGACGGCTCGACTATCACGCAGCAGCAGGCAGGAACATACAAACAGTTTGCCTCATCGGTAAAAAAAAATGTCACAATGAGGCGTACATTTTTTTTTGGAAAACTGTTTCGGTTTGTGCGGTGCGTGAAATTTGACCGGATAAAATGTAAACATTCGCATAATCACAGTGTTTTACTGTACATTTCCCAACACTGCTGAGAACACTGAGCGTCATTTGATGTATAAAAAAAATAAGTCTTTGTGAATGTTTTTTCCGGTTTTCCGAACAAAAAGGAATTGCCTTCCTACTCACCCGATTTGGATTGAATTTATCATTCGGTATGGTCCATCTTGAAATCAACAGCCATCAAAACACCGAACATATTATCGAGACATTTGAAATCATGTCACAATCGTCAAAAATGTGTTAAAAGTATCTGTATAGAAACGTGCGGCCATCGTGATTTTTTTCCAACACGATCGAAGGCGTACAACTCAGGATACAGGGGTCATTTTAATGTGAACAAATTCAGCTTGGTTTATGCAGTCCTATTATAATAACATGCAATGCATGCTGGTTCTTTTAATTATTCCAAAAAATATTTAAAAACCTCTCTTGTTGTACGGATAATTTGCAGACACCCTGTATACGTAAACTCACTATTAGTGCAACCTCTTATGGGCCAAACACAATTGATACGTTTGCGTGCGTTTTGACAGACGGAACATGTTTAGAAGATTTTTAGTGGGGAAAAATGACGACCTGGGTATTCGCTGCGTTGATACAGATCATCCAGCAGGCGAAGTACTGTCAGGGCATCCAGGTCTCGTTGGAGTTTCGCCACTACCCGAGAATCACAAGTTAGACAAAAATGGTTTCAGCAACTTGATTGTCCTTAAATCTGGTCGCATATGAGTTGCAGTAACCTATGTCAAGCATGTGTGCTGATAGGGTAGCGCTCTGATTACTCTACCTTGGTAGACAATGGAAGTGTCGTCTGCGAACAGAGACAGAATGTTGCCTTCCGGAGGACAGCAGGGCCCCGAGGATACTAACCTGGGGTACGCCTGCAACGATGTTATGCGCATTGTAACTTGCTCCCCTTATTGAGACCAGAGATGTCCTTGCCTACCGGTAATTGTTGATGCTTTTCACCAGGTAGCTAGGAAGATTGTAGCGATGTAGTTTGTACACCAAGCCATCATGCCATACATTGTCGAAAACTTCTCGGCAGCGAGTAAGACTATGGTGGAAGCTTTTGAGACAAATTTGTTCGATCTGAGCACGTTGGAAGCTCTGGTCAGTTGGTGTACGGTTGATCAACCGCGTCGGAAACTAAACTGTTCCTCGAGCAAGATGTTGTGGTGTTCGGCAGACTCAAGTAACCGGCTGAGAATCGCATTTTCCAACAGCTTGGGTAACCCTGAGAGAAGGTTGATGGGACAATCACTTTCCGGAGAAGAAGGGTCCTTCCCAGTCATCATACACACCAAAAATTGATGTCTTGTTTCAGTAAATTGAAATGCCGAACAGCTCACAGCAAATCAACAATTTACTGATTGTCAGTAAAGTAATTTTCGTTTACTGAACTCTCAGAAAACGTCTTGCCAACTGTCAGTCAGTACTGTCATGAGCGAATCAAACGACAAGAGTCTCGTGTTTATCCCTTTTCGCTGCAAAATCACTCATGATGTAAAAGTTTGAGCTTAATTATTTTATTTTCTACTAAGCTCGTTTTATTTGTCCAGATGTAATTAAATTGCTTGCGTGAGCTTGGAATAATGGGCCAAACACAATTGATACGTTTGCGTGCGTTTTGGCAGTTTTGCCATGGGAAAGGTGATTATACAATCAAGCCATGTGGTGAATTTCAAATTCACCACACGGTTTTCTACTCCTATTATCAAAAGTTCAAATCTAGCGTAATAATTTTCGTACAATGCTGAAATTAAAGTCGATTGTTTAGCATGAGGGGGCTTGCCCAGGATGTGGTGGGGTTTGACAGTGGGCCCTGTTAAACCTCTATAAAAAGCTGCATGTATCCGCAAGTAGGCCCCACCAAAGCGACCGTGTGCCGCTCAAAGCGCACAAGCCCAAGTCCTGGTGTTAGGTGGGACGCTAAACAGCCCTGACACGACGGCCCTCCGACGAGACAGGAGGTTTGCGCTGGCCCAATAAGCCGCCTAGAAAACCAATCATTACGAACAATATAAGAGATAATGCGACTCGATATAATCGGCAAAGACCTAGGCGACAAATACAGGATCACGATTGGAAGCTTGGAACATGGAATTGCAAGTCGCTAGGTTTCGCAGGTTGCGACAGGATGATCTACGATGAATTACATCCCCGCAACTTCGACGTCGTGGCGCTGCAGGAGATTTGCTGGACAGGACAGAAAGTGTGGAAAAGCGGGCATCGAGCGGCTACCTTCTACCAAAGCTGTGGCACCACCAACGAGCTGGGAACCGGCTTCATAGTGCTGGGTAAGATGCGCCAACGCGTGATTGGGTGGCAGCCAATCAACGCAAGGATGTGCAAGCTGAGGATTAAAGGCCGTTTCTTCAACTATAGCATCATCAACGTGCACTGCCCACACGAAGGGAGACCTGACGACGAGAAAGAAGCGTTCTACGCACAGCTGGAGCAGACATACGATGGATGCCCACTGCGGGACGTCAAAATCGTCATCGGTAACATGAACGCACAGGTAGGAAGGAAGGAAATGTATAGACCGGTCATCGGACCGGATAGTCTGCACACCGTATCGAATGACAACGGCCAACGATGCATAAACTTCGCAGCCTCCCGCGGAATGGTAGTCCGAAGCACCTTCTTTCCCCGCAAAAATATCCACAAGGCCACATGGAGATCACCTAACCAAGAAACGGAAAACCAAATCGACCACGTTCTAATCGACGGTAAATTCTTCTCCGACATCACGAACGTCCGCACTTACCGCAGTGCGAATATTGAATCCGACCACTACCTCGTTGCAGTATGCCTGCGCTCAAAACTCTCGACGATGTACAACACGCGTCGAAGTCGGACGCCGCGGCTTAACATTGGGCGGCTACAAGATGGTAGACTAGCCCAAGAATACGCGCAGCAGCTGGAAGTGGCACTTCCAACGGAAGAGCAGCTAGGCGCAGCGTCTCTTGAAGATGGCTGGAGAGATATTCGATCCGCCATTGGTAGCACCGCAACCGCTGCACTTGGCACGGTGCCCCGGATCAGAGAAACGACTGGTATGACGGCGAATGTGAGCAGTTAGTGGAAGAGAAGAATGCAGCATGGGCGAGATTGCTGCAACACCGCACGAGGGCGAACGAGGCACGATATAAACAGGCGCGGAACAGACAAAACTCGATTTTCCGGAGGAAAAAGCGCCAGCAGGAAGATCGAGACCGTGAAGAAACGGAGCAACTGTACCGCGCTAATAACACACGAAAGTTCTATGAGAAGTTAAACCGTTCACGTAAGGGCCACGTGCCACAGCCTGATATGTGTAAGGACATAAACGGAACCTTCTTACGAACGAGCGTGAGGTGATCCAAAGGTGGCGGCAGCACTACGAAGAACACCTGAATGGCGATGTGGCAGACGAAGATGGCGGTATGGTGATGGACCTGGGAGAACGCGCGCAGGACATAATTCTACCGGCTCCGGATCTCCAGGAAATCCAGGAGGAGATTGGCCGGCTGAAGAACAACAAAGCCCCTGGGGTTGACCAACTACCAGGAGAGCTATTTAAACACGGTGGTGAGGCACTGGCTAGAGCGCTGCACTGGGTCATTACCAAGATTTGGGAGGAGGAAGTTTTGCCGCAGGAGTGGATGGAAGGTGTCGTGTGTCCCATCTACAAAAAGGGCGATAAGCTGGATTGTAGCAACTACCGCGCAATCACATTGCTGAACGCCGCCTACAAGGTACTCTCCCAAATTTTATGCCGTCGACTAGCACCAACTGCAAGGGAGTTCGTGGGGCAGTACCAGGCGGGTTTTATGGGCGAACGCTCCACCACGGACCAGGTGTTCGCCATTCGCCAAGTACTGCAGAAATGCCGCGAATACAACGTGCCCACACATCATCTATTCATCGACTTCAAAGCCGCATATGATACAATCGATCGGGACCAGCTATGGCAGCTAATGCACGAACACGGTTTTCCGGATAAACTGACACGGTTGATCAAAGCGACGATGGATCGGGTGATGTGCGTAGTTCGATTTTCAGGGGCATTCTCGAGTCCCTTCGAAACCCGCAGAGGGTTACGGCAAGGTGATGGTCTTTCGTGTTTGCTATTCAACATCGCTTTGGAAGGGTAATACGAAGAGCAGGGATTAACACGAGTGGTACAATTTTCAATAAGTCCGTCCAGCTATTTGGTTTCGCCGACGACATAGATATTATGGCACGTAACTTTGAGAAGATGGAGGAAGCCTACATCAGACTGAAGAGGGAAGCTAAGCGGATCGGACTAGTCATCAACACGTCGAAGACGAAGTACATGATAGGAAGAGGTTCAAGAGAAGATAATGTGAGCCACCCACCGCGAGTTTGCATCGGTGGTGACGAAATCGAGGTGGTAGAAGAATTTGTGTACTTGGGCTCACTGGTGACTGCCGAAAATGACACCAGCAGAGAAATTCGGAGACGCATAGTGGCTGGAAATCGTACGTACTTTGGACTCCGCAAGACGCTCCGATCGAATAGAGTTCGCCGCCGTACCAAACTGACAATCTACAAAACGCTAATTAGACCGGTAGTCCTCTACGGACACGAGACCTGGACGATGCTCGTGGAGGACCAACGCGCACTTGGAGTTTTCGAAAGGAAAGTGCTGCGTACCATCTATGGTGGGGTGCAGATGGCGAACGGTACGTGGAGGAGGCGAATGAACCACGAATTGCATCAGCTGTTGGGAGAACCATCCATCGTTCACACCGCGAAAATCGGACGACTGCGATGGGCCGGGCACGTAGCCAGAATGCCGGACAGTAACCCGGTGAAAATGGTTCTCGACAACGATCCGACGGGCACAAGAAGGCGAGGTGCGCAGCGGGCAAGGTGGATCGATCAGGTGGAAGATGACTTGCGGACCCTCCGTAGACTGCGTGGTTGGCGACGTGTAGCCATGGACCGAGCCGAATGGAGAAGACTCTTATATACCGCACAGGCCACTTCGGCCTTAGTCTGATTAAATAACAATAATAATGTTTAGCATGAGTAAGCCAGCGATCTACGGATGTTTCATCCCCATGTGCGTTGTGGTTCTCTCAATTCGTGCTCTTGAAAAATCAGTAGAAAAAGCACGTGGTTTCCAAGATGGCCGAATTGTGGCTTTGTTGTATAACCACCTTATCCATGCCACAGAATCGACATGAATCATCTTGAAGTTTTTTCATTTGCTTCAAGTGATAACGGCTCGGACAATGACCAGTTATTAGGCCCGCATATGTTCTAAGATCTTTTTTTGGAAAGTTCCAAGATTTTACGGGTGACAGAAATATTTGGTATGATAAACTTTTTGGACTGCCTCGCATTTGGAGTGTGCTTCCAATTTGTTTCTACTTTTGAGGTTATCCACATTTTCAGCTCCATTTTTAGAGCACATGCAGATAAAGCACAAAATGGTACGGTTGGGCCCATGCACTTTTTGAAATCCATTTTTTCACGACTTTAAAAAAAAAGCGTTTTCTCAGTAATATTATTATATGACTACTCAAAGGCAATGCGACTTTTTGGACTACCAAATAAAACAAAGTTTGCATAAATTGCGTTGAAAAGTAAAAAGTGTACAAGGCCTTAGGAGAGCATATTACACCTTCTTACCCTACTACTCTAGGATGCCAAGCACAAAAAAAAACGAAAAAACAAACTTAACTGGACCAAGAAAGTATCATGATACAATTATAGATTTTGTAGAAAAAAAATATTTGACGCTTTTTATTTGCATTAATAATGAATGAGGAGATGATTTTGTTTAAAAAAAAGGTATGTGGAATTAGCATTGGATTGGAATTCGGACCACACAATTGCATAAGCTTATTTCACTTTTGGAGCGTAAGTCTATCAGACCAGGAGCGACGACCTTGATAACAGAAATGTGTATGAACTAGCTTTACATAAAAGGTAAAATACCAAAAGCTTATATGCAGAATACTCGATAAATAACATGCTTAGGTATTTCAATACCAAACGAATAATAATTTGTTATGCATTTGGTATTTAAATAGAATTTAATAACAGAGTATATTATGGCTCTAGTATTTTGCTTATTAATTTTTGGTATTATTCCTGCAGGGCTAGTTCATAACAGAGTTTGGTATCAATAACGGAATTAGGTATTATTGAGCCAACTTCTCCTGCTCGGGTATGAATGCATAGCAACATTTTTGATTTTCAATTGTACAAAAAAAACGACGCAATACAGTGAGTTTTCGGACATCAGACAAAGTGCATTGCCTTAGGTGAACGGAATATGGACACAGTATGGTATAGAAGCGACATATGGGTTCTATGAGATATTGACCAAAAATTAGTCAAATAATCGAAAATACTGACGTAAGTGTTATTAATAAAATAAAATAAATGACGCTGGACAACAAGTTAACATTTTATTTTCCGCAATGAATTTTTTGGATGCTTCCGAACCTCGTGTTTTATTCTAGCCCAGTATCATTTGACTAGCCGCAACTCGGATCCTAAATTATCTTCATTGGTACGAAATTGGATTATTAGCTTTTTTCATAATAAGTTACTGAGGTTAGAGCACACGATTTAATGAAACTCACATAACCCATGCTGCAGCAGTCTCACTCCAAATTTCTTTATAATCAACCCAGGGGATGAAATGTTATCGACCTTTGTAAGTGATGCAATTTAACTGTGGACGCCTTTCAACAGTGAATGAGATCTCAGACTTGATCCCCTTTTCATGATATCCATTCAATAAAATCCTTTTTGCCTTTCTCGTACAACAAAGTTGTACCGAAAGGCTATAATTCCACTCCAAGAACGAACGTTTTATAGAAGGCTCGAAGACCCATAGTGTTATATACCAATCGACTCAGCTCAACGAACTGAACAAATGTCTGTCTGTCCGTGTGTATGTATGTGTGTGTATGTGTGTGAATGTGTGTGCACAAAAGCTAAGAAAAACATTAGACAACTTTTCATATAGTAATCCTTAACCGATTTTCTCGCAACAAGTTTTATTCGACAAAGGGCAAGCCCTAGCCCCTGCAGGGCTGGCATACTCCTCAGAGTAGTCGAAATGTGCGTGTCTTTTGCACTCCTCAAAAAGACCGCAGAGAGTGTTTTTCGCTTATCGCTCATTCTTTCTCTTCCACAACGCAGTGAGTCCTCTTTGTGTTTCTACTCTGCAGCGAATGCATTTGCCAGACACAAAGAGTTGAGGATAAATGATGAAATAAACACATCGTGTTCCTCAATGAGTTTTGACAAAACGGTGAACCAAACAGAATGAAAATTAATATTGCCAAATAAAGTTGAACGTAGCTGTTGATGGTGATACTATTTATGCGTAATAAGTTATTTTTGTTTTTGCTGGCTTTTGGGATGTCTGTGGCAAAGCTATTCAGAAGCCTTGTACTACCAACATTATTTCGCCCTACCTGCTTTAAAATAAGTTACTGACGAGACGATTTCTAAATACAATTTCTGTCAGATAATCTTGGTAAATATAAAGGTTCTAAATTCGAAAAAAAACAGAAAACATTGAACTTATATAAAGTTCCATTTCATTTCAGTGCTAATTTTTTCTTGATGTTAGCATCATGCCCAATTAATATACTCCTGCTCTGACAATGGGTTTTTGTGTGTTTGTCGTCGGAATACTGATCAACCCTTATTATTAGATGAAGTTATTTCATTGTTTACAACCTTCAAAATAATGTTCACGGCCGTATGAAAGTGTATACAATTTCATTGCAAAACACTGTCTATTATGCACAACTCTGTGTTAAATAAATTTCGAAAAGATTTATGATTTACGCCAAGCTAAAAATACTCAGTTTAAATTCCCCTTCCGTCTCTATGCAAATACGGTTGCATGATGAAGAAGAAGCGGAAAGACATTTGAAAAAAAATGGCACGGGAAAACACAAACAATTTTTAAAACTCTTCTCACGAGTGCAATATCACAAAATAAAAATCAAAATAGAAATTATGTGTTTATTATGCAATACAAGGAAAGTTCATCCCCGTACTGCTAATCGTTTTATCTAAATTGCTTCTAGAAATTTCGAGAAGCGTTTTAAAAATTTCACCTTGCTTTCCCGTGCCATTCCTTTCAAACATCATCTTTTGGCTTCTTCTTCTTATCCTTTTTTTATTAAATCCTTATTTGCCAATGCTATACTTTTTAGCATGGAGCATTAAACTTTATTAAACCCCGCCGTTTCTAACTGAGTCTTAATTAACTAATTTTTCAAGGCGAAGTATCTGTGTTCCAAAAAAATTCAGCGAGCTTCGTAGAAAACGATATCGTTTCCAAGAATATTGCACAGTGGCACAACTTTGTGTTGGTCCAACTCTCACCGGAATAATTCTCTCACTCTTCGTCTTCGTCCTCACTCACCGTGTTGGCTTTGTTACACGATGAGTATCAGCGTCACTCTCTGTGGTGTGTATTAAAATCTCCTCATTGTGCACAGTGTGTGAGGAAATGCCAGCTCTGGCCCCTAGTTGATCACTATTGAATTTTATAATAATCGACCCTTGTGTTTAAAAGTTATAAAGAAAATGGTACATCGAACCGAGCCATATAAGCGCCATATAAGGTTGGTGTCTTGACTAAATGCGAGAAAAATTAAGTTGGTAAATTAAGTTGGGGTTTTTTATACTTCTATTATAAAGATTTGCAGCCCGAGGCTGACTCATCTTTCTACCAATGAAACACTAAAATCAAGCTTTCTCTTACATTATGAAAAAAAAAAGAAAAATAGTATTAACCTTTAAGCCTATAGTCCGATTAGATCTATTCTGAATGGGAAACATTGAATCAATTCTCAGTCGAGTGATTGCTGCTGCGAGCTAATCGGTTGAGATGAGAGCACACATAAATATCTTCTATATAAAGCTATAATTAAAATGCCAGTGTTGATTTTCATTCCAAATGAAAATGTTTATTGTTCAAAATCTCAAATCTTAGCGAATTGAGGACATATTTTGCCTCGACTTTAATAACAGTCAAAACTCCTTGAATCGATGTTGTATGACTCGATATCGACTCATGAAAGCAAATTATGTCATTCGACGATTTCTCAACATCAACATCAACTCAACATTTTGAAGGCAAAGTACGGAAAGTGGTAAAAGTTTTACCTATTTCAAAATTTGACGATTTTTCGAAAAGTTCATATAAATCTATGAGTTTGTCGATTTATCAAGTTTTCTAGATAAAAAACACAGAACATTTGTAACTACACATGCAGAAAGAACTGCGAACTTAAAAAAAAAAACACAAAAATACAGAAATTTAATTTTTTGAGACAAAAGTTTTCCAAAATTAGCAGATTTTGAGTTGTGCCTGTATTGCACAAAACCGTCGATTTAAAAAAAATATTTTCTGGTAGAGGTTTTTGGCATTTCAATAATTCTTTTTCGCAAAGGCTACAGAGAGTCGGTAAACAGTCCAGGGAGCCCTTTCAAATTTTCCAGGAGTCGCAAGCTTCTGAATCACTTACCTTATCCCACCTCTTTTGTGAACGTGAACGTGAATGAGCTCTTTTCTGACCCAAATTTTTGGCCGATGCATACCATGCACCTTAGTAAATACACAAGCAGCATACTTGCCATAAACGAGTTACTCTGTGACCTAAGTGTGAAAAATTTTCAGTAACATATAAATCTCTGCAACTGAATCAGTCTAAATTGTGCTGGCATTTTGGTTATTTGAAGAAAAAAAAAACTAAATTTTATATATGCCCCTCAAAGATGCTCTAAATTCGGTTCCATTCAACTTTGTATTTTAAAATTTTGCCACAAAACCACAAAACAATAATATTTCCATTCAGAATATTGAAATTTTTCATACAAAAAATGTGACATAGGGGGGAGGTTGTAGAAAATGCCCAACATTTGCGTTACGTAATTAATGGATCTTCCCGTACACTGTTGAACTCTTAAGCTTTGAGAATCATGAATAAAATTCTGCCCAAATTTTGAGAATTTGATAAATGCTCATGTTTGTCTTTTTCGTATACGAAGTACACGTAAAAGCTATATAATCGTTCCAAAAACATTTCGGGACCAATTTACGATGTGGGAGTAACTTATTTTGTAAACAAACATTGGAAGGCGAATTCCTGCTAAAGCAAGCATTCCCTGGGAAACCAACGTATTTATCCAACAGAATAGGCTTTCCTCTGTTAGGTAAGTGAAATAATTTGGAGAAAAACGCTTGCATTCTACGGAATTCGTAAAACAAAGTTTGTTTACGAAATAAATTACGCCCAATTCGTAAATCGGTCCCGATTTAAAAGAAAGCCAAGGCGTTTCGATGATTTGAGGTGATGTCTGTGTAAGTCTGTGTGATTGTCTGTATGTATGTGAGCAACAATGATCTTAACTCTTTTTTAGGCACTTACCCTAAACCGGTTTGATGGCGACAAGTTTTATTCAAGGTTAAAAAATATTCAAACCTCTTTTCCCCTAAGACGCTCTATATTAATTATTTCAAGTTTTATTCGACAAATAATCTTTTTCCATTTCATTTTGTCTTAATTAAGAGTTTGGGAGGTTTTTGTCTCGGTTAACAGCTTTGGTTTGTCCCGTGTACGGAGGAACAGGCCGTTTTACCTCGTATTGAAGCAGACATTGTTCCTTATCATGGCTGGATGGCATTTCCTTATAATGAACAAGAAAGACAACATTACCGCTAGGGGATTAGGGGATTTTTTATCAAATTTCATCAATAAAAATGGGAGGTTCAGTACCGTGATACACGTCAATAATGCCATTTTAATTGAATTTGGCGAAGAACACAATTTATGTAACATTTTGCGGGAGAGGGATATTCCTCAACGTAGCGTTTGAATCAAGGAAAAAAAATCATCTTTCATACAAGAAGCGTTAAGCAGTGAGAGCGGAAGGAATTCATAAATTACAATTTTGACATTACTACACAATAGAAGCGAAGATTTGACCATAACGTGTTGGATGAATAGTGTGTTGAATAACTTCTTGCCACAATACATTTTTTAATTATAGAAGAAATCTTAACGAAATATGAAATTCTATTTCGTTGATGTCACAATATGACGCTTACCTTACTTGTTAGTTTAAGAAATGCTTCCCAGCGATTTTTCAACACCAGAAGCTAATAGTGTTTTTTTAATCATTTTAGGAAATGTGTTGCATTAATTTGTCTGTGACTTGAATACACCAAAAAAAATTCATATGACCATTAGTATTTTATCCAGCATCGAACAGGCTTATTGCTAGTAAAAAAAGTGATTCCATTGGTTTTGTAGAATATGATAAAAATCGATACTATGGCGAATATTGGTTCCATACCCTATTGAAGCCACAGAAAAATATGTTTCTTATCTATCTGTGTTTTTATGATGAATACCACCATTTATTTCAGAATTCATAATTTTAGCCAAAAATACCTCCTTTTTTCTTATTGTACCGAGTACCGATTAGCACTATATGACCTTTCACCACTTTTGGTTATATAGGGCTGTTATAGGGCCAGTAGAAAGCTTCCTAGCTCTATGATAGCGTTATTGTCACACGTAGAGCTTCTTTAAATGGCCCTAAGGAATGTCTAAAGGATACATGAACGATTGTAAAAAAGGCTTCCAGGTAATTTGTAGAATTTCATTGAAACTTCTAAGGATTTCTGAAAGTTGATAAGAGCTTCTACAAGTTAATGATAATATCCTGAAATCATTGAAGATTTTGTAGAAATTTTTCCATTCTCGTATACTAAGTATACGTAAAGGCTATACATATGTTCGCTCCAATAATGAACTTTTTATAGGACGCCCGGAGACCCATAGTGTTTTATACCAATTGACTGAGTTTTTTGAATTAGAGAAACTTTCCTCAAGTAATCCAGGATGTATGACATGTTTTTTGGAAACCCTTATTGAAAAATGGAATGATCTTGAAATCAAGAAAATTTCCTAAACCATGTGAGGGTTCGTACGAGAAGATCTTGTAGTAAAAAACTCTGGAAATCCATGAAATTTCCTTACAGCAATTTCTATACAATGGATTATGGGTGGTTTCTTGGAGCTACTTATCAAGCTTTTCAGTGATTGGTATAAAGTCGTTTTTTTCAATAAAAACATGACATATATTTTACGTTAGAATAGAGACATTTTTACTTAGATTCGTCTATATACTCGGTATACAAAAACTGTAACAGGGGCGGAGAGTTGGAAAATCTTAAAAAGTAGTGGACGTTATATTTAAATCACCACCATTGCATCTAATTTCGTGAACTAGATTCCAGATATGAGGGCTTGCTGTGAGATTTAGATTATTTAAGTAGTAACTTTTTTAGCATGCCCAACGGACTAAGGACGCTGAATGTGAGAGCCATACCAACAGATAATCGTGAAAGTACTCGACACCTATATATTGGCAAAGATAGGCGTCGCTACAAACGATCAAATTTTAAGTTTGCCTTTAAGAAAACTCAATTGTCGCCTCTGATAATGAACAATAGGCTTTTGAGAAGTCTTTATCGGAGTAGCAACAACATCAGTTATTTCGATAATGATAGCAACGAAGAATACAACGGCAATAAGGATCACAGCTGGGATGACACATTCGGACCATTGGCTGACGAACCCGATATGGTTGACGCTATGAACGATAGTCCAAGCAACGATGGACGAGAATCTTACGATGATAATGATAGTAGTGATGGTAACGATAGCTTCGACGATATGGCTAAAGAATCAATTATAAAACTAGAGAATTGGGATATGTATGATTCCATCAATCAGGTTTACTTGGAGCTAGGTAAGTCTGGTAAGGCACAATCGCAGCATATACAATTGCAGACAGAATACATCAAACTTGTTTTCCAGGATGCAGCGTAACTTCTCGAAGTCACTATCGCGGGCATAAGCTATCCATGTGGTTAAGTCTCATTCCACAGTTACATTCCTTTGACGATGCTGCTTATCTGCCTATGCGGCATCACCATTTTACCGATGATAAGCCCGAGTATTATGATGGTAAGATATTCAAATATAAAATATTATATTTACTCCAAATATAGTATATTAACAATATAGTCCACTCCGTAAATCCCCATGCCCTATTGTCTATCCGGAACAAAGTTAGAACGCTTTTTATCTTCTTCTTCTTCTTCTTCTTATTGGCATTACATTCCCACTGGGACATTACCGCCTCGCAGCTTAGTGTTCATTAAGCACTTCCACAGTTATTAACTGCGAGGTTTCTAAGCCAGGTTACGATTTTTGCATTCGTATATCATGAGGCTAACACGATGAAACCGGCCTAGACCGGCACCGGTTATCGAACCTAGCAACCCTCAGCATGGTCTTGCTTTGTAGCTGCGCGTCTTACCGCACGGCTAAGGAGGGCCCCGCTTTTTATACCGAAGTTGAATTTTTCTCCAGATACAGGCAACTTGCCCAACTTCGCTGGATTCGTCTATACATGCGCTAAACAAAGCATCAATTAGTTTGACAGATACAACTTCAGAAGAAAGTTCGGATCGGAAGTCCCGACTTCCGAATTCTAAGTTGGTGCTACACCGACAACATATTACGCAAGAGACAGCACCACCATCTAGCGTCACAAAAGGTAACTAACGCCTGAAACCGATAGCCAAGGCTGCCGTAATCTGAAAAAGTGACGTATGCGCCATTTTACAACATACATGTTTTCAATTTTTCTGTTAAAGAGCTCGATGAATACTACTCGCTAACACCATTTTTGGAAAATGGTTAAAACGTCACTTTTCCAGATTACGGCAGAAGGGGTGCGATGATTGCAAAAATTACTCTAATTTTACAATTTTGGAAAATTTGAATTACATTTTCAAAATTTTATGTTTATACTCAGATATTAAAATGGGGTCATGGGATGATTTCTAGCATCTTATTTCGAAGTGTTATGCTGCATATTGAGCCGTGCGGTAAGACGCGCGGCTACAAAGCAAGACCATGCAGAGGGTGGCTGGGTTCGATTCCCGGTGCAGGTCTAGGCAATTTTCGGATTGGAAATTGCCTCGACTTCCTTGGGCATAAAAATATCATCGTGTTAGCTTCACGATATACGAATGCAAAAATGGTAACTTGGCTTAGAAACCTCGCAGTTAATATCTGTGGAAGTGCTTAATGAACACTAAGCTGCGAGGCGACTCTGTCCCAGTGTGGGGATGTAATGCCAATAAGAAGACGAAGAAGATGCTGCATATTGAATCATTCTTGCAAATAAATTATGTTGCTGCGAAGAACAATCAGATTCCATGTTACCGTGCCACATTGCATAGTTTGATAAATCCGTGAAGTGATAGATGTACTTGCCTTTGGAAAATGTCCACCATACTATTTAATTTGTTATGGGACACATAGAGTACTCTATTTGAGCACTTACCGAAGCTAATTCAGTAAAATGTAGTCATGTAACCAAGGATGTTATCGATCATTTAGTAATTTGCGTTCGACCATTTAGTAGTTTGTCGATAACTCATTCCAGAAGCTGAATTTCAAAATGTGTTGTATGGTGGACTTCTAGTGCGAAGGTTTTTCTACAACTCTGCCTAATAGTTCGTTGTCTGAATTCCACTAATAACGGAGTTATAGCTATAGTTTCAGTAACTTAGACTAAATGATAACAAAATTCCAATCATTTAGTTAAAGCTACTACAACTAGCGCTATAACTCCGTTATTAGTTGAATTCTAACAACAAACCATTAGGCAAAGTTGTAAATAAACCTTCACACAAGAAGCCCACCATACAACATATTTTGAAATTCAGCTTCTGGAATGAGTTATGGACAAACTACTAAATGATCGAACGCAAATTACTAAATGATCGATAACATCCTTGCATGTAACTACTGTTCTGATGTTGGATTTTCATTATAGCACCCAAACCAATTTGAGTTGCATAATGTTCATTAAAGCACCCATTTTATTGGTATGGAAAAGTAGGCCGTTTTATCACTCGAAGACAAACTGTTTATGATCTGGTATTGCAAAAAATAGTTTATCTTTTGACTAATTTCATCTAAATTGCAGGAAGGTTGAAAGAACCACCAAATGTGACCCTACCGAGGCTGATAACAATCGCTAAAACCACTATTAAGCCACATAAGACTGAAACAAACGTTGTGCCATTTGCACATACAGTACCAACAGGTGAGTGATAAAAATACATTTCCACCTACATACAGATAAATCTAATTTACCATTCGGTGGTTGAACTGGGCTCAGTTTTTTATGTCAAGTAGCAGACTCCAATAATAAGATAACAGATACCGCTTTGACTCAAATCCCGAACATGACACATATTTTGAACACTGGCGTTTTAGCTATTTTAAACTAAAATTACCATTGGTTCTAGATAGAAAGAATCAAGAAACGAATGCAATACACTAAGAAAAAAATGCGAATGAAGACGAAATAGCTATTTAAAAGCTAGTGTTCGGATGACGAGTCATGTTCAGTAAAACGGTTCAACAGTCAACAATTCCAGTTTTTAAGTTCATCGATGTACACAGAATTCGTTTTTACGCTACTTTTTTATCAAACTTTTGATTGTGTGGCTTCAATCAACCACAAAACTCAGCGCAACATTATTTTAAAAGAAAGTAGAGAGATCAAAACCAAAAATCAGATGGTAATCAATATGCAGTGAATATTTAATATGAGCAAACAATTTAGAAAATCGAATTTGCGTAGAAACAGAATCCCGTGTATATGTAGCGTCAAACCTGAAAAAATAAAACATATATCACTTTTGAATAATTAAAATTTATTTATTTACAATCATTCAAGAATGCCCACCAAATATGACAGTAATGCCACCAATTGCTGCGACGTATCCTCAGCGGAACCAGATGACTACTGTAGATAACAGCAAAGAAATAATCAATCAATTGGCAAACTCACAATACCAGAACTATTCAACAGCATTCAATATTACAATTGCTGTTGGTTGTATTCTGCTGCTGTTAAATGTAATAATTTTTTCAGCGATATACTACCAGAGAGAAAAACATGCCAATCTTAACAAGCAAAAAGAAAATACAGTCTTAGAAAGCATAAACGATGAACTATCTCCCACAGATGATAGACTTGAGCAACAAAAGGTTCTCAGAAATACAGAAAATGTTGTTGTAAGCCCTAAATCTAACTTGAAACTCCAAAGCGTATCTGGAGTGGCATCTTTCAATGAATACGGCTGCTATGAGAAAGCCGCTGACATGAAGAAAAAATGCATAATCGTGGATGTGTGTAGCTCGGATCTTCCGTTAAAAGAGTACCCTTATACGTCTCCGAGAGGATCTACAACGGGCAGTATTCGGCGATCCGTAACACCAGAAACCTATAAAAGTTTATCACACGAAAATCTTTCAGCGGTACCACAAGTGTATTCATCACAACCTTCATCAATGTCTGATTCATCTTCCATCACCGTTAACACGTGTCATCAAGTACGCCAAAATGCTTCAACTACTACTGGTAGTCAATGTACCCAATCTGAGCAAACGTATTTACCAGAAACACAAGAAATAGGCACCACAGTCAACGAAATTGATCTAGAATATAGCTCTATGATGATGGAATCGTCACAAGCTAGCCGATCTACAGGATTTCATGGAGGTATTCTACGACAGCAGACCGGTTCCGTACTTCATGGGACTGCCAAAAAACGTGTTCAAATACAGGAAATATCTGTATAACGTACAAAGCAGATCGTTCTTCCGAAAATCACAATACTCAATAATTCGATTTCACGCCAGCTACTCAAGCAGCGTTCATGTGTTGAATACAATAATCTTTTGGTAAATGTACATAATTGTAATTATAATTATTATTTTTTAGATTTTTTAGGTACCAGTCGTAAGAAATCACCAAAATAAATAAATATTTGTGAATAGAAAAATAAATTTCATATTCCTCGTGTTCCATGAGAGATCCGAATAATCCCCGAGAAAAATAATTTCATAAATCAGTATATTATAACTATTAAAGCGTGTCACTTGACTTCATAAATTGCCTTATGGCAAACGTGATACTCGTTGGGTCAACGAATTTCTCATATGTATGTCTAATGAAACATGCACGCGTGACATCTCGACTGCGGATCCAAGAACTGACATAAACTAGATTTCGTTGATTGCCTCATACGCATTCCACGAACAGAACATGTGAAACTGTTCTCTAGATGAAACTGGTGAATATATACTAATTGAATGGTCTGTATTTACTGAGCCACCCGTTCACTTTTGGTTGGGTTGTGAATAAATTGCCAACTGTAACAGTGGACTGTTGAAATGTTATCTTACCATTTAAATTGATTTGTTTGTTGGTTTAACCTTACTTAGATCATTCTTTCCTAGTCTAGCCTAGCCTACACATTCACGGCCGGTTTGTGAAAGATTCGACTATATCAATTACTTCTCTAGTAATTATTTATGTTTAAAAAGCACATCACAAATGGCGTTCAAACATGAAACCGATCAATAGTGAAACCCCATATTTGCATTATTACAGCATAATAAAAACATTCCATCTGGAGAACCTAACTTATATTCTATCTTACATAGTTGAATTAGAAATGCCATGGAATATTAAAATATAGATAGATTGTTCTACAATTTTGTACTGTTTATGAACACACACAGAAAAACAAAAGCAGCAGTGTAGACATCAAGATTTTTGCCTTTCTCGTACAACAAAGTTGTACCGAAAGGCTATCATTTCACTCCGAAAACGAACTTTTTATAGAAGCCTCTGAGACCCATAGTGTTATATACCAAACGACTCAGCTCGATGAACTGAGCACATGTCTGTCTGTCCGTGTGTATGTATGTGTGTATGTGTGTGTGTATGTGTGTGCACAAAAGCTAAAGAAAACATTAGACAACTTTTCGTATAGTAATCCTTAACCGATTTTCACGCAACAAGTTTTATTCGACAGGGGACAAAGCCTTGTTGATCACTATTGAATTTGATAACGATCGGTCATTGCGTTTAAAAGTTATGAAGAAAATGGTTTATCGAACCATATAAGCCCCATATAAGGTTGGTGTCTTAACTAATTGCGAGAAAGGCACCACCAACGCTAGGTGGATTAATCTGGGTTTTTTTTTCAAACTAATGTTTTTAGCAACCACTCAAGTTCCTGAAAAACTTTGCAGAAACTGGGCTCGATCGGCAGCTTCCTCGCTTTCTGCATTGCTTTGAATTTGTATAAAAACTATACCGATTTTATGATTGAATGTTCAAACAAGGTGCAATGAAGAGGAATAATAATATAATAAATAAGCAATGATTTGTAATAAATTCAAGAATTTAGTAGAACAACGACTTTTAGGAGAAACATTGTTTTTAAGCACTTAAAAGCTCGAAAATCACTTTAACATGGTCAAAACGTGAAAGGAACGAATCGCAATGTTTACATCACTTGTAGAGCAAACCAAAAGCTTCCTTTTAGAGTTTGTTGATTGAATGATTTTTGGCGTTTATGTCTCTAGTTAGTTTTTTTTTTCAAAATTGAAAATAGCCCAAAATCACTAAATCGACTTGAGCCACCTCGAAATTTTATCCGAATCAGCTGAAAATTTGACATGAGGCTTATTTTAACATAAGATCTGTGACTCTGGGCTGTCCGTCTATTAAACATGCTGTCATCCTAGGATATTAGCTTTTCTTGTCCATCATTCCCTGTAGCAGATGTTGTCAGATTATTGAACTTTGTCGATGCTTCCAAAGGTCAGAAATCGGATAAACTATCTCCCTCTTTTATTCATCGAAGCGCAAATCTTTTCGGATCCTTGGTATGCTGGCGGAATCAGTTTTTTCGGATGTGTGGAAGTTGGCAGCAGTTGCGTCTATACACAAAGCTGATAACATTCGTCACGTCGAAAATTATCGCCCCATTTTCATTCTGTGTTGCCTTAGCCTTGCTAAGGTGTTTTAACTTTTGAGCCACGATATGATATACGCCGCCGCTAGACCTATAATTCCGCAATATCATAACGGCTTTGTGAAACACCGTTCATTAACAACTAATTTAATGGTGTATACTAGTATGCTCAACTCCTGCTTAGGCAAACGTTGACAAAACGACAGTATTTACGTGGATTGCTCCAAAGCTTTTGATAAACTGCCTCATGAACTAGCAATAAGAAAGCTTGAAAGCTGCATGGCTATTCAACTGGTTATGCTCGTATTTGTATGGAAGATCTGCCTACATGAAACACATGTCTACTGAGTCAAACTGACATCTGAACCGCATCTGTAGAATCTGCTGCCAATACCTTCACAAACGTATACCAACGTAATACCAACACAATATCGTATATGATGCTATATAAGATGCTAAAGTGGAGGCGATATAAGTACTTCCTCATACAACATGTACGTGTATCGCCTCCACTTTACCATCTTATGTTGCATCATATACGATTTTGTGTTGACTGGCGAGTGCCTGGCAGGCCCTTTTCAAAAACTGTTCCAACTATCACTTACTGCTGGAGAATTTCCAACTTGCTGGAAGACAGCTCACATGTTTCCTGTCCACAAAAAAGGGAACAAACATGAAGTCAGTAACTACCGTGGAGTTACGTCTTTGAGTGCTATTTCCAAGCTCTTCGAATTAGTAGTGCTGGGTCCGCTTGCATCGCACTGTAAACAATATTTAAGCGTTGATCAACACGGCTTCATCGCTGGACGCTCTACGACCACTAACCTACTATGTCTTACATCGTACTAAACGGATAGCATGATAGATCGAGCTCAGACCGATGTAATTTACACTGACCTATCTGCAGCCTTCGACAAGCTGAATCATGACATAGCTATCGCTAAATTGGACAGACTGGGTATCCATGGAGATCTGCTGCGCTGGTTCCACTCATATCTTACAGGACGGATACTAACGGCTACTATTGGAGACTGTTTTTCCGATTCCCTCGCTGCAACGTCGGGTATTTCACAAGGAAGCCATTGAGGTCCGTTGGTTATGCCCCTGTATTTTAACGACGTGAATCTTGTAATTAAAGGACCACGCTTATCTTATGCCGACGACCTAAAAATGCTTCTCCGAATACGATCCGCTAACGACTACCACAATCTTCAACAACAGCTTCAAGTATTCGCCAACTCGTGCATCCTCAATCGTATGGTAACCCGTCCTGGAAAATGCTCAATGATCACCTTTACGAGGAAAAAGAACCAATATATTTCCAGTACAGTTCATTGGAAACAGTAATCGATCGAGTAAATCGTGTAAAAGATCTTGGAGTTGCCAGCTGCCATAGCTGGTCCCGATCGATTGTTTCATATGAAGTCGATAAATAGCTGATGTGTGAGCATGTTGTATTTCTGAAATACCTGACGTAAGGCGAACACATGATATCGGGACTGATTTGCGATTTGGGCGTAACTTATTTTATAAACAATCATTGGAAAACTCATATGTGAATATGTACATTATGGGCCATGGGTTCGAGTCCCATCGAAAGGAAAGTGGTTACCTCCAATACATTTTCCAAATCAATATCTTCCACATAATGTACATATTCACATCAGTGTTAACACATGGGGCCCTCCTTAGCCGTGCGGTAAGACGCGCGGCTACAAAGCAAGACCATGCTGAGGGTGGCTGGGTTCGATTCCCGGTGCCGGTCTAGGCAATTTTCGGATTGGAAATTGTCTCGACTTCCCTGGGCATAAAATATCATCGTGTTAGCCTCATGATATACGAATGCAAAAATGGTAACTTGGCTTAGAAACCTCGCAGTTAATAACTGTGGAAGTGCTTAATGAACACAGATTTTTAAGATTTTTTGGCTTAAAAACACAGATGGTTTTTAAAAAATATGTGGCAACACTGATTCACATATGAGTTTTTACAACAATGTAAATTAATGTCCAAGTCGGGTGGTTTAATTCCCGGAAATAGGCAATTAACTTTGATTGAACCGAAACAAAGGCAAACTCCTGCTAAAGCAGGCATGTTTCGGGAAAATCACGATATTTATCCGACACAATGAGCCTTCGTCTATCAGGTAAGGGAATTAGTTTTGGAGAAAGCGCTTGCATTATTCTGAATCTATAAAACAATGTTTGTTTACAAAATAAGTTACGCCCAAATCGCAAATCGGTTCATGGGTGAACGCTCGACCACATATCGGGACCGAGTAGGACCGGTAGTTTTTTTATTCATATATTCATTTGGTAGGCACTCTGTGTTCCTAACCGCTACTGTGCCGTGATCTGGTTTTCTGCTGTACAGAATCCACACAAAATCTATTTTTAGATATCCATTATTCGTTATTGTGTCGTTGCCAGCTCATCTTGTCATGTGTTTGTTTGTCCATGTCGAGTATCCAATGATCGTTGCATTGTTCGATTGTCATTCAATCCGGGTAACGTTGGAGGAATACCTCCAAGAAGAACAAGTTGTCAGTCGTCATCAGGCAGCTGTGACGGTAAGGCGCGTACCTCGAACGCCACCGTATGGGCTGCGGATCCGGCGGCTGACGAGGGTTTGGTGGAGGGGCTGGGAATCGAACCCATGACCATTCGCTTATAAGGCGAACGTGTAGCCAACTACACTACGGGACCCCCCATAAAACGAGGTAGTGGTCGGATTCAATATTTGCACTGTGGTAAGTGCGGACGTTCGTGATGCCGGAGAAGAATTTACCGTCAATTAGAACGTGGTCGATTTTGTTTTCCGTTTCTGGATTAGGTGATTTCCATGTGGCCTTGTGAATATTCTTGCGGGGAAAGAAAGTGCTTCGGACTACCATTCGTTGTCGTTCGATAAGGTATGCATACTATCCGGTCCGATTACCGGTCTATACATTTCCTGAGCGTTCATGTCGCCGATGACGATTTTGACGTCCCGCAGTGGGCAACCATCGTATGTCTGCTCCAGCTGTGCATAGAACGCTTCTTTCTCGTCCTCGGGTCTCCCTTCGCGTGGGCAGTGCACGTTGATGATGCTATAGTTGAAGAAACGGCCTTCTATCATCAGCTTGCACATCCTTGTGTTGATTGACTGCCACCCAATCACGCGTTGGCGCATCTTGCCCAAAACTATGAAGCCGGTTCCCAGGTCGTTGGTGGTGCCACAGCTTTGGTAGAAGGTAGCTGTTCGATGCCGGCTTTTTGTTAAAAACAATAGTAGAATACAAACTGGAAAAAGCTCAACACGCTCTATTCCAAGAAATCCGTTTTGTAATATTACTTGTTTTTAATTAATCCCCCTAAATTTCTCCAGATAACAATTTCATGAATGATTTTTTTTTTCAATCATGATAGTTAATGGCGTTACGTGTTTTGTGTAGAATGCCTATTTTCGTTTAGCATGTTCTTCCAAATACTAATTGGTCTTCCGAAACTTCTTCCTAATATTTGCTACCACCGGCAAAAGGTGTGAACTAAATATCGTAGACATATGTGGCACGTTTCCTTCAGCCGGAAGATTTGCGACTACCTTCCTTTTCATTACATATCGTGCGTGTTTCAAGTGTCGAAGGTCATTAATTCGTGGATTCATAATGCTCTGACAAGCTCTAATATGGCATTCAGTACCTTGTAATGAAACTGCACATTATTTGTAGTGAAAATTGAACTGTGCTGTCATTAACCTCGACATTGGTATAATTAATACCTGAAACCTTCAATGCCCAACGTTCAATCGGACTGTTTTGAATATGATACTAGTCCTTCTTGATTTATAGATACAGATTAATTACACATAGAAAATAATTAGTTTACAGATAAGATCCTTATCTGTAAACAAATTCGTTTCAATGTCATCTGAAATTTTCCAGAAGTAAGGTCTCATGAGCTAATGTGTAATGTGTAATCAAAGATCATTAATCGGACTGTTTCAAATATGGTACATGCAGTACAGAAATTTCTCAATTGCAATGAAAGATGGCACGCGATGTTTACATAGTCCCTCTAATTCTCTATAGAAACGTGAAGGACGAAATTGATGCTACAAAAATCTCACCAGTTTTTATTCCGTGACAGGGCATGACAGTGTGCATGTGCAATAGCTACTTTAATATTGTGTTTATTACCGCTTTCAATTCGGTGCGCATTGAACTAGTCATTGTTCTATGCATATTGTACGTGGATTTCCCTATTGGACCCGACCGTTCGAAATAGTCGCTCCTTGAACGGTCGTTGAAATCGCTGTTTTCACCTTCACACCCATCTTCATAGTAAAATCTGTCAAAACTGACAAGTCTGCCACGTGTTTTTTGCTGTTTCCCTCGGACTTCTCTTTCTTTTTCCGATGTTTTGACATCTGTTTTGATAGACAAGGAGCAACAAACAAGGTAATCTACCAAACATTTATTGAGTTTGGCAAACCTTGCTGGAGAAGGGAACGTTTGAAATAGGCAAGTGAACCGACCTTCGAATCCATTGGTCAAGTAAATCCACAATATATTCATTAGGAAAAATTTAATTTTAATTTTAAAACAAAGCACAAAAACCTTTCATGGCTGCTTTTCATGCGAAGTTGATAAAAGAATCAACAAAACATTCATTTGGTCGCCTGAGATAGAAAAAGGCGCTGTTTCTGTCTTATAACTATCACGACCTTTTGCAGTACTGAGTACATGTCCTTTTTTTCATGTCGACAGTTTACAAACCAAATGATACATTCTTGGTATATGACTTACATAAAGTTGGACAAATATCGACGTGTTTTTGTTCAATGCAGAACGCGCCAAATTAAAATCGAATACACTATAACACTGATACACGCAAAACATACAAACTTGCGCTGGATAAACTCAATGCGTTGGATGCCATTTTAGTAGTACGGGGCTGGGGACCACACTACAGCTGCGTATTCCAATATTGATCTAACTCTAACTATGAGTAACATAACGCTTTTGAACAGTAAACACTTGTGAAATTTGTTGTAACGTTGTAACTCGAAATATAAATCCAAGACTTTCGACGCTTTTGAAGAGATGTACGCTATGTGGTCTTTGAGTGAGAGCTTACAGTCAAGCATAACCCCTGAGTCTTTCACGGTTGTATCCTTCCTTAAAGTGTTACCCGCTAGCTACACCGAAGCTAGGATGGGGAGACAAATATAGGGTCGTTTACCTTACCTTGCCACTACACACCCACGACCGAACTTACCCACAGCAGGAGTTTTACACGCACGTGTGTAACGCGACACGTGCCCACCGGCGTGCTATGGTGGGACGATCAGCAAACTGTGTCGTCGTATCTAAATTCTCAAAAGCTCATCAAGCGATCAATTCTCCCTCGACCCCAACAAGCGAGGACTGGTGACTACCTTATGAGTATAACAAAATAGTGAATGAGACTTATTCAAGGCTTAGCTGTCAATTAATTGTACTCGGTACACAGTACTTTTATCTTAGCATGCTAATTTATTACAAATTAAGGTTTTT
The DNA here is from genome assembly GCF_024139115.2 of Armigeres subalbatus. Classification (NCBI taxonomy): domain Eukaryota; kingdom Metazoa; phylum Arthropoda; class Insecta; order Diptera; family Culicidae; genus Armigeres; species Armigeres subalbatus. Next base: position 227,164,331 of record NC_085140.1, read on the forward strand.
AGTGACGTCAGTCTTCTAGGGATAGGGTACTTGCGTTTTTCTATCATGTCCTCTCTAACGGTGACGGCGATGCACTGCTCTGGATGACGGTTATCACGGGACATCGATTCTCGTCACACCGTGGTTCGCTCTGCTTTCGGACTGATGTTAGTTGGAGAACACTGCCGCACTGTTGTTCGGAGCTCACGGTTTAACGCGAGCACGGGATGATCACAAGGACGAGGGATTGGCCAACGAATCGATGGCCGGCGCTAGTGACCCCGTGAGCACGGGCTGCGATGGTGATGGTTGACTGGCGGTGACCGGACGATGGCCACGGGCGTGGGCCGCTCCGGCGCCCGGACGAAAGCGTGCTAACAATGGCGTATCCGGCGACGATGCTGATTGCCGAAAGAAGTTTGCAATGGCGTGACGATGGTGTGCGTATAATAGCGGCTCCGGCGGCGAGGGCGTATGCCGAAAGAACGTGCACGATTGCCGGACGATGGCTAACGGTACTGGCCGCTCCAGGGCCCGGCTGATGGCGTGGTAACGATGGCAGATTCCAACCAATGGTCAACGAGGTCAATGGCGGGACACTTAAGGCACGAGCACGGGCTGTGGACACCGCCCTCCACGTGGGCGTTGTGGGTGACCAGCGAATGGTGAGAATGTAGCAGATTGACGTACCACTGGGAATCCGCCGTCTGTCCTTGGAGTGCACTTATACCACCGTATCGGGCTCTGCGAGACGAAAAAAGCAAAGAAGCAGAAAAAAGGCCCACTTGCTGGACCTACCCCTAGTATCAGTACCCTGGTGACGTCACTGGTGATCTTTTCAGTACACATTTGTTCTTATAATTAAACAATTACCTTTCTTCTTGATTGATGTACCCAATATAACTTTTGTCGTTTCTACGTGGCCTTTTCATTAATTTTCTCACAATAGATCTACGAAACAATACTGGATACAATAAAAAACAATTACTTTTCTTTCAGCAAACCTACTACCCTAAGGACTCTTACACTTTTAGATCCTTTCTCTTGGCCAACTGATGCAATGGCCTATGAACTAGCAACTTTCCCTTTTTCTTTTTAGTTTATCACTTGGACAAATTAATTAAATATCAAATCCCGGCGCGCACTACGACTCTTGGTGGAGTCTAGGACAGAACAGACCGCTTGATGGAATAGCTGAGCAGTTTTAATTGGAATACGACGAACCCGACAATACCCGAACCCTAATGGTTCCGATCCAGTTTGGCAACCCTTCCAACTGGCTTTCCATGTGGGCACGTATTGTACGTTTGGCAAGTTATTTCTTTTCTTGCCCTCAAACCGCTGTAACTATCTTCGCGTGATGGGTGTTGGTGTCAAAGTGGTGCTCACATTTCTCACTGGTAAGGTGAGAACCCTTACCGGTTCAAAACAGTGAGAAGCACAGTGGGCTTGGTGGCGGGGATTATTACTTGCGGTGGAGCCAGCAATAACAGAAAATGAAACCACAGGTTACAAAAGTTATGTCAAAGATTTTGTAGTCGAAATTTATGATTGAATGCTTGCGAGCAAAACTTATAACAGAACATTTAGAGGCATTCAAAACCGTAGGTAGGTAACACACCATTCGGCAAATGCGATCAAATGAACAGGTATAAAGCATCGGCTTCGGTACGAACTACACAATATAGTTTGAAATCATCTGCATACGAGACTTCGAAGCCGTCGGTGGAGAAATGACATCGTTTAGATATAATAAGAAAAGTTATGGTCTGATGTGCCTTCCTTGAGGGACGCCTGATGTAACGTTGAAAGATGTTGACATATTATTTCCGATTTTGACAGGCATTTGCAGCCAGCTTAGATAGCAATTGAGCCAATCTAAGATTTCTTCCTGAAAACCAAGTCGCTGCAGTTGTAACACCGCAATCTGATAATTGATTTTTTCAAAGGCAGCTAATAGGTCAGTGTAGACTGCGTCAACCTGAAGACGATTCTGTAGAGAGCGAGCTATAAACATTGCACAGAGAGAAGCGATTGCACGGTTGAAACTTCGCGTTTGTCGCCCTTTTTATAGACTGGAAAGATGTAGGATGTTTTTCAAACATCTGGAAAAGCTCCAGAGCGTATAGATGTGTTGAAAATGGCACCCAATGGTGAAGATAGAGCAGTTGAGCACTTCTTGATGATCAGCGAAGGCACTTCGTCCAGGTCCAGGATTAGTCGAGCGTTTCAGTTTCATACAAGCATTTATAACAGTCTCGGAATCAATGAAAGGGGTGAGATCCAACAGTAGATAGCGTGGGCACATTTAGTGCTGCAGCAGATACTTGTTGTTTATCGAGAATCTCGTTAGCAAAAACACTGCTGAACTGCCTGCGGAAAAAATCACAGATGTCCTTCATAGAAGAAGCCTCAGTATTACCGAGTGACATAGGCGAGGGCAAACCAGATTCTCGTTTTTGCTCGTTAACGTAATACCAGAATTGTTTTGGGTTATTTTTAAGACTGCGTTGGATGCGTTGCCGATAAGAACTAAAAAGCGATTCGTTCAACTGTTTGTAGCGATTATTCAGAAAAATGTAATGGGATTTTAGCAGATTTGCTCGGTACTTCGAGTACTCTTCTTGAGAGCAGATAGTGTAGCCGCTTTAAGACATTTGAGGTATCACTTAGACCATGGAGGGAAAGTCGGGGCGCGGTGTACTCTTTTGGGAGTGAACTGATCAATGGCATAAATCAACACGTTTGACACAGTCATTGCGGCAGCATTGGCATCCGAATCGTCGAGTATTTCGCTCCACTCAACACGAGATAAGAAATGATTCATTACATCGAAATCAGTCTTCCAATAAACGTAGGTTAGGGAAGATCCAAAAAGTACGTCACGCAAAAATTTGCGATTGAAACCCCCCCTGCCCCTTTTGGCATACTTTTTCTATTAAACTTCTTAAATTTTTGTATGACTCGTCATGCTGCTCAGAACCCCCCCTCCCCCTCCCCTATCCCTCTAGAAGCGTGACGTACTTTGTTGATGGCTTTGTGGATGGAACCTTTCTGAAGCTCCACAAGGACAATTGCAAATCTCACTTTTTTATAAACGATGTAACCCTTATTGTGCGACGTGGAGGTATGCTGCTGTTGTTTGCTGATGGCCTAAAAGTGTATGTTGTTGTTCGAGGCCTCACTGACTATTATGAACTACAGAACCTTCTTGAAATCTTTCATGACTAGTGTACTCGGAATATGATGGTTCTGAGCATTCCGAAGTGCTGTGTCATAAGTACCCCGCGAACGATTAGTTTCATCCAGTTTGACTACAGTATTGCTGTTTCTCCACTTCAACAGGTTGATCATGTTAAAGACCTAGGAGTTGTGTTGGGTGAGACGCTTACCTACACCCGCCACTTCTCAAATGCCATCAATAAACCAATCACCAGCTTGGGTTCATATTCAAAATCTTTAATAAGTTCCAAGATGCGTTCTGTTACAAAGCACTGCTCTCTGGTACGCTCAATACTAGAGTTTGCATCTGCTGTTTGAAATCCCTACCAGCATGTAGGGGAACTTCTTAGCCCTTCTTAGCCGTGCGGTAAGACGCGCGGCTACAAAGCAAGACCATGCTGAGGGTGGCTGGGTTCGATTCCCGGTGCCGGTCTAGGCAGTTTTCGGTTTGGAAATTGTCTCGACTTCCCTGGGCATAAAAGTATCATCGTGTTAGCCTCATGATATACAAATGCAAAAATGGTAACTTGGCTTAGAAACCTCGCAGTTAATAACTGTGGAAGTGCATAATAAACACTAAGCTGCGAGGCGGCTCTGTCCCAGTGTGGGGATGTAATGCCAATAAGAAGAAGAAGAAGAAGATGTAGGGGAACTGTTCCGATCTCCATCTCACTGTACATATATCCATCTCATCGCTAAACAAAGAATTACGGCACCAAAGTATTTTTGTCAACATGCGTGCTCACTGCTGAAAAAAAATCACAAAAATAATAAACAAACCAAATTTCTTTCCATTGCTTTGTTTTTGATGGGGTGGAAATAGGAGCTATGAAATGAAGTGGCGAACCGTTCCTCTATGGAGTGAGCGGTTCGAAGCTTTCCAAAGAAGATTCGACATATATCCTTTGTGCTACCTTCCATGGACCCTATCCTCGCCAGCAAAAGATGTTCCGGACAGCAACGACAGCGACAATCTTTATCTTGTAACTAAAATATCTTTAAATACAACAATCCATAATGAGGTACCGACTATTTACTTTGATGAAATTAAGGTGATTATACAATCAAGCCATGTGGTGAATTTCAAATTCACCACACGATTTTCTACTCCTATTATCAAAAGTTCAAAACCAGCGTAATATTTTTTGTACAATGCTGAAATTAAAGTCGATTGCTTAGCATGAGTAATCAAACGATCTACAGATGTTGTGATCCCCATGGGCGTTGTTGTTCTCTCAATTCATGCTCTTGAAAAATCACTAGAAAAAGCACGTGGTTTCCAAGATGGCCGATTTGTGGCTTTGTTGTATAACCACCTTAACTACCAGTTGGCAGTGAAAAATATAGACAACAACCTTCCATGCACCATGTTTACGCTACTCGTCACTCAATGGCGATACCGGCGTTTCTATCTGTGTTGTTAAACGTGCTACTCTATGTTCATTTAAGGAAAATGGGGGTGTTTTAGAAGAAAGTAGTGATAAGGAATGAAGTATACGAAGAAAATATTATCTTCCGCACTTAGTTTGCACTGATTAGTAGTTCAATCAAAGTTAATTGCCTATTTCCGGGGATTGGACGTTAATTTACAATGTTATGAAAACTTATATGTGAATATATACGTTATGTGGAAGATATTGATTTGGAAAATGTATTTGAGGTAACCACTTTCCCTTCGATGGGACTCGAACCCATGACCCTACAGTACGCTAGACTGGTGCTTTTAACCAACTGAGCTACGAAGGACCTCCGTTGGCCTTCGCAACCTAGCGGCTACTGAACGAGCTCGAGATTCCCAATTTGGACGCATAGTCAAATAACTCGCAATCCATTTCTCAAGCCAACACTGATTAGTAGTTTCAAAGTGATGAAATTTCGATTTTACTACCACTGATTCAACGCCATCTCTTGCATTGAACGTTTTGACTGGAACCTTATTATATACACATGATCAACGCTGAATAATATTCGCCTTGTCAAAGTAATTCAAATCCAGTAGCAAAATATTCAAAAAATAGCAAAAGTCTCGATGAGAATATTGATTCATAATATTCAAATCATCTGGTCATCTGAACCTGTTTATTGTTTGACATGATTTCACAAGCGAATATAAATTAACACCAGTACTCTAATGTGGATTACACGAATGATACATGTACAATAATCGTTGAAGGAATAATACGTATATCAATGTAGAGCAAATACAATTATTGACTTAGTAATACAAAAGCATACCCTTTAGCATATTGATATGTTCTTGTTCTACAATCGGGAGATCCTGAAGCATAACGAGATAAGTGACATGTTCACCAAAGCGGCTCTGTCGTTATAATCGAAAAAAAATCCGTCGAATGCAATTTTAATTTTGGAATGCCGTGTGTCATACTTTGGTAAAAGCGTATACTATATAGAAAGATTGCTCATTCAACCTATTAAATTTGGAGTGTCTTGGAATCAACCAATAGACTACAACGAACATGTAAAACAAATTTAAAATAGAGTAAATTAAGTTAACAGTTCAAACTTTCGACATGCTAGTAGATATGTTTTTTTACTGTATCTCAAATGAAGAGAGCTACATCTACATAAAAGTCTACGTTTGTCTTCGAAGAGGGGGTGGGGTGGTTTGGTGTTTCATACCAAGAGTTTACCTGGACTTTTTATTTATTTTTTGTTTTGAAATACAATCAATAATGGGAAAAATTCTCCAGAAAAATCCAATGGATTTCACTGAAGTAAAAGACTAAATTTTAGCGCTAAACTGTCTTGGATTTCCCCAGGAAACTATTTTGTATTGAGTAGGAAAATTCTTCTTAGTTTCACGGAAACATCTTTTAAAGTTAGCACAGCATAGCATAGCATAGCATAGCATATGTGATTGTACAAATCGTAGGTGGCTATACAATGCTCAATTGAGCAATCTACTGTATATTGCTGCAAATTGGTACTTGGGATTAGTACCATTTCCTATACAGTAGCAGTTGCATACCTGGCCACGTCCTTACAATCACGGAAGGAAGGGAAGGAATGTTAGTTCAACATCTACTAGTGAAGATGCAGGGAACCCACACTACCTTCATAGATGTCTCGGGAAGGATAATTTGCGTTAGTGGGTAAGGTGAATAATAAGGAGCTCTATTCGACAATATAGAGCGTTTGTCAATAACAGTATATGCTGAAAAAAATATTAAAATATATTCATCAATTAGTTTACTCACTCGGCCGCGCGAACTATCTGCTTACTGAGCAGAAACACGACAAAACAGGCACTGACGGTCGCGCAATGTACAACACAATATTTTGGCAAATCGCGCGATCGTTCTGCTGTCCGAAACAAGAGCCAACACGCACTGAACTAATTAACTTTATTACCGGCCGCGCAATGCAAAACACAAAATTTCGGCAAATCGCGCGATCGTTCTGCGTTCCGAAACAAGAGCCAACTCGCACTGAACTAATTAACTTTATTACCGGCCGCGCAATGCAAAACACAAAATTTCGGAAAATCGCGCGATCGTTCTGCCGTCCGAAACAGGAGCCAACACGAACTGAACTAATTAACTTTATTACCAGCCGCGCAATGCAAAACACAAAATTTCGGAAAATCGCGCGATCGTTCTGCGTTCCGAAACAAGAGCCAACTCGCACTGAACTAATTAACTTTATTACCGGCCGCGCAATGCAAAACACAAAATTTCGGCAAATCGCGCGATCGTTCTGCGTTCCGAAACAAGAGCCAACTCACTGAACTAATTAACTTTACCAGCGCAACCAAAACACAAAATTTCGGCAAATCGCGCGATCTTTCTGCGTTCCGAAACAAGAGCCAACTCGTACTACGGAAATATCTTTAAAAGTTCAACAGAAATTCTTTAGAATATCACTAGAAATTCTTTAGAATATTCACGGGTAATTATTCAATTTCAACGGAAATTCTTTGGAATTCCTTTGGACATTGAAACACTTTTGGAACTTCAAAAGAAAATTTTCAAAACTTCCACGGAAATTATCTGAATTTCCACCGAAAATAGCGAGTTCCAGAAAAGCCTTTGCATTTTTATTGGAAATATCTTAAAATTTCTTGAGAATTTACCAAAATTTTCTATTCTTCGGAACTTCCATCGAAAATTGTTCGAAAATCCTTGAAAAATTCCACAGGAAATTCTTTGAAATTTCCATCAAAATTATTCTTATATTACAGGGGAAAAATTCACAATGTCCAAAAAATCTAAAACTACCTATGGAAAATATTTTGTTTTTCACGGAATTTTACTCGAATTTCAAAATGCTTTGGACTGCTTCAAATTTGAACCGACATGGAACTTATGAGTTATGGGTCTCAATTTAAATCACCGGTGCGCCGATGCAAAAATATCGGCGGCATGGCGTATACCTCTAAGAGGAACCGAATCTATCAAAAATCCCATTAGATCAAGAGAGAGATCAAAATCAGATTAAGTCTGCAAAACCTCATTAATAAGACAATAAAAAAGATTAAGCCAAATTAATAAAATTTATTGTTGTTCTTTAAACTTTATTTAGTTTGATATTGTTCTGTTTAAATTTGTTTTTGTTGTTATATTTAATACTAACACGGATTTTAATAAAGGAATTACTTATCAAGTGATTGATCACCATATTATCTCGTAATGTGTGATTGTGTACAACAAACATGACATTTTTTATTTTGGAAGGTCTACGTAGACTAAGGAGAAGGTATTTAGGAAAAGTCACGAAAGTCTTCTAGGGAGGAGGCAAGCTGTTGCAAGCGATCTAATTTTAAGAAAGTTTAAAAAACAAAATGCCCATTATTGATATTGATGTTATTTTTTAGTGTTTATTGAATTTGCCACGATTAGGACCTATTTTGACATTGTTAAAAATCAGTTCGAATCTGATTTGATCTCAATGAAGGAGGATTATCTAGCTTAATGAGATGGTTCAATGGGTTTTTGTAGATTGTGAAAATGTATTTTAACCATCGATATCTTTCAATCAATTCATAATATGGCGGCAAATTCCTCTGTAAGAAAAGAAAAAAAGAAAAAACTAAAATGCTCATTATTGATAGTGTAATTCTTTAACGTGTTTATTAGATTTGCCACGATTATTGCCATATTTTCAAAAATTTATTTTAAAATCGATTCGAATCTGATTTGATCTAAATGACCCTGGAGGATCATCTAGCTTAATGAGCAGGAGATGGTTCAATGAGTCTTTTCTTAGTGCTTAAATATGTTTTTAACCATCGATATCTTTACAATTCTAATATGGCGAAATTCCTCTGTAAGAAAAGATAATGATAGTTCAGTTGATATATAATAATGATAATCATGAATCTATTCTAAAAATAGATAATTAATTGCTAATGATGTAGATAAAAATATCCGTTGTAGAAGTTACTGGGTCACATCACTTTTCACGAATCCGATCTATGTTTTGAATACCTACCTATGGCCCAGCACCTGAGGTATTTTCGATCTCTAGTAGCAAGAATAACCACACAAGTTTTCCTTCGGATTTCGGATAAATTGACACGTTGATCAAAGCGACGATGGTGCGTAGTTCAGAGTTTCAGGGGCATTCTCAGCCTTGAAACCGCAGAGGGTTACGAAGGTGATGGTATTTCGTGTCTGCTATTCAACATCCCTTTGAAGGGTAATACGAAAGCAATGTTGCTTCACTCTCGCATTACCCGATTTCGGAACGAAGTATAAGTTTACTAGCGTTAGCTGTAGTATAAAACTGACAAAATAGATATTATAATAGGCCACAAGGGCGTCCGCCAAATGCAACCCACCCGGAATTATCTTGCCGATCAGGACCAGATACGACACTTCCGAAACACATCTAACTGAGAGAGCAAAGCCGAGCCAAGGTATGTACGATACGGTGATCAGAGTGCAGACGGATGCATGACCACTCCGTCAGTGCATTGACGTGTGACGATTATAAACTGAGGTAAAAATACAATAGTAGGTACTCCGTGGTCGCATTAGCCAACCAATTTAACCGGACCCTACTTTTACGGTTTCCTGACAAGCAAAATCTCACATACACCGGTGGACTGCTCGAGATCAATACTCCAGTGTTTGAACGACGGCGATTAGCTACACGTTGTAGTTCTAGTGGCGTTAATATGATCCTCCACCGGTCAAATATTTCGTTCTAATATGTTACAGTGATCGCATGTCCCAGTTGGCTCTGGTGAAGGTCACTAAAGCTCGGGAGAGCAATCTTGTGTCTTGGACTCGCCACTCAGGTACCGCACAACGCACGATCGTACGGACACTTTTGATACCACAAGGCCTTCTACGGAATGAAGTGAGTTAACACCATTGATTGCAATAGAATGCAAGATCTGATCGGTTGGTGCCATCGGGCCTTTTCTGTTTCCTTAATCTCCAATCTCCAGCATCGTTGGACGGTCAAGACTGTAACATCAGCACGTCGCACGACAACAATCATTAAAGCCACCACGCGGGACTCGCTCGAGAGACGGTCACCGGCCGCTTCAATCAACCAGTGCAGAAAGAGTGCAGCATTACGAGACGCAGAGCAGGGAGGAAGGAGGAAGCTCATCGGCGATCGCCGTCCGTCAGCCGGATAGTGTGAAGCACCGAGCCGAGCAGCATCCACAATAGCCAGAGTGACGACGGCGTGTACCCGTCGTTCCATTCAACAAGCGGACAGCGTAGGCTAAGTCAAAATAGATGGGCCCATCGTAAGTTTTGAGACAATTGTGCATGTACAGACACCTCTAGAAATAGGAATAGCATGCTACTATCAGTGAATAATTAGGCAAGGAAAATCGTTGAATCAATCAATAAATGTAAAATCTGTAAGGGTGATCAGTGTTAGTTTTTGTTGTGGAGCTATGTGGCTTGGCACTCATGAGCTTTTTCATTGAGCTAGTCGACCAAAATTAAGCAATGATTAACACGAGTGGCACAATTTTCAATAAGACCGTCCAGCTATTTGGCTCTGACGACATAGATATTATGGCACGTAACTTTGAGAAGATGGAGGAAGCCTACATCAGACTGAAGAGGAAGCCAAGCGGATCGGACTAGTCATCAACACGTCGAAGACGAAGTAATGGGAAGAGGTTCAGAAGACGACAGTAGCCACCACCGCGAGTTGGCATCGGTGGTGACGAAATCAGGTGGTAGAAGAATTTTATGCTTGGGCTCACTGGTGACTGCCGAAAATGATACCAAGCAGAAATTCGAGACGCATAGTGGCTGGAAATCGTACATCCTTTGGACTCCGCAAGACACTCCAATCGAATAGAGTTCGCCGCCGTACCAAACTGACAATCTACAAAACGCTCATTAGACCGGTAGTCCTCTACGGACACGAGACCTGGACGATGCTCGTGGAGGACCAACGCACTCAGGTTTTCGAAGGAAGTGCTGCGTACCATCTGGTGGGGTGCAGATGGCGGACGGTACGTGGAGGCGAATGAACCACGAGTTGTATCAGCAGTTGGGAGAACCATCCACACCGCGAAAATCGGACGACTGCGGTGGGCCGGGCACGTGCCGAATGTCGGACAATAACCCGGTGAAAATGGTTCTCGACAACGATCCGACGGGCACAAGAAGGCGAGGGACGGGCAAGGTGGATCGATCAGGTGGAAGATGACCGGACCCTCCGTAGACTGCGTGGTTGGCGTCGTGTATGGACCGAGCCGAATAGAGAAGACTCTTGTATACCGCACAGGCCACTTCGGCCTTAGTCTGAATAAATAAATAATAACATGCTGCTTACTCATGTTCTTTATGTTCGACATGAAATCGTCGTCAAAATTGGTCCTAATAAGATTTTATTGCCCTTAAACTTCTGAGGTCGGTGTAGGGCAGTAAGTCTCATTTCGTATGACCGAAACAGATGAAACAATCGCCTTAATGTAAGCAATTTAAATGAAAATCAGTACTATGAGCACATGAACATTTTAACCCATCCACTGGCGCATCTCACCCTGCATGATTTCAAAATCAATTTTTGCGGGTGCTTTAAAAAAAATTCTGTACAACAAAATGTTAAATTAGATAACAGTCATCGGTAGTCAGTAGCAGATAAGCTAAAAATTTAGGACGATTATTAAAATAGCAAATGCCATCGTTTAAGCTAGGGGAAAAAATTCAAGAATCACTCTAATGGGCAATAAATAAATATAAATTTCAACAAATAATGCAAAATAACCACAAACAATCAAAAATTTCCACAAAACGAAATTAAATTAGCACTTTTAAAAGCAAAATTGCTATTACAAAAAAAATTTCATAATCAATGAATAAACATAAAATTTCCACAAATAATTTTCCATAAACAATTGAGAATTTTACACAACACAAAAATAAATTAGCAATAATTCCAAAATTGCAATTATAAAAGAAGATTTTTCCATAAAGAAATCAAAATGTTCCACGAAAAATATAAAATTTCCATAAATAAATCAATCAATGAACAATTATTACATTTTCCACAAAATAATATTTTTGCCATAAAAATAAAATTTTCCACAAAATATTCAATAAAAGCAAAAAAAAATAAAAAAATATCATTAAAAAAACAAATCAGTGTTATTGCTTTTTGTTTCGTTATGAAAATTATCATATTTTGATTGCTCTTTATTGATTTTTCGTGGAAAGTTTAAACTTTTGTAGAAAAAAATTAAAACTTCAATTTTTCATTGCTAATATGTTTATTTTGGAAATTTGTATTTTCCATTAAATAAATAATTTCTTTATGGAAAAATCTTCGTTTATAATTGCAATTTGCTTTTAAGTGTTTTTGTTTTGTGATAAATTCTTTAGGAAATTTTGCATCATTTGTGGAGATTTTATATTTATTTATTGATCATACCTGATTTCTTGATTGGAATTTCCTATCTTTTATGGAACTTTAAAATATTTTGGGGAGTTTTTAATTTTAAATCTTTTGAGCAAACAACAAAAACTGTTTTTCATCAAATTGGCATCCTAATCGAATGATTTCTTCGATACAGATCAATAGTTTTTTGCAAAGCTCAGCATCATGGAGCATTTCCAGTGCAAAAACTGCAAGCTTTTCAAAGTGCGTGTTTATATGTAGTTTCTCAACAAACGAAAAAAAATCATACATTTTCGATTAAAATTTTTTCCTTGTTTTTGCAAAATACGTATTTTTGGACGACGATTCAGAATATACAAAAAATCATTTTGGCAAAAATGTCACATATGCAGTTTCTCAACAAATGGTTCATATGTATTTTGTGTGGAGATACACTATGCATTGGGAGCCAGAATGATTTCCACCCAAAACATCCTAGGCCGGTTGGCAATCATACGCCTTTACTCGTAAGACTAACTGGATGGCCAATGAATAATAATATTATTTGTCAATTTCCTTTGTTCCTTTGTTCCATTGTTCCATTCAGCCGATATAGAATACCTACTATCTAAACTTCTATTTGATGTGAGCCGATTTCAACAATCTTGCAAATTTCCTAATAATTGTGTTATGATCGATTTTGAAGATAAAATAGAACATGTTGAATTGGCATTGCACTCTATGCATCCAGCCAGTAAAGTCAATACGTCTTTGCTCAGTAAATAGAATGCTTCAAAAATCTTTTCTACCGTGAAGAAAACGTGAGAAAATGGCTGAATGATTCTCGCCTCCAACTTACTAATCGATTCCATGACATATTTACACCTATTAAACCTGCGAATCCGCCGAAAAACAAAAGCAAAACGGATTCACGCACTTCACATGACTTAGTGTGTTTTATAGCTGATCTTCGGTATTGTGGAAAGCAATTTGACAAAATTTTAACAGTTCGAAAAAGTTGTAATAAATGGACAGTCTTAACAACGACAACGACATGGATTCCACAGATATGATCGAACAGTGTGTAAAGTCAGGTATTGTAAGCGCGAACTTTATTTCTTTGAGCATTAGCACAGCGTGCACACTGTATGAGCTATAAAAGAAGTCTGCAATGTGGATAGCATACTAGTTCAATTTTATTCAGTGCCATTCCTTCCGTTAGTGATTTACTTTCAGCACATTTTATTTCTTGAAGCAAATGGGTTTCTAGAAGGAACACAACTGCATGAGTGAATCGAAACAAGATCTTCCGGCAGTTTTCAACCTTTTCGGACGAAAGTGATCGCAACTGAAAGCACTAGAAATACGAAAACCTGTTCATGTGACAGAATTTAACAGTGAAAACCAGAAAGTAAAACCGTAAACGGTGCTAGGCCAACGACAATGAAGATACCATCTAGTGCGTACTATCATATACCTACAATTGCTCGCAACATTAGTAACAATTCGCCATCATGATGCGTATTTGCATACTTGTGTGATCTAAAACACGCCGTTCATTTCAACCGGTACGTGACCAGATGAGTGTTTTCAATTGCGCGCTGAGACTTATCCGTCTTTTATGCAGGGTTAGTTGGTTTTGTGCCGGCCAAGTACATCAACGCGGATCTAAATCTGATTGCACCTATGTAAAAATCCGTCAGTTTGCAATCGCTGTATTACAGAAAAAGATGACATTTTGAAGTGGATTTAATGATGCTGTGATTACGAAAATCACGAAAACTTCAACTCAAACCAATAAGTCGAGATATATACCATTGAAGAAATATGATGATGAACACCAAAATTAGCAGTGATTGTTAGACGCAAAGTGTACTAGAATGAATATATGACTAGTGAATATATAGAAGTGTTAAGGCTCTTTTGTTTATGAATGGTACAATCTATTGTTGGAATATTAAAAATGAAATGGACTGTGGCGAAGTACCAAGCAACAATGTAGTTTTAAATGAGAATCAAATTTGCTGCTGCTAAGTTTCAGAATACTTATCCAAAAAAATGGGAAAACGAACATAATTTATTGAGTTCGAAAAAATCGTGCTTTTTGCTAACTTAAAATAAAATCTTTATCTTCTTTAAAATGATTTTTAAAAACAAAGTTACTTTTAAATTATACAGTAAGATTTGTCCTAGGCATTTTATAAGACAATATTAAAAAGATTTGGGAAATAGAAGCGAAACTCGCGTTACAAAGCAAGATCATGGTGTGGTAGTTCACGGTCCGGTCTAGAAAAATTTCGTATAGAAATTGTCTCAACATCTCTGGGCATAACATTGCAGGGATTAGACGAAAGGATTGAGATTGGCAAACTTTGTCCAAATTAAAGCATAACATTTTTAAAATAATCCGAACCATAAAACGCAGAATTATTCAAACTTTTGTCCTTATCATAAATCTCAATCCCCATGGACATTGGCGATGTCCCGCGTTTTGAGGGATATTTCAGTATCTGAAAATGCCTTTTCCTTCTGCTTATTTTTATGTGAGCTTTCATCATGGGTAAGGGCTTTTTTAATATTACGTAATGTAATAGGGGTGGAAGTTTTTGATTTTTAGTTACTATTTTCAGTCAAAGTGGGTGGGGTTCTTCAGTTAGCCTTGCGACAAAGGCACAGAATTGCCAATCCGGAAATAGCGAGTCTATTATTGGTCCGGTCTAGGATGTTTTCGGATGGGACACATTCTTGATTTCCTGGGCATAATGTAGCCATTGTACTACCAAGTCTTGCAATGGCGGTTTAGAAAACTGTCAATTAATAATTGAGGAAATGCTAATAGAACACTTGAAAGTTGAAAAACCCAAATTACAATTCGAATGTAAGAGCCATAGAAATTATGTCCCCCCTCGTATTTTTTGCCAAATAATAAAATTCGAGGGACCAACAAACTTTCGGAAAATTTTGAGGATTTTCAAAACATTATTTCACAAATCCAAGGAGTGTTTGATTTTTTCATTTCAATATTTATGTTTTATTATACCTACAACCCTTTGACCTTACGGAAACTAATATGACATAATTTTTATTAAATATTTGTAGGCAGCTAATACAATACATGATAACTCGTTATATCGTACTGCCAAAACTGATTTTTTTTACAAAATATCAAATTTGTTTAGGATGGGCGGTAGTTATGATGATTGTTACGAGAGTAGGGCTCTTGAAAACAACGTTTTTCGCGTTACGTAATGTTTATAGAATTTATTGGTCGACTAATGCTGGCTGCAGATCGACAATCTTCTTCTTCTTCTTATTGGCATTACATCCCCACACTGGGACAGAGCCGCCAGCTTAGTGTTTATTAAGCACTTCACAGTTATTAACTGCGAGGTTTCTAAGCCAGGTTACCATTTTTGCATTCGTATATCATGAGGCTAGCACGATGACACTTTTATGCCCAGGCAGTGTTGTCCTACACTCAGTGCAAAAAATTCTGCTCTTTGATTTTACTCCATCTGAACGATTTTATAATCTTAGCTAAGTAAGTGTAACTCATAGAGGGATATTTGATTTTCTAAATGTCATGTCAAACTATTGAAAAATGCACCAGAGCCTCAGGGCGCGCACACTGAAAATACAGGTGAGTGTATTTCAGCGCGCCTCTGTGCTCTGGTGCATTCGCAGTTGACATGACATTAAATCAAATATCCTTCTATTAATTACTTTTAGTTGAGACTATAAAATCGTTTAGATGAACTAAAATCAAAAGCAGACACTTACTGAGTGTAGAATTCTTCTATGAAGAGAATCGAGACAATTTCCAATCGAAAGTTGCCTGAATAGACAATCGACCCAGCCTTCTTCAGCATGGTCTTGATTTGTAGCCCGCGTCTTACCTCACGGCTAAGGAGGGCCCACTGATCGACAATCTATCAAGACTAAAAGAAATGCCATTCCCAAGGAACTATCCATAAAGAAATCAGAAACATGCGCCGGTCCGGATGTCGGCAGCGTGAGTCTGCATCGTGACATAAAAATCTTCAGTTTCCATAGAAAGTTCTTGGCGATTTCCGAGGAAAGTCTATTAAATTACCTCGAGAAATTAACTCAAAAACTTAACGAGGAGCTCTAATTTTATGGAAAGTTCTCCAAAATTAAAACGGGACATTGTATGGAATTTTCAAGGCAAGTTGTTTTGTAGGTTTTTCTCGGTGAACACCAAAAAAATCAACAAAACAACTCCATACTGAGTAACGGTGATTAAACCAATTAAATAAATTTGGAGTATCAATGGGAAGTTTTTGGGTTATTAATCGGGAAACTCTACGAAATTTCCAAGGGAAAATTCTTTGGAATTTCCACTTTCACACCTGCAATTCTTCCTTTCTATGAATTTGCACCGACGGAAAAATTGTAGGTCAGTGGCGTTACAGGATTGAATAAAACAGGCGCTCCGATGCAAAAAAGTCGATGGTTGTGGCGCACACGTCTAGAAAGAATCGAGCTCACCGGAAATTCCATTACTAGACTTCAAATCTGGTTTCAGCAGCCGAAGACAAAGTATTAAATTTGATTTTGTTTCAAATTGATTTATGTTCTTGTTTGAAATTTGATTTTTGTTGTAATGTTTGTATACTGAAATGGATTTGAATAACTTTACACATGATTGATGTCTATGTGCATATATAATGCACAATATTACCCTATGTTCAGAATAGCGCGGAAGCCGTTTTTCATACAAAATGTCAACTTTGACAAGCTGTAACTTTGTACTCCGATGACTGATTGTGCTGAATTTTTGTCAGTGAACTACAAATATGTTGAAATTTACACAAACTAAGTATCATTTTTTTTTTAAATGACGCGTTTAAAAATTACGTACAAGGTCAAATTGTTCAAAATATTAGCAGTTTTTGTTTGGAAATATCAGGAAAACTATTGATTGGAATGTTATCAATTTGAATTCAGGTGCTGCGAGACATTAAGTTTATAATTAAAAAAATACAAATTGTGGAATTTGACATTTGAATTGGCAATATATCTAAAATAAAAACTATTTTTTAACAAGTTGACCTAGTGCGTAATTTTTGAACGCGTCATTCGAAAAAAAATGTATATGTAAATTTTAATATATTTGTAATACACTGCCAAAATTTCAGCTCAATCGGTCAATAATTGGTTTGCCAAAGTTGACCATTTGTATGAAAACGCTTCGCTGCTATTATTCTGAACACAGGTGTGTAATATTTTAGAAATTTGTGGAGGGTTCTGAAAAGTCAACTACGGTCTACTAGGGAATGTAGGTGTAAATTTGGTCTGAATGGACAACCGGTGAAAACGGCCCAGGAAATTTGGCTATTATATACACAAACCAGCAGATGTTAGATTTTCTTTAAATTCTATAAAACCTACCAAAATTTGTGTAAGAACTTGTCTCATACAATTTGTAGAAAAATCAACAATTTGCCCAGTTCTAAACATTTTGTGGGTAGATTGTTATTGGGTCTAGTGAGTAAAAATATTTTGGTCAATTTTAAATTCGAAATCAGGTAATATCCTTGTCGATTTATATATGAGCACATATAAATTGCTAGATGCAATCTAATTAGCATTTTTTACTTCATGAAGTCAATTCATATAGAATATAGGAAAAAATATTCAACATGTTAAAATCTACTATAGCTTTTTGATGTTTCTATCCATAAACAAAATATCGAACCATTTCAACGTGTAGATGCAAAATTTACAAAACTAAACAATTCACAATCAAGGATGTTATCATTATTTAGTAATCTGCGTTCGATCATTTAGTATTTTGTCAATAACTCAATCCAGAGGCAAAATTTTAAAATGGTTTATGATGAACTTATAGTGCGAAGGTTTTCCTACTACTCTGAAAACAATCTATACTTTACCACTATTTTACTTACCTATTAATAAGCAGTAACAATTTTTGAACAATTTTAATTTCGAGTGGAAAAAGGATTTTCCAGTTAAAAATTCGTTAAAAAAAACGATATATTTTCCCCATTTGTATAATTATTTTGAATCTCCTGTGTTAGATTATTACGTGATTAGCGTGAAAAAGCTTTCCTATCTTTTTGGATTTTTGACGAAATTGGTTTTTCCCAAGGTTATCCGTCTTGAAACAAAATCGGAAAAAAAATCATAAAGAAAATCATAAAAAATCCTTGGTGACAACCCAAGCCAATGTCTGTCCTTGACGAGGCATGTAACCTCTTTATTTTCTTGTTTTTGAACTGTTTAATGTACAAACATACATTTGAGTTTAATACCATGTCAACATTGTGTCCTATTGTTGTTTTGGTTAATTTATTTTTAGATTTCTGCTTTATAAAGGGTTAACGAAGTTAAGAGAATTGGTAACTCATACAAAATGATAATAAAATTTCAATCATTTAGTATAAGTTACTGCTACTATATATACTCCGTTATTAGTGAAATTCAAAAAACGAACTGTTAGACAGAGTTGTAGAAAAACCTTCCCACTGAAGTTCACCATACACACATTTTAAGATTTAGCCTCTGGAATGTGTTATTAGCAAACTACTAAATCTCCTTAACTTTTCAAAAGGTCCTAAGTAACATTTTTTCATGATTAATCTGAATAATGCAATCAACATATTTCATTTAATCTTTGATTGCAATACTCAATTGAATCATGAAAAATATAGACTTCTTTAAAAAATTAAAAATGATAAAACCAGATTACTAAATGATCGATAACATCCCTTCCCTGTTCCCAATTATCTCCTATTCCAAACAACAAGTTTTATGACATTCTAACGCATTTAAAATAAGTTTAAAAATGGGCCTGGGGCAAAACGTCCGAATGGTGGTGAAAATGGCTCAATTACATGTAAAATAATGGTAAAATAATGGTTGTTTGGTTTGTCTTAATGGATTGATCGATAATCTTGATCGACGGTTGATAAAAGATTCGCCAATCGTTAAACTATGAAAATAAAAGTTTTGCTTATTTTTCCATTGCAGATCAATAATAAATAACTACACAGTTAAAAATTCTAAAATTACACTATGAAATATTTGAACCCATATTTTATGTTCAATAACCTCTAATTTTACATTTAACTTTTCTTGTTCGTAATATTGAATGCAAGCTCCATAATAACAACGACCTGTAATTTTAGAAAAATTGAAAAGTAAGTCAGAATAAAAGAGCCTTTCTGTTACATCATATATCTGAACATTTTATACTGTGTAATAATGAATTATAATGGAAATTCGTTCAAAAATGTTCTACAAAAGATTACATGAGTGAGGCCATTTTGCCCCGTGGGTGTGTTATACACTGTTCTTCGCTTCATGATATGAATTCAAGCAGTAAACCAGCCACCTGGCACGACATGTTCTGTAGCCAACATCTCAGTTAAAATTCATGATGGTATGTGTTTGTTTTCAAACATCACATTTGATTCTCATTGGATACAGAGCTGTCAGTGGGATACGGTCCGCAATGACCAATGAAAATTCTAAAACCTCTCACTTTTTTGACAGTTCACAGAGCTTGTTTACATGGCGTTAGAAGAAAAATCGATGAGGGAAAATTAAAATTCACATTTTAGTTTAAAATTGCTGTGATCCAAGTATTTCAATGATATTCTTTGCATTCAGCATGAAATCAATCGCAAAGGACATCTACATGCGAATAAAATGACCAAACAATTTTATCGGAAGCTTCGCCGGAGACTAAGTCCTTGGCATATACAATTCTGTAAGCTTTTTATACAAATATTGTATTAAAATAATACAAATCTATATTATTTCAATACAAAAATTGTATTAAAATCTTGATTATATGCTGAGTGTCTCTATTTCTGTAAGGTTCTTATACAAATTTGTATTGAAATCTGCGATCCGCTGGTTGGGTGTACCCTAAATGAAAATGTGCCATCGCCGATCAAAGTAATTGATTGTCATTTCACCCAATCACCACCATGATAATGACAGAAAATCGGTACATTTGTTACGACTATTGGCACATCCTGCCTAACTCCCGACTCGTGTGACTTTACTTAGGATACCAAATAAATACACTAGGATCGCATTTCACGTGAATAGATTTTATCAATCTCTGCCGCATTTTCCACATTTTATAAATACCACTTGATTTTCTTTGTTTTTTGTGTTTTCTTTTCGTGTAGTCAAGTCAATGTTCCAATAGATCCAAATAATCAAAACCAATCGCGTAAATAGTAAACCAGTGTACAATGCACCTTTCAGTAAGGCACAACGTGAGAAACATCCAACTGCTAGTCAACCATTTCAACTTTCAATTAAATGGACAATACATGCATATTTCATGTATTGGGGGCAGCAGGGACTATGTCCAAGGGCTTGACGATCCCTCCCCAGGCCATCTGCGAGTTGTGGCGCCTGCCTAGGATGTGGTGAGGTTTGACAGTGGGCCCTGCTCCGCCAAAAGACCGTTGTGCCAAAGCGCACAAGCCCAGAATCCTGGTGTTGGGTGGGACGCTAAACAGCCCTGACACGACGGCCCTCCGACGAGACAGGAGGTTTGCGCAGGCCCAATAAGCCGCCTTTAAAACCATATTACGAACGACAGAAGATAATACGACTCGATACAATCGGCAACGACCTGGGCGACGAATAAAGGATCACGATTGGAAGGTTGGAACTGGTGCAAGTCGCTGGGCTTCACAGGTTGCGACAGGATAATCTACGATGAATTACATCCCGCAACTTCGATGTCGTGCGCTGCAGAAATCTGCTGGACAAGACAGAAAGTGTGGAAAAGCGGGCATCGAGCTACCTTCTACCAAAGCTGTGGCACCACCAAGAGCTGGAGACCGGCTTCATAGTCTGGGAAGATGCGCCAACGCGTGATTGGGTGGCAGCCAATCAACGCAAGGATACAGAAGCTGAGGATAAAGGCCGTTTCTTCAACTTAGCATCATCAGCATGCACTGCCCACACGAAGGAGAGATCGACGACGAGAAAGAAGCGTTCTATGCGCAGCTGGAGCAGACATACGATGGATGCCCACTGCGGGACGTCAAAACCGTCATCGGTGACGCATGAACGCTCAGGTAGGAAGGAGAATGTATAGACCGGTCATCGGACCGGATAGTCTACCACCGTATCGAACGACAACGGCCAACAGCATAAACTTCGCAGCCTCCGCGGAATGGTAGTCCGAAGCACTTTCTTCCCCGCAAGAATATCCACAAGGCCCGATGACCCTAATCAAGTAACGGAAAACCAAATCGACCACGTTCTAATCGACGTGATTCTTCTCCGACATCACGAACGTTCGCACTTACCACCAGTGCGAATGAATAATCACCATACCTCGTCGCAGTATGTCTGCGCTCAAAACTATCGACGGTGATCAACACGCGTCGGTCGTCGCCGCTTAACATTGGGCTACAAGACGGTGAATAGCCCAGACTGCGCGCAGCAGCTGGAAGTGGCACTCCCAGCGGAAGAGGGAGCTTCTAGGCGCAGCTTCTCTTGAAGATGGCTGGAGAGATATTCGATGCGCCATTGGGCACCGCAACCGCTGCACTGGGCACGTGGCTCCGGATCAGAGAAACGACTGGTATGACGGCGAATGTGGCATTGGTTGAAGAAGAAGAATGAAGCATGGGCGAGATTGCTGCAACACCGCACGAGGGCGAACGAGGCACGATACAAACGGGCGGAACAGACAAAATTCGATTTTCCGGAGGAAAAGCGCCAGCAGGAAGATCGAGACCGTGAAGAGACGGAGAACTGTACCGCGCTAATAACGCACGAAAGTTCTGAGAAGTTGAACCGTTCACGTAAGGGCCACGTGCCACAGCCCGATATGTAGGACGCAACAGGAACCTTCTCACGACAGGCGTGAGGTGATCAAAAGTGCGCAGCACTGAAGAACACCTGAATGGCGATGGGCAGACAACGGTGGCGGTATGGTAATGAACCTAGGAGCACGCGCGCAGGACATCGATTTCCGGCTCCGAATCTCCAGAAATCAGGAGAGATCGGCCGGCTGAAAACAACAAAGCCCTGAGTTGACCAACTACCGGAGAGCTGTTTAAACACGAGTGAAGCACTGGCTAGAGCGCTGCACTGGGTGATTACCAAGGTTTGGGAGGATGAGTTCTGCCGCAGGAGTGGATGGAAGGTGTCGTGTGTCCCATCTACAAAAGGGCGATAAGCTGGATTGTAGCAACTACCGCGCAATCATTGCTGAAGCCGCCTACAAGGTACTCTCCCAAATTTTATGCCGTCGACTAACACCAATTGCAAGAGTTCGTGGGGCAGTACCAGGCGGTTGTGGGTGAACGCTCTACCACAGACCAGGTGTTCGCCTACGTCAGGTATTGCAAATGCCGCGAATACAACGTGCCACATCATCTGTTTATCGACTTCAAAGCCGTATGTACAATCGATCGGGACCAGCTATGGCAGCTAATGCGAAAACGGATTTCCGGATAACTGATCGGTTGATCAAGGCGACGATGGATCGGGTGATGTGCGTAGTTCGAGTTTCAGGGGCATTCTCGGTCCCTTCAGAACCGTAGAGGTTACGCAAGCTGATGGTCTTTCGTGACTGCTATTCAACATCGCTTTGGAGGAGTAATACGAAGGGCGGGATTGACACGAGTGGTACGATTTTCACGAAGTCCGTCCAGTTATTTGGTTTCGCCGACGACATTGATATCATGGCACGTAACTTTGAGAGGATGGAAGAAGCCTACATCAGACTGAAAAGCGAAGCTAAACGGATTGGACTAGTCATCAACACGTCGAAGACGAAGTACATGATAGGAAGAGGCTCAAGAGAGTCAATATAAGCACCCACCACGAGTTTCTATCGGTGGTGACGAAATCGAGGTGGTTGAAGAATTCGTATTGGGCTCACTGGTGACCGCCGATAACGATACCAGCAGAAATTCGGAGACGCAGGTGGCTGGAAATCGTACGTACTTGGACTCCGCAAGACGCTCCGATCGAATAGAGTTCGCCGCCGTACCAAACTGACTATCTACAAAACGCTTATAAGACCGGTAGTTCTCTACGGACACGAGACCTGGACGATGCTCGTGGAGGACCAACGCGCACTGGGAGTTTTCGAAAGGAAAGTGTTGCGTACCATCTATGGTGGGGTGCAGATGGCAGACGGTACGGAGGAGGCGAATGAACCACGAGTTGCATCAGCTGTTGGGAGAACCATCCATCGTTCACACGCAAAAATCGGAAGACTGCGGTGGGCCGGGCTGTCAGCCAGAATGTCGGACAGTAATCCGGTGAAAATGGTTCTCGACAACGATCCGACAGGAACAAGAGGCGAGGTGCACAGCGGGTAAGGTGGATCGATCAGGTGGAGGACGACTTGCGGACCCTCCGCAGACTGCGTGGTTGGCGAAGTGCAGCCATGGACCGAGCTGAATGGAGAAGTTTTTTATGTGCAGCAGAGGCCACTCCGGCCTTAGTCTTATGATAAATAAAAAAATGCATATTGCATAGTAAGAAACTATTTGAAAATTGGTAAAGCGTTTAAAACCTTGCGTCATCCAAGCAATATTTTATATACTGTGGGTCGTGGGTTCGAGTCCCATTGAAGGGAAAGTGGTTTCCTCAACATTTTTCAACCCAATATCTTCCACATAATGTACATATTCACTTATGAGTTTTCACTTTTTTATGTTTAGCCTGATGTATCAAAAAAAATCGAAACCCTGATTAATTCACCTGGCTGTAGCTTTGAAACACGATAATAAAGTTTCAAAAACAACCTACGATAATGTTACCTTTCTCGTAAATTGAAGAAATAAATTTTGGATCTTCAAGTTTCTCATAAAATCGTTTATGGAGTGAACATATAGCTTTTTCGTAATACCTCGATGTACGAGAAAGCCAAAAAGAACTATAACTGCCCAAATAATCCACCTAGCGGTAATGGTGCGTCTATCGTGCATTATCCGATAATACTGGCGTACTAGCACACAAACATTCAATCACACACATGCACACACGCACCCACAGACACCCACTGAGTAGATTTGTTCATAACAATATGGATATGGATCTCCGAGCCTTTTAACAAAAACTATCTATATAGCCTCTTATGTACGAGAAAGAAACAATAATCTATTTCTTAGAGCAAATGGTAAACTATCTAATTTCTTCAGTTATACGCTTATATCGAGTGTTTTGAAATTAATATCTTTTAGCCAATGATTGATCGATTTATATCCATTAAATATGATCATAAACGATCTCTCACAACCTCAGATATTGTGCTATGAAAAAAAAAACGATAATGGAAGAGCTCCTAAAATCAAAGCAATTAAAGTCATCTATATATGATGCAGTTTGCGTCAACATATTCGTTTATCACCCCCCACTCAGACGATATAGATATCAACAGTTCCCACATGCTCGGAATTACCCATCGTTTGCATACTATCTAGTTAGATGATCAATTAAACCGACTGCTTGAAACCAAAGGCGTGAAACGAAAAGCAGAGTTATCAATGAAACAACACGGTTCGAATTTGTCATTGCAAACGATTGCCTCAAATCAGTGAACGTACTCACCACCACTATTTTATTGATACACTGATGTCCAGCCGATTCAGCAGTACATAAACAATTTGGTAAAACGATAGAACAATGCTGCTGGCAATACATGCCTAAATAGTGACGCGTGTCTAGTGCGGGTCAATATCACTGAACAGATTGAAAAAAAACTACATTATTCTTCCCTTGGGATTATTATTGCTCGTTTATAACCTTGCATAACGGCAAAGAAAAGCGCAACATCTAGACGCGAAATCAGCTCAATCTTTGAATTGTTTTGATAAAATAAAGGCGGCGGTTTATCGTCTGCGAAAAATTGATGATGAATGACAAACTTTACTTAAAAGACCTCGCGTATTTTTAACACGATGACCGTCAACATTTTGTGAATTTCTAGTTCATAGATTTATTTGTAACGAAAATTAAGGTTTTGTGCGCAGCTACAAATTCCGATAAATCAGTTTTGGCGATTTAACGCTGCTGCCATCCCCTAGGTCTATGCCCCAGGTCGACCAGAAAGAAGAAGAAGAACATATATCCAGAGAACAGACGTTGAAGCTCCACTCGTCATGTTGTGATAACTTTATATTCATTTTGAATTACTTTGGAATGTCGCCGTTATCCGTGCATAATCAGCGCTAGCGTCATAAAAAAATGCCACTATGCGCTAGTGTTGTTATGCATGCAAGAGCATGCCAGCGCCATCGTGTTGTCAAAATTGTGAGATTGAGTTGCAATGTCGACGTCGATGGCGTTGAGGTTCGGTGTGTTTGTTTACATGTTTTGCAAGAAATTTTGTTCGAGCCTCCATGTCTGTTCTCTGTGCATATATTTAAACACTTCAGACATCTCATCGAGCCATAGGTATAACAAACTTTTGTCAAATTAAAGTCAAATTCATCAATTTTCAACTTGACCACGGTTGAGTTTTAACGTGGGTATCAAAACTATTTTTATTCGGCCTTTCCCTGTTTTTCTTTAATTCTAGACAGATCGTAGCAATATTTTCACCACTGGGCTCTCCTATCTCCCAAAACAATTTGCTGTCAAAAGATTCGAGAACAACCACTAGAGCATTGGTGAAGAAAAGCCGTGCTTCAGATTTTAAATGAATCCAGCTTCAACAAACATAAATCTAAATTTGATATCAAATTTCAAATCAAAAACAACCCTGGAACACTAAAACGCAATTGAAAGACAATTGGAAGTGGAGGATAACTGTTTAAATGCTTCTTGGTAATGAACAAAACAAATTGATTAACCTCAATTGTCGTATAACATGTTATTACTATTCCATTTATTTGAACCACTTTGAAATCGTGCCAGACACATCTCAAAACGACTGGTCCAACATCTTATTTAGTACGATGAAAGGTATTTAAAACTAATTTGCCTGTATGGAACCTGAGATTCCCATGATAAACTTTTTTTTTAAATAAGGTTGAATAAATATGCCAATATTTTGCGTTTCAGTTTACTTTGAAGATTTGAATCAATTATTTTAAGTCGATCAGAACTTTTCTGATTATGTAGAGATGATAAATTTGTCTTGATGTATCATGATGATGTATCATGATTTGATAGATATGCTCATGTAAATATGGTTTGAAACCAATTTCGGTTTCCAACACTGTCCAACAGATCGGACAAAATAATTTTACATTGCAAACAGTCTTTTTACATTGTATGTTTCAACTTACTCTTGTTGTTTTTCTCTTTTTGCTGAGGTGATAGCCACAGAGTGCGCAATTTATCAAGATAACCAAAAAACCTGTACTACCTTTTAAAGTATAAAAACTTGTTATAGAGTAAAACATAATACTACTCAAAATGTTTTAATTGCTAAAAATGAGTTTAGTCATCTTTGAACATGCTGTAACAGTGTCCGATATGAAGGACAAGTCTTGTATCATCAAACTACAACTTTGAAAAACATGTCCAAATATGTACTCAAATATGTTCTGTATGAATCATGAGCTATTATATTTGTGTTTACGGTTAGCAGTTAATATAGTACGGATAGCTAATGAAGTCGTCCTTAAAAGTAAGGTTGTCTTCAGTGTCGCGTACTTAGCCGAGATCTCAGAGGGCTCTGTGACCTGGCGAGAAAAAACTTAAGATGAGGCAATCCGGAGATGCGATTTCAATCAATAACTGAGAAAATGCAGAATAATAAGTTGAAAAGCAAGTCAAGTTTCAGTTGGAATATAGAGCCATAGAAGAAGAAGAAGCATTGAACAATGTAGTTTTGAAATTCTTGTTTCATTTTTAACGACTGTTTAACACCCCTTTACCTGATGTTGCAGGGGTAATATCTACCAGGTCAATGGTCATATTGCCAGCTACAGAAAATTCTGTCCCAACGAATACCAACGAATAACTTCCTAAGTCCGTGGTACTTTTGAAGATGATACTGAATCAGGAGAAAATCTTTGCAATTTCAAATATATCTCCGGATGTGAAGTAAATTTTATTTCCATTTCCATGGTTTGTGCTTGTGGTCTTGTGGTGGAATATCCCAAGAATAAAATACAATACTTAAAAGTACATTCAATTACAGATGACCAATAAACCTAGTCAGGGCTAATGAGTTTGCAAATATGCATCAATACATATGAACAATGTCTAAGCTTTTATGTGTCCATGTATCAGTTATGTTTCAAACTCTTATGTGTCCAAAATATACAATTTCACAAATCTTGAATTACCAAACATTTGGTTAATATTTTATTACAAGGATCATTTTCTTACAATTCGAACATTATTTTTCTAATTCCAATCTAGAAACCGATCTAAAAAAATGTCATGGTAGTAAAGACTGGTGGCTATCAACGCAGTTCAATCAAGTCAATTCAGTTCCTCGAGTATGCGGTGTTAATACAATGTTTCAAGAAAATTTGGTAGTCGCTGATAAGATTCTCATGATGTACAAAACATGCAGTAATTATCTTATAACGTTATCTAGCAGTTTATTATCTCAAATCTATCATCAACGATGCAAAGGCCAAGTCACATTATGTCAAATGCGAGACATTGTGGGGAGCTTTATATTTATTTCATAGCTTTTGTATCATATCTATTCAAATAGTATACCAACTACCGCACGTTCAACCGCGAACAATTATCAAATCAATTATGCAACTGCCATACCTTTGATTGCCGTTCGCAAACAAACCTACCGAAAACATTTCTGGCTACAGATCTGGCTCGTCAGAATTCACGCATTCCTGGCGAAACCCTGCGAAGCCTGTGGAACAATCGGATGACCAAGTAGAGATCTAAGTTTATAAATAATAGGTCAATTCCGATCGTTCAATGAGTCTACATTGGTCTGCCCTAGAAGTATACATCGTGCATCCGGTGGTGTCTAGGAAACCCTCTCGTGTACTCGAGTACCAGTATCGCGTGATTCTAAGCCCAAGAGTGCTTCGCGCCAAGTGGCCGTCGCTAGTTCGGGTGCATAGTGATTTGTCGTCCAGAATTGATCTATTCGATACGGTTGTGATTATATGGAGAGAACATCATCAGTAGCCATGTTGAAGAAATCGTATCCAATTTTTAATTAAACAGTTCAATTGTTTCAAACGGAACAATGGAACAACTGATTAAAATAAATCAAGTGAGAAAAGCAAAGTTTTCCCTCGGAATGATGCACATTCGCATAATACGCTCGAGATACGATTTGTGCGAATAAATTAAACGAAAGATGAAACGAGGGCACAAAGCCAGAGCCAGCTCATGCAACAGTTTTCGCGTCTCGACACCGTAATTTTCTCTATCAACGGTGCGATAGCAACTGCTCAATAATTCTTCCTTATAAGCTATGCGTTGGAATGTTGTGGCGGGAGTGAACCGCTTCAAATGTGTAATTATTCGCAATTCCGGAATATAGTCAAACCTAGACGAAAAAATAATACCGCGGGACGCATTGAAAGTGTGTCGGATGGACATTTCGCCTCTATCACCCTTAACTAAAAGTTTTCAAAAAACTTCATTTGTTGAGTATTGTCTATCATCAGAACGTGATTCTGCTCTAATTAATTGGTAATTGCCACATTCTTCAAAAGACTTTCAGATTACAGGTACGCAACGTTATTTTTTAAGTTAGTATATCACATTCAACGTTGTATTGTTTTTAAAAGAAGAAATAAGTTGTCAATTTTAAATGTTTCTTTCATATAATCGAAAAACTTGAAAATCTACATGGGATCATAATATCAGACGACAAATAACAGTGAAAAAATTCCTGTTTATTTGGCACATGGAGTCAGTTGGACGGTATATGAGCCATTATTAGTAGCACTTTCATGTCAAACTTACTACAAACAGTTTTCTTCAATGCAAGTTATTGATCGAAAACTTTTCTATGCCTTCAATTGCATAGATATGTATTTTCTTGGAAAATACAATGGACTCCACAATTCCATGGAGTCAAGAATATTTCCACCGAAAACATCTAGGCGGAACAAGAATCGAGACTCGTCATCCTCGGATTAGCAATGCTACACATTTTCTCGTAAGGCTTACTGGAGACCATTACATTTTATTTGATTGCTTTTGAAATGGCTCACATAATAGTTAAATCACGCGATGAAGAGAGTATGTTAGTGTTAGGTTAAAATTTACCATATAGGACATAAGATCCAAACTGTGGTCTTTCATCATAGTAGGTCAAACCCTTGATTAATATAACTCTCTCATTTTGCTCCAAATTGGATTTTGGTTTGAGTATGACGGCTGCCTAGCGGAAAGACGCGTGGCTACAAAGCAATACCATGCAGAGGGTGGCTGGGTTCGATTTCGTGCCAGTCTAGGCAATTTTCGGACTGTTTGCTTCGATTTCTCTAGGTATAACAGTATCATCATGCAAGCCTCATGACATACGAATGCAGAAATATAAATTGGCTTAGAAACCGGCAGTTAATAACTGTAGTACTACGGCTTTGGGGCGCTTTGTCCCAGTGTAGGGGATAAAGCCAATAAGAAGAAGAAGGAAGAAGTAGCAGACATCTTCACGTAACCATGCCAAATAGTTTTCCATGGAAAGTTCCTGCTGTTGAGAAAACGCGATGTCTGCTACGCCTACAAATATTTTTTCGATTAAGGTGCTTATTATCGAGATATTAAACCTTAGATGCCATATACTGATTCGAAGATTAACTCTAGTGTGCCGCTGTAAGCACGCTCAAAAGTAAACGATTCATTAAACTTCTCAGAAGGCTTCATGAAGTGCAATTCAATAAAACAAGCCCGAATTTGTCAGTGGTATCTTTCACACCTGGAGCAAAAATGTTTGCATTAATGAGTTGGATCGGATCAAGTCTGTATTTGCATTGTTTGTTTTCTAATTTCCCGAGTAGCACATATGATCGCCTGCTTTGAGCGTGCTTACAGCACACTAGGAGTTAACTTTGAAATCAGTACTGAAAGGCATCTAATGTTAAATATTTCGAAATTAAGCACCTTTATCGAAAAATATTTGGTAGGCGTATGGCGGACATCTTCCCATAACCGGTACCAAATAGTTTTTCTGTAATTCCTACTGTTGAGAAACCTGCGTTAGATGTCTTTCGCCGCCTATTCTGACGATTAACTCTTGGGCTATTTGCGCATATACGATAGCGCCTGGATGTGTAGCGGCGGGTAGAAAATCACACTGCCAATAATTCATTTAAACCGATTTGGTTGCAGCAACGAAGGGGCTTGGTAGTCATATGGCTGCTTCTGCCTCATACGCAGGAGGTCGTGGGTTAATCCAGGTCCGTTCCATTCTCCTACTTTGTATCTTTCTCTTTGTTCCTCATGTTCTAGCTAATCGCTAGAACTGGAAATGGACTTCATTCGTTTCCATTACTATTCCTATACCCTCCAACTTGGTATTCTTTCAGTAATCTGCTAGAATTGAAATGAACTATAGAGCTCGTTTCCTACATCCAATTAGAAATTCCATCAGTTACCTTCTCCTATCTATCCATTGGCGCTTATTACCTAAGACGCCCTGCTCTCAACCTACCATAAATTCAACAAATTCGCATGAACTCGTGGCAAGTGCAGAGTATATTCGGCTTGCAGTGGGCAAATGATTTCATCATCATTCCTCCCCCTTCCCTACATTGACTTGCAATTCTGACGTGCAGGCGCCATATGACCTAACAAATGAGATCCACCAGTACTGACATTGAAGATGTGTGCTAGTCCAAAGCAACTCTGTTGGTTCCTATGCAAAGACAGCTGATCTGGTCATAATGGAGTAGCAACTCTGACAGTCCAATCAAGCTCAACTCAAGCTAAACCGATTTTGAGTTGCAGCAACTTATATACGACTGGATTTGGTTGACACAGGCCACATGTTTCCTGTTATGGTAATTGTGTGGTCTGAAGTCGAGTCATAGTACAGAGACACTGAAGACAACCTTACTTTTACAAATACGTATCTGTCAAGAATGCAATTAAGTGAGGTAATTCAATGGGACTCGTGTACTCGTCTTATGACAGTAGGTGACGTATTCATAAAAGTAACAAATAATTTTCTTATCAGAATTTCCAACTTTTGCGACTGACCTAGAAAGTTCTACGATTTGTGTCAAAAATTCAGGGTCTATAGAGATGCAGTTTTTTCCACTACGTACAATTTTTCCACTGTGCACTGCTTGCTTTATCGCAATAGTCACCTCTTCCAGTGTCACGTCATCTTTTTTTCTACCGACTACTTCTGGTTTCATGATTTCAGATTTTCTTCAGGAGGTTCGATGAAGTCTACATCCAACGCTTCCGATGATATCCGCTCCTTCGTTCCCAGATACATGGTACACTGCACCGCTCCGTTGTACACTTGCATTGCTTTCCGGACTTCTTCCACGCTTGAGGACAGAATTCTCTCGATAACTGCTCGCACACTAGAAAGCAGGTATCCCTAAGTCCAGTCGTAAATCTAGGCTTGCTTCCGAGGATCAGATTATCAACAACACATGGTAATTTTTATGGTGTTTCAAAACATTGTTGTATTTTAAACATCTATTGCATTTCTTTCAACAACATTTTGCTATTTAAATTTTACTAGCGACTATGGTTAAATTTACTTCTCACTTCTGTTTCAGTCTATGCTTAGAACAACATATTTATACTTATTTCAGTTTAGTATTGCTATATAGAAAATGTTGAATTTCAGACAGCAAAGATCATACTGCATTAAACAACAATCATGGAATAGCGAATGTTGGCCGGAAGAGTAATATGCCGATATATAACTGTCAAGAGTCATAATCCCCAAAACAATATAGATTGGCAACTCATTGACCTTTCCTGTCATAAATGTGTACCGTGGATCCCCACGTAATCAGGAGATGTAATTGTCCTGAAAAGTAAAAACAAGCGACAAAAGAGAATGTGATAACTCTTTCCCCATCTGCGAGGATAAAGACATTGTTGCGTTCATTTATTTGCAACAAACATGGAGAGTAATTGATTTGTGAACTTTTCAAACTGCATATTTTATTTTAGAGTAAAGACAGCACAATCATGTCCAACAGATGAGTTAAGTTTATGTCTAATCTACCTATAACTGATACTAATTTAACCAAAACATCATGCGAGCAATAAACTACTTCTCAAAATGCATGCAGGCGAATCTTGTCCTATTCTGTAGAGTTTAGGGACAAACGCTTATTTCAATTGAGTTGTCCCAACATTTACAAGAGGGATAATGTATCTGTCAAATTGTAATATTATTATTTACGACCTTCCGTAATATGACCAGTTTTAAATCTGAACACTTTTAATTTGAACGTCGCGTTTGAACTCAAAACAAAACAGCAAAGAGAGAGACTATTGAAACCAGTTTTCTGATGCAAATAGAGTAATTCGAAAATGAACCCCGTTTATTTGATTGAAGTACCGTAACGATGATTCATTTAAATTTATTTGAGGTCGCTTTTCAGAGAACCCATTTTTGACGTCTCTAAGTTTTTAAATTTGAAACAAAAAATCCAAAGAAGCTGTTTTCAAGATTGGTCTAACATTTGCCTGATTTTGAACGAACATCGGAATTTTTCAACCAGGTTCACAGCACTTTTTGGTTAATTTTTAATTTTTTAAATAGTTGAGAGGCTTCAAAAATAAGATTCACCTATCAGGAAGAATTGACCAGCATCAAACTAAGCTTAGACAATAAAACGAGATACTATTTTTGACAGGAAAAGAATAAGAAATTATATATAGGTTTATATAAATTTTAAAATATAAATTTAATTATTAATTTAAATTATCGATTTAAACAAAAGGTGCAAAACTATATGTCGGTCATCTGTTATATTGAATGAAAAGGTAAGGGAGGAGGTTCGAAGTTGTTTGGCACGTTCGGTTATGAGCACCCCTATGTATGCTTTTGACAGATGAATGGCTGATCATTCGAGCAACGTCATTTGTTTGCTATAATCTGATGTTTTGTGCTCAATATCAAACCGGATGGCATCTCTGACTTGAACTACAACAAAAAATTTTCGTACCAAGAAAACAACACGAAAGTTTTTTGCTTTTTAAGTGTCATATTAAAGAGTTTAATTAAAAAGTGAGTTCTAATGCGTATTTACACAGTGAATTTAATCATTTTGAGGCCCAATGTCGATTATGCATCAAAATTTTAGCACAATTTGCTATCTCGTTCTAAAAGACACGAGGAATTCGGTTGTAGGCACCACCTTATTGGTTCGGATTATGGCACCCTCATTTTATTGATAAATCATTCATATCGTTTTACTTGTCTCTTAACTTATTTTGAATAACGTTTTAAGGCAGTTTTATAAAGTTTGACATAATTATTCAGAAATAATGAGTTTATTTAATATTTTGTTTGTTCTTTGGGCATGTCAGTCATTATACACACGCTTTTTGGAACAACAAAGCGTTATGAGTTCTTCAACAAGTTGCATTCGACGGGAATGCTTTCCTATTATTTCCTGATGGTCCGAATCGGACTATGGGATCAAAATTGTGCCATTATATTTTTGAAATGAACGAGAAGGCACTATTGCCGCTGGGTATTAATCAGGTTTTTTGCTGTGATGCATATAATAAAACGTAAATCAATGAAAATTAAAACCCATTTTACCTAAAATGCTACTGACCTTTCTTATAGTGATTTTCAACATCCTCCTTAATGCCCGGGAGCGTCATGCTCTAGCCGTTGAATTGATTTGATTTTTTTGGCGTACTGGCTTTTAGAATGAACAACTTATTCCTCATGTCTTTAAATATGGAGTGTTTTATTCAGTGCCTTCTTTATTTTTAGCCTAAGTTTTCAACTAGCCCACAACAACCTCCTCCCCTACCATATATTTTCTCATAGAGAGAACAATAATTGGGTTATTTAGTATAATAAAATGGTTAGCAATACGTATTAACTTCTAG